>NC_135806.1:134949384-135249384 GCF_964213995.1 Mustelus asterias
TTAGGCGATCCTTCATGTATTATTGTTTTAGTAATTCTAATGCTCCAGTTTCCTCCAGTCAGGTCAACAATTATAGAATCGTAGAAACTAGAAGGAGGAGGCCATTCGGCCCTTCGAGCCTGCTCCACTATTCATTTTGATCATGGCTGATCATCAAATTCAATATCCTGATTCCCCCCTTCAGCCCCAAGAGCTATATCTAATTTCTTCTTGAAATCACACAAGTTTTGGCCTCAACTACATTCTGTGGGAGTGAATTCCGCACATTCACCACCCTTTGGGTGAAGAAATTTCTCCTCACCTCAGTTCTAAAAAGTTTATCCCTTATTCCTAAACTATGACCCCTAGTTCTGGACTCCCCCACGATTGGGAACATTCTTTCTGAATCTACCCTGTCTAACCCCGTTAGAATTTTATAATTTTCTATGAGACCCCCTCTCACTCTTCTAAACTCCAGTGAATATAATCCTAACTAACTTAGTCTCTCCTCATGTGATAGACCCGCCATCTCAGGAACCAGCCTGATAAACCTTCGCTGTACTCCCTCTACAGCAAAGGCAACATTCCTCAGATAAGGAGACCAAAACTGCACACAATACTCCAGATGTGGCCTCACCAACGCCCTATACAACTGCAGCAAAACATCTTTATCCCTAATTGTCTAATGGTCCGACGTTGTAAAGAAACACATCATAAAAAGCACTCTACTTGGAAGTGACAAGCCTATACAGATCTGCTGTTTCTCTCCCCCTGCATTAAGTTGTAATAGATCCTCTTCCCACCAGCACATGTCTCACAGCTGAACTCAACATATGGTCCTTCCACAGTAATTTACATGGTAATTGTTCATTAATAATTACAGCTATTATTTCAGTTCTGAATAGACTTCAGTCTGTATCGCATTGCGGTGTTATAAGAACACATATAGATAATGCCCTAGGTCACTTCTGGGAGACTGCATCTCAAACAAAGTGGCCATTGCAATGGCAGGTAAGGCTGCAGTCAATCACAGACTCGTATGGTATTAACAGAGGCCATTTGGCCCATTGTGTGTGCGTGGTAGGTCATGTTTGACCAATCTATTAGAGTTTTTCGAGGAGGTTACCAGGAAAGTGGATGAAGGGAACGCGGTGGATGTTGTCTACCTGGATTTCAGCAAGGCCTTTGACAAGGTCCCTCATGGGAGGTTAGTTAGGAAGGTTCAATCGCTAGGTATACATGAGGAGGTAGTAAATTGGATTAGACACTGGCTCAATGGAAGAAGCCAGAGAGTGGTTGTGGAGGATTGCTTCTCTGAGTGGAGGCCTGTGGCTCGTGGTGTGCCGCAGGGATCGGTGTTGGGTCCATTGTTGTTTGTCATCTATATCAATGATCTGGATGATAATGTGGTAAATTGGATCAGCAAGTTTGCTGATGATACAAAGATTGGAGGTGTAGTGGACAGTGAGGAAAGTTTTCAAAGCTTGCAGAGGGATTTGGACCAACTAGAAAAATGGGCTGAAAAATGGCAAATGGAATTTAACGCAGACAAGTGTGAGATATTGCACTTTGGAAGGACAAACCAAAGAAGAACGTACAGGGTAAATGGTAGGACTCTGAAGAGTGCAGTTGAACAGAGGGATCTGGGAATACAGGTACAGAATTCCCTAAAAGTGACGTCACAGGTGGACAGGGTCGTAAAGAGTGCCTTTGGTACATTGGCCTTTATAAATCGGAGTATAGAGTATAAAAGTTGGAGTGTTATGGTAAGGTTATATAAAGCATTGGTGAGGCCGAATTTGGAGTATTGTGTACAGTTTTGGTCACCTAGTTACAGGAAGGATGTAAATAAGGTTGAAAGAGTGCAGAGAAGGTTCACAAGGATGTTGCCGGGACTTGAGAAGCTGAGTTACAGAGAGAGATTGAATAGGTTGGGACTTTATTCCCTGGAGTGTAGAAGATTGAGGGGAGATTTGATAGAGGTGTATAAGATTTTGATGGGTATAGATAGAGTGAATGCAAGCAGGCTTTTTCCGCTGAGGCTAGGGGAGAAAAAAAACCAGAGGGCATGGGTTAAGGGTGAAAGGAGAAAAGTTTAAAGGGAATATTAGGGGGGGCTTCTTCACGCAGAGAGTGGTGGGAGTGTGGAATGAGCTACCGGATAAAGTGGTAAATGCGGGGTCACTTTTAACATTTAAGAAAAACTTGGACGGGTTCATGGATGAGAGGGGTGTGGAGGGATATGGTCCAGGTGCAGGTCAGTGGGACTAGGCATAAAATGGTTCGGCACAGACAAGAAGGGCCAAAAGGCCTGTTTCTGAGCTGTAATGTTCTATGGTTCTATGTGTCCATGCTAGCTCTTTGAAAGTGCTATCCAATTAGTTCCACTCCCCTGTTCCGTCCCCATACCCAGAATTTAGAAGGTAGGTGTTGCTTTGACATTGCTCACATCCTGTGGTGTTTCACCAGGGAGGTGATAAAGCAATCTATTATTGCTGTTTATAACTTCTCCAGAGCTAACTCTAATTTCTTTACTTGTTCCGTTACCGCTCCCTATGACTGTGCAACATGATCCTTGGTCATTAATCTCTCGACCCAATCACAGACCTTTCCTTTTGTCCCTCCCACACTCCCTTCCCCCTTTCTCTTGCTCTAAATCCATTATTTTTTGAACCTTTCCCGGTTCTGAGGAAAGGTCAGTAGTCGTAACCGTCACTTTGTGTCTCCCTCTGCAGACATATAGAAATCATAGAAACCCTACAGTGCAGAAGGAGGCCATTCGGCCCATCGAGTCTGCACCGACCACAATCCCACCCAGGCCCCACCCCGACATATTTTACCCGCTAATCCCTCTAACCTACGCATCCCAGGACTCTAAGGGGCAATTTTTTTTAACCTGGCCAATCAACCTAACCCGCACATCTTTGGACTGTGGGAGGAAACCGGAGCACCCGGAGGAAACCCACGCAGACACGAGGAGAATGTGCAAACTCCACACAGACAGTGACCCGAGCCAGGAATCGAACCCGGGACCCTGGAGCTGTGAAGCAGCAGTGCTAACCACTGTGCTACCGTGCCGTGATATAGGGCGGGGTTTTCTGGCTGCGCTCGTCCCAAGACTGGAAATTCCTGCCTGAGGTCAACGGGCCTTTGCATGATCCGCTGAATTTTCTGTCCTCCCCGTCATGATTCCTGTGGTGGACGGGACGGGAAAATTCTGCCCAGAGGGTTTTTATTTCGGCATCCCAGCGTCTGCAGGATTTTGAGTTTTTATAAAGTCTCAGGGTGGGATTTTCTCTCAGTCTCCGACTTTTCAATGGCAGATAGATGCTGAGAAAACTTTATAAAAGCCACGACTAATTGCTGCCTCAGCTCAGAGAGAGCAAAGCTCCAAATCTATGTGGCAGTGGACCAAATTCAAAATTGTGCTCGAAATAGTTTTCACTGAGTGTAACGACACCCCAGTGTTCCCCTGCCCTGCAGACAAGGCATGGGCAACATGGTGGCACAGTGCAAAGATAAAGTAAAGTTTATTTATTAATGTCACAAGTAAGGCTTACGTTAACACTACAATGAAGTTACTGTGAAATTCCCCTAGTCTCCACACTCTGGCGCCTGTTCAGGTCAATGCATCTAACCAGCACGTCTTTCAGACTGTGGGAGGAAAGCAGAGCACCCAGGCGAAACCCACACAGACACGGGGAGAATGTGTAAACTCCACACAGACAGTAATCCAAGCCGGGAATCGAACCTGGGCCCCTGTTGCAGTGAAGCAGCAGTGCTAACCACTGTGCCGCCCCGTGATGTACACGTTAGGTGGATTGGCCATGCTAAATTGCCCCTTAGTGTCAGGGAGACTAGCTGGGGTAAATGCATGGGGTTGTTGGATAGGGCCTGGGTGAGTTTGTGGTCGGTGTAGACTCGGTGGGCTGAATGGCCTCCCTTTGCACTGTAGGGATTCTATGATTCAGTTACCTCGCTGGTGGCACACTCATCCCAGGCAAGAATAGCTTTAAACACAAATCTGGCCACAAAAACACAAAACTGAAACGCAGTTGGCAATACCGTCGTACTCCACGTGGGCACTTCACTTTGAATGTCCTTGCTACACTCTTAGACTTGTGCAACATTGGAAGAGTGAATTTTTGAGAGTTCTACATATGTGGGGGCGGGGGGGGGGGGGAGGGTAAACGGTTGGGTGACAGGTTGAGTTATGCCTCAGGGTGGCTGTGGGTTAGGTGGGTAGAATTGAGTTACTTTTTTTAAAATTCATCCGTGGGACATGGGCGTCACTGGCTGACCAGCATTTATTGCCCATCGCTAGTTGCCAGAGGGCAGTTGAATGTCAACCACATTGCTGTGGCTCTGGAGTCACATGTAGGCCAGACCAGGTAAGGACAGCAGATTTCCTTCCTTAAAGCCCATTAGTGAACCAGATGGGTTTTTCCGACAATCGACAATGGTTTCATGGTCATCAGTAGATTCTTAATTCCAGATATTTTTTATTGAATTCAAATTCCACCATCTGCCGAGGCGGGATTCGAACCCGGGCCCCTCAGAACATTAGCTGAGTTTCTGGATTAATAGTCTAGCGATAATTCCACTGGACCATCGCCTCCCCTTCTAGAAGCAAGTGGACAGTGGCAGAAGCATCCTCGCCCATGAGAAACAACAAAAAAATCTCTCCATCTCAAACTTCAGTCAAAGACTGAATATTGCTGGGGCTGGAGAACTGAATCTATGAGGAGAGTTCGGGGTTGTGTTCCATGGAACAGAGAAGGCTGAGGGGGTGACACGATTGAGGTATACAAAACTGTGAGGGGTAGAGGGAGAGAGTAGACAGGAGGAGCCCGTTTCCCTCGGCAGGGAGTTCTAAAACCAGGGGTCAGAGATTTAAGCAAAGTGGCAGAAGGTGTGGAGGGGACATGAGGAAAAGGTTTTTTACGCAGAGGGTGGTGGGTGTCTGGAATTCGCTGCCCGAGTTGGTGGTGGAGGCAGAGACCCCAAAACTCTTTTTAAAAACGTACCTGGATCTTTAAAATTTATTTATTAGTGTCACAAGTAAGGCTTACATTAACACTGCAATGACGTTACTGTGAAATTCCCCTAGTCGCCACACTCTGGCACCTGTTCGGGTACACTGAGGGAGAATTTAGCATGGCCATTGCACCCTAACCAGCACGTCTTTCGGACTGTGGGAGGAAACCAGAGCACCCGGAGGAAACCCACGCAGACACGTGGAGAATGTGCAAACTCCGCACTGATAGTGACCCAAGCTGGGAATCGAACCCGGGTGCTGGCGCTGTGAAGCAGCAGTGCTAACCCATTGTGCCACCGTGCACTCTTCTGTATCTGTATCTAAGTGCTGTAAGTTGCAGGGCTAAGGGCTTGGTGCAGGAAGGTGGGATTAGAAAAGGGTCAGCATGGACAAGATGGGCCGAATGGCCCCCTCCTGTGCTGCATCATTTCTATGGTTCTAATTCCACTTAAGACGTAGCTTCATTTTGGGGGGTGGGATTTGAAGAAATGAAGAGAGGAATGTTTTGCGGATTTTATTGAATGCAATTGAAATCCGTCCAATTCACCATCTCCTCCAGTTAGGAAAAATTATTCTGAATAGTTTCCATATGTGGAGAGCGAGATGAATGGATACCCTTGCGGTCTCTGCGACTCACGTAACCTTTTCTTATATTTGCTATTTTAAAATTGCCAACATATGTCTCTCCAGTGACTTCCAGTTTGAGTGCCCGCATCTGCAGACGTACAAATGTGCATTCCTAGAGGTTACTGACATACTATGCAAACAATCATTGTCCCGCTCCAAGGGAGGTATGGTGCCACAGTGGTTAGCACTGCTGCCTCACAGCGCCAGGGACCTGGGTTCGATTCCCAACTTGGGTCACTGTCTGTGCAGCGTTTGCACATTCTCCCCGTGTCTGCGTGGGTTTCCTCCCACACTCCAAAGCTGCGTAGGTTAGGTGGATTGGCCATGCTAAATTGCCCCCGAGTGTCCCAAGATGTGCAGGTTAGGTGGATTGGCCATGCTAAATTGCCCCCGAGTGTCTCAAGATGTGTAGGTTAGATGGATTGGTCATGCTAAATTGCCCCTTAGTGTCAGGCGGATTAGCAGGGTAAATAGGTGGGGTTACAGGGATAGAGCATGGGTAGGAATGATATCAGTGCAGGCTTGGTGGGCTGAATGGCCTCCTCCCTATAGTGATGGGATTCTATGCCGTGCGATAAAAACAATTGCACGAGGCAGGTTTTCATCCTGGTTATTTTTGAGGAGTGGCTTCAAAACCAACTAACTTCTGTCATTCATCCCTTCATCCTCACTCTTCCTCCCAGAACATTCCTGAGCGATGTGGAACGCTGCCACTTTAATCTCAAGGGCTTTGGAGGGGGTGGGGGGGGGAGAGAAGGGTCAAAGGGGTAAGAGGCAAAAAGGAAAAACACACACACACATTCTAAAAATAAATTGCCACCATTTTTGGAGATACTGTTCCTTTTCTCCCTGAAAACATGTCCACAGGAATGATGAATAGCATTCTGACAGCATCACAGCTCTTAAAGACTTGACCCTTCTGCGGTAAATATAACTGAAATCATTCTTCTCCTCAACCGCCTTGTCTTAAATGTAAACAAAACCAGAGGGAAGCCTGGCAGCAATCCATTCAGCCTGACATCAGCGCTCCTTAGAAGGAGAACTCTGACAGGAACACCCATTACTCTACTCCTTCATTTCTCAATGAGACGCTTCAGTGGAGGTCGACTTTCGGTAGGTGCTGGATGGCAGCAGGAAAGCCCGGGGAGGAACCACCCGCCCGCTGTCTGTCTGTCCCAAAGGCACCAGGCAGCATCTCAGACCCGTGTGGGGAGGGTGGGTGAGCCCACACGCCTCTGATGCCCACCGGCGTGCTGTTGGTTTGCCAGCCTGTTCCCGCCTCTGGGCTATGTCGGAACATGGCGGCCTGGGTGCGAAGTGGCTGCCCTTCCCGCATGGGCACACTATATCTCCAATCGCCAACTGGAATCTACCAGCTGCCTGCGGGATATACCTTCTGGTGTCAGCTTGGCCGACTGGGCGGGGTGGGGGGGGGGGATGACTGTAGAGGTGTGGTAGGAATAGAAGTGACTATGGGGGTGTGGGGAGGGCGATTGTGTGGGTGCAGGGGGGTTGAGGGTGATTGTGGGGATGTAGGGGGTGGGGGGGGGGCGATTGGGGAGTTGGGGGGCTGAAAGGGGGAGGTGTTCCAGTTGGTTTTGTATACTGCCCCTGGTTTACAGCTGTGGACAGCTACAGCAGCCGGCTGATCCAGGGTTGGGTCCCCCTCCCACGGGGCAGCTCTGGTAGCTGGGAGCAGCTTTTGTAATCTTTGGAATTTTATAAACTTTGAGAGGCGTACTCTCCCTCCCTCTCCTTCACCCTCTCCCCCTCCCTCGGCAGGATTTTACAGCTACGCTCGTCCCGAAACCGTAAAATTCCCTCCTTCTCTATCTCCCTTTCTCTCTCTCTCCCCTCCCTTCTCTTCCTCCCTCTCCACCTCCTCCCCCCCCCCCCCCCCTCTCTCTCTCTCTCTTCCGCTCTCCATTATCTACACAGACGATAGCTATCTCTACCAATGGGGCTGCAGCTCTCCCTGTACCAAAAGGCCCACTGCTGGCCCCCTGCCCAACCTCAAGAGCCTGCCCACCGTCCTCAGACTGGACGGAGAGTGCGCACGCTGGCAATGCTTGGCCATCCTTTCAAACATCGCTTTGGGCATCTGGTGCAGGGTCAGGACCCCAAAAGTCTCCTGACATTGGGGTCCCGCCTCAGATCGACAACCCAGTCCACCCTTCCAGTGCTGTTGCTTTGAATGAGAGGCGACAGGGAGGGCCTCTAGGCTTGTCTATGGAGTACTGGCTTCCAGGCCTGTTGCTGGGATGCTGTCTCCAGCTAAACCGACCCCCTAGCCTACAGGAACTTGGAGGCTGACTGGAAAATTCCAATTGGCCTCTTTTAATTGGTACACCCGTGATGCTGTTAGAGAGGAAGCTCCAGGATTTTGACCCAGTGACAGCGAAGGAATGGCGATACAAGATGAATCCCATGACCTCTACCATCTAGAAGGACAAGGGCAGCAGATACATGGGACCACCACCTGCAAGTTCCCCTCTAAGTCACTCACCATCATGACTTGGAAATATATCGCCGTTCCTTCACAGTCGCTGAGTCAAAATCCTGGAATTCCCTCTCTAACAGCACAATGGGTGTACCTACGCCTCAGGGACTGCAGCGAGTTCAAGAAGGCAGCTCACCACCACCTTCTCCAGGGCAATTAGGGATGGACAATAAATTGTGGCCTAGCCAGCAGATCCCCTTGATTGAATTTTAAAAACTGCGAGAAATGTCACCTTTTTGTTTCTTCCCAACCCCCTTTTCCCACACTGCAAGGTCCCAAAAGCTGTTCGCAAAGAGTTAAAAAATGAGGGAGTCACAGCACTGATGGAAAATCCCGCCATTATTTGGTAGTGGCTTGACCAGGACGCCAGTTCCCAGCGAAGCTCTTTATGGAATTGATGGCAACTTGCCACTAGAGACTACCTCATCAGTCAAAATGAGCTCTGGTGGAAAAAATGCTAGCAGTGTAATTGGCCATATTTTAAAAAAAGAATGAAATATACAAGGCAGCGCATTTCAGCAAGGGATTTACACATTTGGAAGAATGGGAGAGTAGTGGTTATTGTTACTGACTTACCAGAGGGTCATCCAACAGAGGCCACTCACTCTCTGGTGCTGTTATGGGATGGATCACCCTACCTCAACATCGCTGACTTGATTTGATTTATTACTCTATTAGTATACAGTGAAAAGTATTGTTTCTTGCGCGCTATACAGACAAAGCATACCGTTCATAGAGAAGGAAAGGAGAGAGTGCAAAATGTAGTGTTACATTCCAAGTCATAGCTAGGGTGTAGAGGAAGATCAGCTTAGTGCGAGGTAGGTTCATTCAAAAGTCTGACAGCAGCAGGGAAGAAGCTGTTCTTGAGTCGGTTGGTACGTGACCTCAGACTTTTGTATCTTTTTCCCGACGGAAGAAGGTGGGAGAGAGAAATGTCCGGGGTGCGTGGCTGCTTTACTGAGGCAGCGGTGAGTGTAGACAGAGTCAATGGATGGGAGGCTGGTTTGAGTGAAGAGACATTTGAACACAATAAGAATTTTAACGCTTTGCTGGGGATGAAAGTAGGTCAGCGGGTGAGGGGCAAATGAGGCTGGCCACTTTTTAGGATGTGGGAAGCTGTTTTCTCTTGCGGGGGGGGGCTGAAGTTTCTGGAGGGTGGGCTGCAGGAGGCTTGAACGCGAGGGCGTTGGAGTTGCCGAGTATATAGAGGTAACAAGCGCATGGGTGAGGGTTACTCAGGCAGCTGAACTCAGGCAGAGGTGGTCTTGGTGAGAGTTGGAAGTTTGGCTGAGGGAAGTTGCGAAAGTGTCTGGTGCGGCCACAGGCAGTGGCCAGGGAGCGAGAGAGAGAGAGATGGAGTCAGTGCTCAGGGAAATGATTGAGATTTTCCAACAGGGCCAAGAATCCTTTCGTTTTGACTTGATGAATATATATTCATGACAAACTAGCAACAATGTGTGAGAGTTATGTGGAGGGAACAGATGTGGAACTTGCAAAACATCCAAGGGCATGATTCAATAATAAGTCTACAAAATTGTATCAAATCAGACCCAGGAGAATCTTCTCTTATCCAAGAAACAAAAGGTGGGAATTGTGATCAATGACATTCTTGCGTGAATGGATTGGGCGTATTTTAAAGTGACACCTGCTTTAATATAATGTCGAGAAAGTCTGGTGAAAAACCATCAATTCCACCTCCCACCTTCATGATTATCGATATTTGCGAGATCGAAAACTCCATCCGCTGGCACTACCGTGGCTGAATCCCCCACTGTCAACATCCTGGGGGATACCATTGACCAGAAACTGAACCGGACCAGCCATATAAATACTGTGGCTGCCAGAGCAGATCAGAGGCTGGGAATCCTGTGGCGAGTAACTCACCCTCTGATTTCCTCTGCACCCCCCCCAAAAAAAACCTGTCCACAAACTACAAGGCACCAGTCAGGAGTGTGATGGAACACTCCCCACTTGCCTGGATGGGTGCAGCTCCAACAACACTCAAGAAGCGGCACGGTAGCACAGTGGTTAGCACTGCTGCTTTACAGCTCCAGGGACCTGGGTTCGATTCCTGGCTTGGGTCACTGTCTGTGTGGAGTTTGCACATTCTCCTCGTGTCTGCGTGGGTTTCCTCCGGGTGCTCCAGTTTCCTCCCACAGTCCAAAGACGGGTTAGGTTGATTGGCCATGCTAAAATTGCCCTTAGTGCCCTGAGATGCATAGGTTAGAGGGATTAATGGGTAAATATGTAGGGATATGGGGGGAGGGCCTGGGTGGGATTGCGATCGGTGCAGACTCGATGGGCCGAATGGCCTCTTTCTGTGCTGTAGGGTTTCTATGATGTTTCTATGATGCTTCTAAGCTCGACACCATCCAGGACGAAGCAGCCTGCTTGATTAGCACCCCATTCACCATCTTAAACATTCACTCCCTCCAGCACTGACGGGCAGAGTTTAAAGTTTAGAGTTTATTTATTAGTGTCACAAGTAGGCTTACATTAACACTGCAATGAAGTTACTGTGAAAATCCCCTAGTCGCCACACTCTGGCACCTGTTCGGGTACACTGAGGGAGAATTTAGCATGGCCAACGCACCTAACCAGCACGGTCTTTCGGACTGTGGGAGGAAATCAGAGCACCCGGAGGAAACCTGCGCAGGGAGAATGTGGAGACACCGCACAACAGTGACCCAAGCCGGGAATTGAACCCGGGTCCCTGGTGCTGTGAGGCAGCAGTGCTAACCACTGCGCCACCGTGCCGTCAGCTACAATCAGTGAAATGATTGCTTGCTTCCACTTCAGATTGTCTCTACACCCTAGCTCTGACCATAATACTACATTCTGCAATCCATTCCTTCTCTATGAACGGTATGCTTTGTCTGTATAGCGCACAAGAAACAATACTTTTCACTGTATACTAATATATGTGACAATAATAAATCAAATCAAACATTATTGTTTTTCTTTTAAGTCAGTTTTGCTACATGTTCACATCTGAATTAACAGAAAATGCTGGAAAATCTCAGCAGGTCTGACAGTATCTGTGGAGAGAGAATAGAGCCAACATTGCGAGTCTGGATGACCCTTCAGTTAATAAATCTGTAATTAAAAGCTAGTCTCAGTAGTGGTGACTATGAAACCATCATTCAACTTCAGGAAGCATAGTGGAGAACATGCCCCTGTCTACATCAATGGGGACGAAGTAGAAATGGTCGAAAGCTTCAAGTTTATAGGTGTCCAGATCACCAACAACCTGTCCTGATGCCCCCATGCCGACACTATAGTTAAGAAAACCCACCAACGCTTCTACTTTCTCAGAAGACTAAGGAAATTTGGCATGTCAGCTACAACTCTCACCAACTTTTACTGGTGCACCATAGAAAGCATTCTTTCTGGTTGTATCACAGCTTGGTATGGCTCCTGCTCTGCCCTTATGTTTTGTCTGTATACTGCGCAAGAAACGATATTTTTCACTCTATACAAATACAAGTGACAATAATAAATCAAATCAAATCATTAATTGTTGGAAAACCCCATCCATTTATCATGTTGAGTTCTCCCTGGCCTCACCTGGCCAATAGGTATCCCTCAACAAACATCCATTCTGGTAAAACCGATTATCGGGTCATTATCTGATTGCTGTTTGTGGGAGTTTGCTGTGCACGAATTGGTTGCTAGATTTGCTATGTTACAGCAATGATTACATCCCATGAAGAAGTACCGCAGTGGCTGGAAAGGACTTTGACTGAGGGAGCACGATAGAAAATTCTCCCTTTCCCAACAATTTTTCCACTGCGTCACAACTCTTAAAAATAAAATCAGCCTCATTCTTTCCCTAGAGACTGTGTTTGCGACTTTGGAAACCATCAGCTACATCACTCCCTACTTTCAATATCCTCCTTAAAGCTGTGGCCTTTGGCCGCCTCTCTTTAATATTCTTCAACTTGACGTCCACTCCTTTCCCTTTTGGCATCCACCTTCAGATGTTGCCCATCGGTGAAGATGTGCAAAATCCTTTCCATCGAGTCTGCAGCACAAGGACAGGCCATTTGAAACGTTTGAATAGCTGAAGGGGATTCTGCTTAATCAGTGAGAAGGATGGGCCTGAGTCAGGCTTGTGAATGGTAATGATTGTGGTACCCTCTCCCTCTTGGAGCTTTCTGCAACCTTCGACAGAATTAAATCAGCCAAACCTTGTTCACTGTCTCCCCTCTCCTTGGGCTGCTCTCACTTGGTTCTATTCTCATCTATCTGACTGTAGCAAAAGCATTTCCATCACTTATTCATCGATCTCCTCAAGAGTCTCCCAACAATCTATTCCTTTCACATCACAGAATCCCTACAGTGCAGGAGAGGCCATTCAGCCCATTGAGTCTGCACCGACTCTCTGGCAGAGCATCTTACCCAGGCCCTTTCCCCCTCACTGTCCCTGTAACCCCACACATTCCCCATGGCTAATCCATCCAACCTACTCATCTTGGGACACGAAGGGGCAATTTACCTTGGTCAATCCTATCTTTAGAATGTGGGAGGAAACCAGAGCACCTGGAAGAAACGCACACAGTCATGGGGAGAACGTGCAAGATGCCACCCAGATGGTCACCCAAGGCTGGAACCAAACCCGGGTGTCTGGTGCTGTGAGGCAGCAGTGCTAACCACCGTGCCACCTACCCGCCTTTTCTGCCCACACGCCTTCCTCATTGATATATCAAGACAAATTCTTTGACCTCGAATGGACAAACCATCCCTCACTGACCCACATCGATTCCTGCCAAACCTCTTTAAACAAAGCAACCTTGAACAAAGTTTGACACCATCAAATCACGTTGGGATGTTAGGTCTGATGAACAAAACTTCGTTCAACGAGGCAGGCTTTTAATGAGCTTCTGGAAAGAGGAAAGAGAGGTGGATAGGAGGGAATTTCAGAGCGAAGGACTGAGATAGCTGATGGCATAACCGCCAATAGTGAAGGGGTTAAAATTTGGAATGTAAAAGGTGTCAGCATTAAAGGAGTATGGGTAACTGGGGCGGCACGGTGGCGCCGTGGTTAGCACTGCTGCTTCACAGCGCCAGGGACCCGGTTCCGATTCCCGACTTGGGTCACTGTCTGTGCGGAGTCTGCACGTTCTCCCCGTGTCTGCGTGGGTTTCCTCCGGGTGCTCCGGTTTCCTCCCACAGTCAGAAAGACGTGCTGGTTAGGTGCATTGGCTAAATTCTCCCTCGGTGTACCTGAGCAGGCGCCGGAGTGTGGCGACTCGGGGATTTTCACAGTAACTTCATCGCAGTGTTAATGTAAGCCTACTTGTGACACTCTCAAACAAGTGTTGTTGGACGGGAGAAGTTTGCAGAGATATGGGGGTCACGTGACACTGGGAGAGAATTGAAAACAAGGATGAAAATGTTAACGGTGGCGGCATTGCGTAACCGGGAGTCAATGTGAATCAGCAAACACATGGGCGAACATGGAACAAATTCAATACTATTTCACAGAGGTTAAACAGGAATGTAAAAGTATTTCCAACATTAATGGGATAACAGGCTCATTACAAAAACAGGTCACTACCCTCAAGTGAAATTTGGCAAGATAAAGCAAGTACAAGGCTATTGCGTTGTGTAGGGTAAAGGAATGCAATTACTCATCCAAATAAGAATTCAAAGTAAACCTTTCACAACCCACATTCCAGTATTCGCTTCCGGAGCATTTCAGATCCAAGTCATCAGTGCAGAAAGAGGCCATTCAGCCCATCGAGTCTGCGCCTACCACAATCTCACCCCAAGTCCTATTCCCCTAACCCCACATATTTACCCTAGCTAATCCCCCTGACACTAAGGGGCAATTTAGCATGGCCAATCCACCTAACCCGCACATCTTTGGACTGTGGGAGGAAACCGGAGCACCCAGAGGAAACCCACACAGACATGGGGAGAATGTGCAGACTCCACACAGTGACTCAGGCTGGGAATCGAACTCGGGTCCCTGGCACTCTGAGGCAGCCGTGCTAACCACTGTGCCACCCAGATATCCTCAGATTTTGCTGCCGTACTGGATTTTGGGAATAACATTTCTCAGGCTGAATTTTTGACTAGGCTTGAGGAACTTGAGCAGTGTATCTCCACGGCTTGCAAAGCGCACACCTGACCTGCACGTGACTTAGAACCATAGAAAATTACAGCTCAGAAACAGGCCTTTTGGCCCTTCTTGTCTGTGCCGAACCATTTTATGCCTAGTCCCACTGACCTGCACTTGGACCATATCCCTCCACACCCCTCTCATCCATGAACCCGTCCAAGAGATTTTTGGCCATTATCACAGGGGTCGAGACAAACTCTCAAACCTGATGTATTTTTCGTGGGTGCCCAAAATCCCGTAGGATGGCATTGGAAATTTTTCCACAATTTTAAGTGGGCTACCCATCACCAGCACACATTCCTGATCCTCAAAATAGGCCAGTGGAAAATGGTGTCGGATTGGGAATGCAGAAGAAAATCAGATTTCCTCCAAAAATTAATCACACAGTGGGCATCCGTGCACCAAAATGCGCCTGCATGCTCAGTCGAAGATTTGGCTCCTGAACTCAGAGACCCTAATTATTTCCTTTACCTGCAAGGACTTCACTCAAACAACATGCGGGACTTTTGAATGACAAATGCCTGGCAATGACCATCACCAATAAGAGACACTCTAACCACTGCCCCTTGACATTCAATGGTGTAACCGTCACTGAACCCCCCACTGCCAACATCCTTGGGGTTACCATTGACCAGAAACTCAACTGGATTCACCACATAAACACAGCGGCTACAAGAGCAGGTCAGAGGCTGGGAATAATGCGGTGAGTAACTCACCTCCTGACTCCCCAAAGCCTATCCACCATTTACAAGGCACAAGTCAGGAGTGTGATGGAATAGCGCCCCCCCCCCTCACATGCCACAACATTCCAGATCCTAACCACTCACTGTGTGAATCTGTCTCCACCACACTCTCAGACAGTGCATTCCAGATCCTAACCACTGGCTGTGTGGAAACCTTTCTCCTCATGTCGCCATTGCCTCTTTTGTCAATTACCTTAAATCTGTGCCCGCTCACTCTCGATCCTTCCACCAATGTGGACAGTTTCTCCCTCTCTACTCTCCCCAGACCCCTCATGTTCTTGACTAGCATCATCACATCTTCTCTTAGCCTTTCCTCCTCCAAGGGAAACAATCCCAACTTCTCCAATCTATCCATGTAACCGAAGATACCGGCTTTTTATTCCAGATTGATTAAATGGATTGAAATTAAATTCCTCAGTTGCCCTGGCAGGATTTAAAGACTAATCTCTGGATTATCAGGCCAGTAATAGAACCACTATGTAACAACCTCTCAAAAGAACAAAGGTGCCGTTATTGAGAAAACTAACAAAGGGAGAAAGCATTGGGGGGCAGGGCTGTGTAGCGGGGACAGTCTGGTACATCACCTTTGTCTTGTGGGTGTTTAGTGTAAGACCCAGTGAAGGTATTGACAATGGATTAGAACTCGGCCTCCGAGTGCACGCAGATGCAAGTATCGTCTACATTCTGTAGGTCAATGACAGAGGATGGGATGACCTTGGATCTGGCCTGCTGCACATGGAGGAAGTTGAACAGATTCCCATTTATCCTGTCATTTAGCTCCGCTCCAATGGAGCATTGCAGCAAGGGAGATGGAGAAGAGCATTGGTGATGACGCAGCCTCGCTTGGCCCCAGTCCAAATGTGCATGGGGTCTGTAGGGAAGAAGACCTCCCTCACAGCACTGAGGGCTAATCCTCTTCCTCGGGACCAGCTGCAGTCCCAGCAGCGCCATGTTTGAGTGGTGGTGTTATGAAGGGGAAGGTTGATCTCTCTCTTATACCCCTGATGACATACCCAAATCCCCACAATAGGATTGGTTTACAGGTTACCAAAACGTCAAATTCAAATCTGATAGGCTGCTGCTATTCAAACTGGTTTAAACTGATTGGTTAAAATTCAAGAACATGTTCTGATTCAAATGCCTGAAGTCTGTTACCAAGGCAACCCTGCTGTTTGGCCCGTTAATATAATGTTTCACTCTATGTTCTCTGTGTACTACATTTTGCACTTGCATCTCCTCAGTACAGAAAAAAAACTACCTTTTTCTACAGAACCATGAAAGTTTACAACTCATAATTTTACAAGGTTTTCTTTAAAATTTTACACACACTAACTTCACAACAGTGGCCATTCCTGGGATTACAGCCTGCCCCAGAAGAAGAGGATGTTATTGCTTAGGCCATGGTGGCAGTCCCCAGTGAGGGGGGATTGGAGGGGACAGAGGTGTGGCTTGGGGGAGAGGTGCCAGGATTCAGATGCCAGGGAGGGAGGGAATGTTATGATGGGGTGGTGTGGTGGCACAGTGGCTAGCACTGTTGCCTCACAGCACCAGGGACCCGGGTTCAATTCCCGGCTTGGGTCACTGCCTGTGCGGAGTCTGCACGTTCTCCCCGTGTCTGCACGAGTTTCTTCCGGGTGCTCCGCTTTCCTCCCACAGTCCAAAAGACGTGCTGGTTAGATGCATTGGCCATACTAAATTCTCCCTCAGTGTACCTGAACAGGCGCCGGAGTGTGGCGACTAGGGGATTTTCACAGTAACTTCATTGCAGTGTTAATGTAAGCCTACTTGTGACACTAATAAATAAACTAAACAGGTCTCATGATAATACTGCAGTCAGGCTCACTGACCCCCGTCCCGTCGCCACTTCCCGTCCTGTCACCCCCCACCCTCATCACCTCAGACCCCGATCCTTCGATTTAGCTGGGTAGGTGGAAGCTCAAGTTAAAGTCACAATCAGATCATCCAGCATCTGAGTGAATGGCGGAGCAGGCCTGAGGGGCCGAATGGCCTACACCTGCTCCAAATTCATTTGTTCGAAAATTAAAAGCAGGACCTGGAGATGGGAATCGATGTTTCCTGAAATTTTAAATTGGCGTTGACCAAGGTTTGATACAATGGATAAACACCCCATCCACTTCTCTTCTCTGCCCAACAAAGCCCCCACCCTCCCCTGCTCCATTTGACTGGTCCCCGAACTGGGAGAGAGAGTGGGGGGAAAACTTCATGAGCTTAAAGCCACCTTTCTGAAGAGGAGATTTACCCAGCCAAAACAGGGCGAAAAAAAAAAAGCCTGACTTTAAGTTTAAAGTTTATTAGTTACAAGTAAGACTTACATTAACACTGCATTGAAATTCCTGTGAAAGTCCCCTAGTTGCCACCCTCCGGCGCCTGTTCGGGTACACTGAGGGAGAATTTAGCATGGCCAATGCGCCCTAACCAACATGTCTTTCTGACTGTGGGAGGAAACCGGAGCACCCGGAGGAAACCCACACAGACACGGGGAGAACGTGCAGACTCCTCACAGACAGTGACCCAAGCTGGGAATCGAACCCGGGTCCCTGGCACGGAGAGCCAGCAGTGCTAATCACTGTGCCACCC
Organism: Mustelus asterias; assembly: GCF_964213995.1. Lineage (NCBI taxonomy): Eukaryota > Metazoa > Chordata > Chondrichthyes > Carcharhiniformes > Triakidae > Mustelus > Mustelus asterias. The sequence continues at coordinate 134,966,997 of NC_135806.1, forward strand.
TGCTGCCAAGAGAGGGAGCTTGAGTGTAGAGTTGGAAGGAGGTGGGGGCGGGGGGAAGAGGGTGGGATACAGGGGGCAAAGTGAGCTTGTTCCAGTGTAATATGAAGAAAAAAAACTAGTGCAGTCAAGAATTTCCTTCTGTCCCCACAGTCAAACATCTGAGCGCTGATAGGGACATTGTGAAGATCGGGGTTCCAATGTGCATCTGAGCAGGTACATTGAAATGGAACAGCTCTGAGGACCTTCACCTGACTTGTGGGACCCCCTTCAGATCGCGCACATCACTTTTCACTTCAGATTTTTTGGTTCAAGTCGAGGGCTGAGGCTCCCTCTTTGTTTATGTGGGAGAAGTCAGCAGATATTTCATTTTAAAGATGGAAGCTGACAGGTTACAGAAGAAGAAGAAGGATAATTGCAGGAAGCAGACAGCTAGGCACCAGCACTGACCCTGTAAGGAGCTGTAGATGGAGTGACTGGAGCACGGATAAACATTCTCCGTATAGACACCAGCAGCCAGCAAGCCCTGCCCATCACTCTGCTTTGCCCATCAGAAGCTGGGAGATTAAAAGTTAAGCTTTTTTTAAATTAAAAGTTGAATAAAGCTGCATTGCTGGAGGGACCGTCTTCCAGGGGAGACCTTAGATCCCTGTCTTTTAAGTTTAAAACGTATTTATTAGTGTCACAAGTCGGCTTACATTAACACCGCAATGAAGTTACTGTGAAAATCCCCGAGTCACCACACTCCGGCGCCTGTTCAGGTTCACTGAGGGAGAATTTAGCATGGCCAATGCACCTAACCAGCATGTCTTTCGGACTGAGAGAGGAAATCGGAGCACCCGGAGGAAACCCACGCAGATACGGGGAGAGCGTGCAAACTCCGCACAGACAGTGACCCAAGCCAGGTATTGAACCCGGGCCCCTGACGCTGTGAGGCAGCCGCGGGAGTCAACAGATCCCAGGGTCACTATTTTGAAGAAGGGCCGCCATGTTCTCGGGCGACGTCAGTCCGGGACCGATACTCGTCCTTCAGCTGTGATCACTAATGACAATGGTCTGGTCATCACAGATAGCTGCTTGTGGGAGTTTGCCGTGTGTAGGAACAGGTCGCTGTGCCTCTCTCTGTGACAACAGTGTCTGCATCTCAAAAAGTGCTCATTGGCTGCTTTGGTGGAGACTGCTTGGCCGGAATTTTCTGGCTATTCACGTCCCGCCGCCGCTGCAAACGATGACAGAGAACTTGGCGCTCAATGTAGGTGCAATGGCACAGTTCAGAAGAGTGTGCCGGGATCCTTGGAGGTGGCAGGACAGACAGAGAGTGGTTAGCAAAACGTATGGGACATTGGGTTTCATTGATAGCAATATTGAATACAAATGCAGGGAGTAATGCTGAGGCTTTATCAAGCTCCTGTAGGTCCACAACTAGAGCACTGCGTCCAGTTCCGGTCCCCGCACTTTCGGATGGACGTGTGGGTCCCTCCTCAGGGTGTGGAGGGAGATTTACCAGAATGTTCCAGGGATGAGGAATCTTAGCCCCAAGATTAGGTTGGAGAAGATGGATTTGTTCCCCTTGGAGCAAAAGGAGATGGAGAGGAAATTCGGCATGCAAGGTTCTGGCAAGTTTGGATCAGGAAAGGTGGACAAGGAAAAACTTGGCTGATGATACAGGGACTTGGGGACACGGATCTAAGGCTCTGGACAAGAAATGTTGGGAAAACACGAGGAGAAACCTTTCAATGCAGATGGTTAATGATCTGGACCTGCCTATGAGGGTGTTGGAACTGGAGAGTTTTTAGAATTCATTTTTACAGGATGTGGATATCGTTAACTGTGTTGACATTTATTTTCCATCCCTAACTGCTCTCCATTTCCAACTGCTTCTGTGCCCGTATCCCACTCTCCCTCTTCATGTCCCCTTCCGTGTCACCCTCCGTGTCCCCTGCCCACTTTCATGTTGCCTTCTGTGTGTACCCCAGGTCCCTTCTGTGTCAGGCCACTTTGTGTACGATAATGTGGTGCTTCTTTGTTTTTGTTGCCTATCCCTAGTTGCCCTTGGAGGGCAGTTAAGAGTCAGCCATGTTGCTGTGGGCTCTGGACTCACATGTAGGCTAGACCGGGTAAGGACGGCAGATTTCCTTCCCCGAAGGGACATTAGATGACAAGCAATATTGGTTGAGGTCACGCATTCACCATGTGGAAAGGATCATGAGTGCAAAGTCACATCCCCACACCGGGTAAACCAGTGTGCGCAAGGCCACAATTTGACCAGAAAGGGAAAAACAGAAGAATTAATGGGGGTGGGGGGAGGGGAGGCAGCCATTTTGGGATCAAATGCAACTTATTTACAAGAATCCATTCAGGTCCAAAAAAAAATCCTGAGGAAAGCAGCAGTAAGCACTGAACTATATCCTCGTTGCAAAACATCTCGCAATGCCAGTAAATGGACGAAAAGAAATTGGTTTAGGTTGGAGGGTCACAGTTTTTTTTTTTAACTGGTCGGTGCAACATCGTGGGCCGAAGGGCCTGTTCTGCGCTGTAATGTTCTATGTTCTATGTTCTATGTTCTAAACCTCCTTTTTCAGTAATCCTGGAGTTGCTAATTTTAGTTCAAACGGCTGAAAACAGAATAGTCATTCTTGTGATATCTGCTGCAATGTGATCCAGGAAAACAGAGTGCAGCCAGAATCCCCGGACTTGAGGGAAGGCAATGGTTTGGAATATTGCCAGCGCAGCACAGCACTGCAAAGTTCAATAAATAGAACAGAGAACATGTACAAATTAAGGACATCTCCAGAACCTGGTACAACACATTTACTCATTGATTTTCTTCAAGAGGAAAAAGCCCCCATTGCAATCACATGGCACCTTATCCCATTTCACAAAGCTCTGTAACATCCAATACATTTTTTTAAAACAACAAACACAGGATCCATTATGTGTACAGCAAGATCCCACAAAGAGAAACTGAGCATCATGACTGATTTAATTCAAAGTTTATTTATTATTGTCACAAGTAAGCTCACATTAACACTGCAATGAAGTTACTGTGAAAATCCCCTAGTCGCCACACTCCGGCGCATGTTCGGGTACACTGAGGGAGAATTTAGCACGGCCAATGCACCTAACCTGCACATCTTTCATAGAAACATAGAAACTAGAAGCAGGAGTAGGCCATTCGGTCCTTCGAGACTGTTCTGCTATTCATTTTGATCATGGCTGATCATCGAAGTCAATATCCTGATCCCCGCTTCCTTCCATATCCCTTGATCCCTTTAGCCCCAAGAGCTATATCGAATTTCTTCTTGAAGTCAGACAACGTTTTGGCCTCAACTACATTCTGTGGCAGTGAATTCCACACATTCACCACCCTCTGGGTGAAGACATTTCTCCTCACCTCAGTTCTAAAAGGTTTACCCCATATCCTCAAACTATGACCCCTAGTTCTGGACTCCCCCACCATTGGGAACATTCTTTCTGAATCTACCCTATCTAACCCTGTTAGAATTTTATAAGTTTCTATGAGGTCCCCTCTCACGCTTCTAAACTCCAGTGAATATAATCCTAACGGACAGTGGGAGCAAACCAGAGGAAACCCATGCAGACATGGGGAGAACGTGCAGACCCTGCACAGACAGTGATCCAAGCCGGGAATTGAACAAGGGTCCCTGGAGCTGTGAGGCAACAGTGATAACCATTGTGTCACCGTGCTGCCCCACTGCAGTTATTAATGCCGGTTCAGGGAGGAATGTTGGTCAGCAAAGTGTTGCTTCTTTTTGAAAGGATTGAGAGATCCATTCGCATCAAACAAAATTGCCAAAATCAGGATGGAGGTTTAACACTTCACAGGGGTAATTTCACTGGACTAGTAATCCAGAGAACCAGGGTAATGCTGTGGGGACTCGGGTTCAAATCCCACCACAGCGGATGGTGAAGTTTGAATCCAATAAAAATCCGGAATTAAAACTTTAATCATTGTCGGTTATCTTAAAAACACATCTGGTTTGCTAATGCCACCCCCTCCCTTTAGAAATTAAAGTCTCGTGTCCTGACCTGGCCAGGCCTACAACAATGTGGTTGACTCTTAAATGGCCAGCGAGGCACTCAGTTGTAGCACAGTGGTATAGAGCCTGGAGGGAGCTGCCCTGGGAATCCTCAATATTGACTTCAAAGCACTCATGGTATCAGATCAAACATGGGCAAGGAAACCTTCTGCTGATTACCACTCTCCCTCCCCTCAGCTGATGAATCAATACTCCTCCATGTTGAACACCACTTGGAGGAAGCACTGAGGGTGACGAGGGCACAGAATGTACTCTGGGTGAGGAACAAACAAGAGGGAAAAACATACTGAACTCATCAACTTGCCTCATGCAGGTGGCTCTGTCCATGACTGTATTGGTAGGAGTGATCACCGTACAGTCCTTGCAGAGACCATGTACTGTCTTCATATTGAGAATGCCTTCCATCTTGTTGTGTGGCACTACCACCGTGTTAAATGGGATAGATTTTGAACAGATCTAGCAACTCAAGACTGAGCATCCAGGAGGCGCTGTGGGCCATCAACAGCAGCAGAATTGTATTCCAGCACAATCTGCAACCTCATTCCCGACATATCCCCTACTCAACCATTACCATCAAGCCAGGGGATCAACCCTGGTTCAATGGAGAGTGCAGCAGGGCATGCCAGGAGCGACACCGGGCATACCTGAAACTGAGGTGTCAACCTGGTGAATCTACAACACAGGACTACTTACATGCCAAACATCATAAGCATCATCTGATCCCACAACCAATGGATCAGATCTAAGCTCTGCAGTCCTGCCACATCTAGTCAATAGGTGGTGGACAATTAAACAATTCATTGGAGGAGGAGGCTCCACAAACATCCCCATCCTCAATGATGGAGGAGCCCAGCACATCAGTGCAAAAGATATGGCTGAAGCAATCGCAGCAATCTTCAGCCAGAAGTGCTGAGTGGGTGATCCATCTCGGTCTCTTCCAGTGGTCCCCAGCACCTCAGGTGTCAGTCTTCAGCCAATTCACTCCATGTGACATCAGGAAATGGCTGAAGGCATTGGATACTGCAAAAGCAATGGGCCTTGATAACATTCCAGCAATAATACTGAAGACTTGTGTTCCAGAACCTGCCGCTCCCTTAGCCAAGCTCTTCCTGTACAGTTACAATGCTGGCATCTACCCAACAATGTGGAAAATTGCCCAGGTAGGTCCTGTACACAAAAATCAGGACAAGTCCAACCCAACCAATTATTGCCCCATGAGTCTACTCTCGATCAGCGGTAAAGTGATGGAAGGGGTCATCAACAGTGCAATCAAGCAGCACCTGCTCAGCGACGCCCAGTTTGGGTTCTGCCAGGGTCACTCAGATCCTAACCTCATTACAGCCTTGATTCAAACATGGACAAAAGAGCTGAACTCCAGAGGTGAGGTGAGAGTGACTGCCCTTGACATCAAGGCAGCATTTGCCTGAGTGTGGCATCAAGGAGCCCTAGCGAAACTGGAGTCAGTGGGAATCGGAAAACCCTCCTCTGGTTGGAGTCATACCTGGCACAAAGGAAGATGGCTGAGGTTGTTGGAGACCAATCATCTCAGTCCCAGGACATCACTGCAGGAGTTCCTCAGGGGAGTGTCCCAGACCCAACAATCTTCAGCTGCTTCATCAATGACCTTCCCTCCATCATAAGGTCAGAAGTGAGGATGTTTGCTGATGATTGCACAATGCTCAGTGGCATTCGTGACTTCTTAGATACTCAAGCAGTCCATGTCCAAATGCAAGGAACATTGGGCTGCACGGTAGCACAGTGGTTAGCACTGCTGCTTCACAGCTCCAGGGTCCCGGGTTCGATTCCCGGCTCGGGTCACTGTCTGTGTGGAGTTTGCACATTCTCCTCGTGTTTGCGTGGGTTTCCTCCGGGTGCTCCGGTTTCCTCCCACAGTCCAAAGATGTGCGGGTTAGGTTGATTGGCCAGGTTAAAATTGCCCCTGAGATGCGTAGGTTAGAGGGATTAGCGGGTAAAATATGTGGGGGTAGGGCCTGGGTGGGATTGTGGTCGGTGCAGACTCGATGGGCCGAATGGCCTCCTTCTGCACTGTAGGGTTTCTATGATTTCTATGATTCATGCCACACAAGTGCCAGGTAATGACCATCTCAAACAAGAGAGGATCTAACAATTGCCCCTTACCATTGACCAGAAACTGATCTGGATCAGCCACATAAACACAGTGGCTACAAGAGCAGGTCAGAGGCTGGGAATCCTGCAGTGAGTAAATCACCTCCTGACTCTCCAAAGCCTGTCCACCACCCAGAGGTGGACTTACAATGAAACACACCTTGCCAAGGCACAGGATCCTGACCAATGGGCACTAAACTAATGCTCTGGGGACACGGGTTCAAATCCCACCAAGGTAGCTGTTCAGTTGTTCAAACTGGAGGAACAGCATCCCATCTTCCGGCTAGACACATCGCAGCCTTCCGCTCTCAACATCGAATTCAACAACTTCAGATGATTCGCTCTACCCCACCTCGACCCTTTTGTTTTCATTTCATTTAATTTTTAACTGTTTTCTACCTTTTATTTCTTTATTGTCTTTATTTTTCTTTTTCCACTCCCACACCTTCTCCCTATTTTGTCCCCCATTTCCTTACCTTTTCTTTCCCTTTGCTTCCCCTTTCCCACTTTTTGTCAGGTTTACCTCTCATTCACCCACCCCCTCTCCATCCCCCCCCTCCCCCCACATCTTCATCAGTCACAGCTTACCCTCTGATTTCAGCTTCTCTGCCATTTGGCCATTCACACCTTTTCATTGAATCATAGAATACCTCCAGTGCAAAAGGAGGCCATTCAGCCCATCGAGTCTGCACTGAACACAATCCCATCCAGCCCCTATCCCCATAATCCTATACATTTACCCCAGCTAATACCCCTGATATTAAAGGGGCAATTGAGCATGGCCAATCCACCTAACCCGCACATCTGTGAACAGTGAGAGGAAACCGGAGCACCCGGAGGAAACCCATTCAGGCACGGGGAGAATGTGCAAACTCCACACAGACAGTGACCCAAGCCGGGAATTGAACCCAGGTCCCTGGCATTGTGAGGCAGCAGGGCTAACCACTGTGCCACCCATGTTTTTTTAGAAGAAGAATCACTACAGTGCAGAAGGAGGCCATTTGGCTCATCGAGTCTGCACCAACAACAATCCCACCCAGGCCCTATCCCCGTAACACTTCATATTTACCTTGCTAATCCCCCTGACACTAGGGTCAATTTAGCACGGCCAATCAACCTAACCTGCACATCTTTGGAGTGTGGGAGGAAACCGGAGCACCCGGAGGAAACCCATGCAGACACGGGGAGAATGTGCAGACTCCACACAGACAGTGACCTGAGGCCGGAATTGAACCTGGGTCCCTGGGGCTGTGAGGCAGCAGTACTATCCACTGTGCCACTCAGTTCATGGGCAATGAATCTGGCCTTGTTAGGGACACCCACATCCCAGGAAAGATTACATTTTTAACAAATGACTCTGGGACCTCAGAGCATGTAGCAAACTTGCATATTTTGGAGCTGCCTTTGAAGTGATTGAGCAAGAATATAAAATGGTGTTGTTTTTTATTGGGGAGCAGCTGAGTGAACCACAACTAGCCTTGTACATTCCAATCCTGCTCCACCACAGAGCTGGGAAATGCCACATAAACAATAACAGAACATCATCACTATCTAAATATTCAGAACATTAAAGCTTCTTGTACAGCCACATAAACCACTGGTTCAGAAAACATTGTTTATTAATCCAGCAATGGTGGGCACAGCTGTTAGCCAAGGATAGAATCCAACAGTACAGAAGGAGGCCACTCAGCCCATCAAGTCCACACTGACCACAATTCCACCCAGGCCCTTTCCCCATGACCCCATGCATTTACGGTAGCTAGTCATTCAGGGGCAATTTAGCATGGCCAATCCACCTAACCCGCACATGGGCGCCCTGGTGGCACAGTGGTTAGCACCGCTGCCTCACAGCGCCAGGGAACCGGGTTCAACTTCGGCCTTGGGTCATTGTCTGTGAGGATATTGCATGTTCGGCCATAAGACCATAAGACATAGGAGCAGAATTAGACCATTCAGCCCATCGAGTCTGCTCTGCCATTCTATCATGGCTGATATTTTTCTCATCCCCATTCTCCTGCCTTTTCCCCATAACCCCTGATCCCCTTATTAATCAAGAACCTATCTATCCCTGAGTTAAAGACACTCAATGACCTGGCCTCCACAGCCTTCTGCGGCAAAGTGTTACACAGATTCACCACTCTCGAGCTGACGAAATTCCTCCTCATCTCTGTTTTAAAGGATCATCCCTTTAGCCTGAGGTTGTGCCCTCTGGTTCTAGTTTTTCCTACTAGTGGAAACATCCTCTCCATGTCCACTCTATCCAGGCCTCGCAACATCCTGTAAGTTTCAATAAGATCACCCCTCATCCTTCTAAATTCCAACGAGTACAGACCCAGAGTCCTCAATCGTTCCTCATACGACAAGCTCTTCATTCCAGGGATCATTCTTGTGAACCTCCTCTGGACCCTTTCCAAAGCCAGCACATCCTTCCTTAGATACGGGGCCCAAAACTGCTCACAATTCCCCAAATGGGGTCTGACCAGAGCCTTATACAGCCTCAGAAGTACATCCCTGCTCTTGTATTCTAGCCCCCTCGACATGAATGCTAACATTGCACTTGCCTTCCTAACTGCTGACTGAACCTGCACTTTAATCTTGAACAATGACTCCCAAGTCCCTTTGTGTTTCCTCGGGGTGCTCCGGTTTCCTCCCACAGTCCAAAGATGTGCGGGTTAGGTTGATTGGCCATGCTAAATTGCCCCTTAGTGTATGTTAGGGGGATAAGCGGGGTAAACATGTGGAGCTTCGGGGATGGGGCCTGTGTGGGATTGTTGCCGGTGCAGACTCGATGGGCCGAATGGCCTCCTTCTGCGCACTAGGGTTTCTATGAGTTGGCTCTTCTGAAGTTACACAGACACCAGTACCTGAATGTGGCTGTTTGTTCTCAGTGTTCGCCACTTCCTCCTAAACTCTCCAAATTCCCATAAACAGTTCAAAGAGACTGGAGCGGCTTCCAGACCACGACGGAATCCCAAAAAAACCTGCTTCAGCTGTGTGCCCAAACTCCAATAAACACAAGAGGTGCCGCAGGCTGGACCGGGGGAACGGAGGGGGCAACAGGGAGGGGGTGAGGGCAGAGACATTGTGGGGGAGGGCGGTGACAGAGGGGAGAAGCAGGGGTGGGTGTGGGAGGGAAAGAAACGAGGGGGGGGCGGGGGGGATAGTCCTGGCCTGCTCCTGCTCCTAACCGGTGTGTTCGTCTGTGTGAACATCGGACATAATGAGAGAGAAGAGGGAGTAAGGAGGAGGAGAGAGAGATTGCGGGGATAGGAGTGGGAGGAAATGGGGAGAAAGGAAAAAGAGAAGGGGATAAAGAGGGGGAAAAGAAGAAATAGAAGAGCTTGGGGAAAGAAAAAAGAATGCTTAAAGGCATTGAAAAACGTTTTGATAGATTAAGTTCATATTATTTTACCTGTCTCGAGGGAGAATGGTGTGGATTGTAACATTCAGCAAACTGGAATAGAAAGTTCTTTCCCTGTTTCTCAGTTCCTGTGTCTCCCGCTTAGTTAACAATGACGATTAACATCCAGCCTGTAACCACCACCATCGTCAACAGATCCGTCAACCATTCAGCACACTTCTGCTTCTGGGACTGAGTTTTAAACGTTCCATTTCAATTTGATTGGTTTGAGCGATAATGACCAGGTCATCAATGTTTTAATGATGTCAGTTGAGGGGTAAGTGTTTGGCCAGGACATTGGGACGATTTTACTAACTCTCTTTCTCAATACTACCAAGGGATCTTTTATTTATTTATTTTGTTTTTATCTAGGGTGGCACGATGGCACAGTGGTTAGCACTGCTGCCTCACAGTGCCAGGGACCCGGGTTCAATTCCGACCTTGGGTGACTGTCCGTGGGGAGTCTGCACGTTCTCCCCGTGTCTGCGTGGGTTTCCTCCGGGTGTCCCGGTTTCCTCCCACAGTCCAAAGATGTGTGGGTTAGGTGGATTGGCCATGCTGAATTGCCTCTTAGTGTCAGGGAGATTGGCAGGGTAAATATGTGGGGTTACGGGGATAGGGCCTGGGTGGGATTGTTGTCATAGGATCATAGAATCCCTACAGTGCAGAAAGAGGCCATTTGGCCCATTGAGTTTGCAGCGACAACAATCCCACCCAGGCCCTATCCCTGTAACCCCACATATTTACCCGCTAATCCCGCTAATTTATGCATCCCGGGACAGCAAGGGGCAATTTAGCATGGCCAATGCACCTCACCTGCACATCTTTGGACTATGGGAAGAAACTGGAGCACCTGGAGGAAACCCATGCAGACACGGGGAGAACATACAGACTCCGCATAGATAGTCACCCAAGCTGGGAATCAAACCCGGGTCCCTGGCGCTGTGAGGCAGCAGTGCTAACCACTGTGCCACCATGCCGCCCATGTCGGTACAGACTCGATGGGCCGAATGGCCTCCTTCTGCACTGCAGGGATTCTGTGATTCTGCTTCTTTCACCCGAGAAGACAGATGGGGGCCTCAATTTTAGTGACTCATCCAAAAGACAGCACCTCAGACAGTGCAGCACCCCCAGAGCACTGCACTGATGTTTCAGTCTGGATTATCTCTAAGGTCTCTGAGTGGGCCCTGAATGTGCGACCTTGGAAGTGAAGAATCTCAGTGTTGCAGTGTCGCCTTATCTGTGGACCAGTTACTGTCTGCGCTCATTGTTCTTGAGTGAGATTCCGCAACATAGTGCACTCAGTTAGTAATAATACTGGAGAGGAATGAAGCAGGGGTTTGTAGTTTCTGTACGTATTGGTTTAACAGCAATACTTTGCGGAACTTGCAAGTGGGGGGTTAATGTTCCTTATTCCTGTCGGTTTCAGTTGTGGTTCAGTGTCTACCGTGTCTTACTCAGAAGGTAGTGGGTTCAAATCTCACTTGAGCGCAGAAATCAAGGTTAGCATCTTGGGATTACTGAGTTGAGTGCTGCACTGTTGGAGATGCTGTGTTTGAGATGAAGCATTAAACAGAGTTCCCCTCAGAGGTGCATTGGAAAGATCCCATGAGACTGTTTCAAAGAAGAACAGGGAAGCTCTCCTAGATATCCCGACCAACATTTATCCCTTACCCAACATCACTGAAAACGGATTATCTGGTCATTGTCACATTGCAGTTTGTGGGAGCTTGCTGTGCACAAATTGGTTGCCGTACTTCTCACTTTCCAACCATGACTACACTTCAGAAGTACTTAATTGGCTTCAAAGGCCTTTGGGACATCCAGTAGTCATGGAAGGTGCTATACAAATGCAAGTTTCTCTTTTTCCTTTTGTATTCAACTTGGAACAAAAACCCCTCCCTTCCTCCTGTCATGAAAATATTCATAGAATCCCTACAGTGCAGAAAGAGGCCACCCGGCCCATCGAGTCTGCAGCGACTCTCCGAAAGAGCATCTTACCCAGGCCTTATCCCTGTAAACCCGTGCATTTAGCAAGGCCAATCCACCTAATCTGCAAATCTTTGGAGGGTGGGAGGAAACCGGAGCACCCGGAGGAAACCCACGCAGACACGGGGGAGAATGTGCAAACTCCGCACAGACAGTGACCCAAGCTGGGAATCGAACCCGGTGTCCTTGGCGCTGTGAGGCAGCAGTGCTAACCCACTGTGCCACCGTGCCACATGTGGAAGACTGGCCAAAAATGAAACACTGAACGACAAGCAAAATAATTGTTTAGCCTTTGTCTTACAAAAGTTACACAAAGGAAAAGCAGGAGTTTGAAATGAAGCACCCCAAACATTTGTTCCCTCAGTACAGTTCACAATGCACCCCCCCGCCCCCATACACTTCCATTGCTCCTGAACCAGAATTTGTACTGGACCAAAAACTTACATCAAAAATGGTCACATTCCTCTCCCCTCCCTCTTCTTTTCTTTCAAAGAAAGAGACTTCTACCTTGTCTGCTGCCATGACAACACCAGCAGTCTTCTGGGAACCAGGCACGTTGCTTGTCTTGTACGCTTGCCAGTATTTACTGCATCACAATGCTATAACCTCCACAGAAAGAGGGTCGGGGACTCATTTCCTTTCTCAAGACCCAATGATGATGTTTGGAGCAGTTCATTCAGGGAAAGGAGCTTTTTGTAAAAGAAAGGAAACAGGGCAGAACAGGTCCCACAAAAAAAGGGGACTGTCCCAAGGCACAAAGGACTACTGTGGAGTGTTGGCTTCGACACAGAGACCAGAGACTTTTTTCACTCACGCACGGAGCAGCCAGCACTTCCAGCTACGTCCATCCTTTTTTGGAGACATGCCTTTGTTACTGTACTCGGAGCACACGGCTCACTCTGTAGCACTGGCTTCTTCCTCACTGAGTTCTGAAACTAAAGTGTTCCAGAATTCTTTGTCCTTCACTGGGACATTCTCTCTTCCACCATCGGGAAAAAGATACAAAAATCAGAGGTCACGTACCAACCGACTCAAGAACAGCTTCTTCCCTGCTGCCCTCAGACTTTTGAATGGAGTTACCTCACACTAAGTTGATCTTCCTCTACACCCTAGCTATGACTGTAACACTACATTCTGCACCCACTCCTTTCCTTCTTTATGTAAGGTATGCTCTGTCTGTATAGAACTAATACATGTGACAATAATGAAACCAAATCAAAAACAGGGTTTGACGGCACTGCTGCCTCACAGCGCCAGGGACCTGGGTTCGATTCCCAGTTTGGGTCACTGTCTGTGCAGAGTCTGCACGTTCTCCCCGTGTCTGCGTGGGTTTCCTCCCGGTGCCCCGGTTTCCTCCCACAGTCCGAAAGGTGTGCTGGTTAGATGCATTGGCCATGCTAAATTCTCCCTCAGTGTACACAAACAGGTGCCAGATTGTGGCGACTAGGGGATTTTCACAGTAACTTAATTGCGGTGTTAATGTAAACCTATTTGAGAGTAATAAAGAAACTTTACTTCATCGTTACTGGAAAGTGGTAATAACCTCAAGTTGAGAGAAAATGGGAAGAAAACACCTTTTGTTTAAATGGCCTCCATAACATTACTTTATGAGTATTCTTACATCACAACAGCAACCGCATTTCAAGAGGTACTTACCGTAGATATCGACATATAAGTCAACTCTTGAAGCCTCAAAAAAAATTCCCTCCAAAAACAGGGATCGCCTTACACATAGAATATAAAAGTGAACTGCTCACCTGGGAGTGGGTGGCCGCCATTTTGAAATGTCATCTGCTTCTGACACAAAGGGTGGGTGTGTCTTAAACTCCCACACTCCTTCACAACACAACCCGAATGGCCTACTCAATCTCTTATGCCCAGTTATAATGTAGATGTAAATAAAACATGCATTTGGGGGTGAGAGATGCCAGTGTAGCATGTATGTCATGGCTGAAAAGGATTGGGGGAATTAAATTAAATTGATTTGATTTATTATTGTCACAAGTATTGGGATGCAGTGAAAAGTATTGTTTCTTGCGCACCAAACTGACAAAGCATACCATTCATAGAGTACATAGGGGAGAAGGAAAGGAGATGGTGCAGAATGTAGTGTTACAGTCATAGCTATGGTGCAGAGAAAGATCAACTTAATATATGGTAGGTCCATTCAAAAGTCTGATGGCAGCAGGGAAGGGGGTGGGGAGGCGGTGGTGGGGCAGGTGTCAACATATGTGCTGACTATATGTAAAAATCGATGATTTTTCAGGCTGTAAAAATGGGGTCACCTTATACACCAGCTCAAGTTCTATGACAGATTTAGGGTAATTGGCTGTAAAGTGCTTTGAGTTGGCCGGTGTTCATGACAGGTTCCATATAAAGGCAAGTATTTCAATTCCCACGATTATTGTCCCAGAGTTATTTACAGCGAAGTCCAGATTGATCCTTTATTTTCTGGACACAATCCTGCGGGATTGGATCCTCTACCTGAGAGTGTAAACATTGGGTAGTTTTCAGCTGTCTATGGGAAGTGTGTCCAAGCGCAGAAGATCAAGAGGGAGGGAGTCACACACACACACTATACATATACCCACAGCTGTGAATTCCTCTCATCATTATCCTGACCTACGTCATCAGGTAGGTCATCAGAGGCCACCACAAGTCTACAGAGGGCAGCTCAAGTCTACAGAGGGCACCTCGATTCTTCAGAGGGCACTCAGTTTGCAGGCATGATGGGCCGAGTGGCCTCCTTGTGCACTGTAGGGATTCTATGATTGTTGTCGATGTATTGTAGCACCGTGACTCAGTTTGGATGGGCTGAATTGACATCTTGATGTGTCCAGATACAGCCCTCAATAGATTCAGCGACGAAAGTGCACATCTCGAACATCAACATGTCTCTTCTCACCAACCTGCGGCGCTGACTGATCCATTTGAGTGTCTTTGGTATTTCCTAAATGTAGTTTTCAGATAGCCAAGATCTGTGTGGAACTTCACCTCACCGTTTCACTATTTTAAAGTGGGTCGCAATGCTACTTCCACATCTGCGTTCCTACGTTGGAAGTCCAAGTGTTGTCACTGAAAAATGTCACCTCCAGTTTCAAATGATGCCAGGAGCCAGCCCTAGGATGAGCATCCCATCACCAACCCACCCGGGACCTTAACAAGAAACCTCCCACCTCTACAGAGTATTAACAGCTGCCAGAGAATTATATAAAGCTCAAAGAGTAAGGGGTCTCAATAGAATGAAGCTCCTTACCTCCTCCTCCTCCTCAATGTGACTCTTAATGCCTTCGCAGGCACACACAAAATGATGTTTTAGGGATGAAGCCACACCAGTACCGAGTCATTTAAACAAAATGCAGCAAGTCCAGCAGTTATCCAACAATATATACAGACTAGTCAGAGAATGACAGAATTCCACTTCATGACTCAGTCATTCTCAGCCTAAGCCCAGTAAATCACTTCAAAATAAAAGTTTCCCAGCTCTGCACAAAGCCCTGCTCCTTTACCAGATATAATTACCTGTAATAAAGGAACATTCAGCCTGTCACCATGCGTCTAATCACAAGTGACAAGTGAACACAATTGCCTTTTAATCTAACCCTTCCCAGCCTCTCCCCCATGTGAAGTCAATTCAATACCAGTTGACGCTGTTCCTTTGATAATGGAAGTGAATCTTTTGTAACTTCGTGCAGTCAACTTATCTTAAGGTTTGTTTAGTCCAAAGATGTGCAGGTTAGGTGTATTGGCCATGCTAAATTGACCCGAGTGTCAGGGGGGTTAATAGGGTGAATATGTGGGGTTACGGGAATAGGGTCTCGGGTGGGATTGTGGTCGGTGCAGACTCGATGGGCCGAATGGTCTCCTTCTGCACAGTAGGGATTCTATGATTCTATGTTCCTACTGTGGGTCCATGGGCCAATCATAGAATTCCGACAATTACAAAAGGAGGCCATTCGGCCCATTGAGTCTGCACCGACCACACAATCTCACTCAGGCCCTATTCCCCTAACCCCACATATTTATCCTGCTAACCCCCCTGACACTAGGGACAATTTAGAATGGCCAATCAACCTAATCCGCACATCTTTGGACTGTGGGAAGAAACCAGAGCATCCAGAGGAAACCCACACAGACATGGGGAGAATGTGCAAACTCCACACAGGCAGTGACCCGAGGCCGGAATTGAACCTGGTTCCTTGGCGCTGTGAGGCAGCAGTGCTAACTACTGTGCTACAATACATCGACAACAATCATAGGATCCCTACAGTGCACAAGGAGGCCACTCGGCCCATCAAGCCTGCACTGACCACACGATCCCACCCAGGCCCTATCCCCATAACCCCATGTATTTACCCACTAATCCCTGACACTAAGAGGCAATTGAGCATGGCCAATGCACCTAACCTGCATGTCTTTGGAGTGTGGGAGGAAACCAGAGCACCCAGAGGAAACCCACACTGACACGGGGAGAACGTGCAGACTCCACACTGACAGTGACCCAGGCCGGGAATCGAACCTGGCACTGTGAGGCAGCATGCTAACCACTGTGTCACCATGCCAATAAGGGTACGTTTAGTGGTAGTTATTGGTGGTGCAGACTTGATAGGCTGAAGTGCTTTTCCTGCACTGTATGACTCTATGACATTAAGTTGCCTCTTGAGTCAACAAGCATGAATCAATGCAACTGGTGCCCCGTTAATAATATACCAATATCGGAGAGAAACATCTGATCCTCTAGGCTAACAAGAGGCCAAATAAGCATCAAAATACAACAACAACTTGTATTTGTATAGCACACTGCATGCAAGCCACGTAAGGCGTTATCAGGACCGAAGTGTCAGCGTTGCTGTCTCACAGCGCCAGGAACCCGGGTTCGATTCTGGTCTTGGGTATTTGTCTGTGCGGAGTCTGTACATTCTCCCCATGTCTGCGTAGGTTTCCTCCAGGTGCTCCAGTTTCCTCCCACAGTGCAAAGATGTGCACATTTCATGGATTGACCATGCTAAATTGCCCCTTAATATCTATAGATGTGTAGGTTAGACAGATTAGCCATGGTAAATGTGTGGGGCTACAGGGATAGGATGGGGGAAAGGGCTTGGGGAAGATACTCTGTCAGAAGGTCGATGCAGACTCGATGGGTCAAATTCTGCACTGTAGGGATTCTATGATTCTACGATTACTTGATTCTAGGTCAAAGAGCATCTTAAAGGAGGAGGAGCAGAGAGAGAGAGGTGGAGAGACATGGAGAGGTGGAGAGGTTTAGGCAGGGAATCCCGGAATTTAAGGATCCAGACAGCAGAAGGCATGGCCAACACAGGCAAAGCGATGAAAATTGGGGATGTGCAGGAGATTGGAATTACAGAAGAACAGAAATGTTGGAGATTTGTTGGACTGTTGTTGGTTATAGAGACAGGGAGAGGTGAGGCCATGGAGAGATTTGAAAACAAAGGTCAGAACTTTAAAATGAAGGCACTGTAGGGTGGAAGGCAGTGTCTGTCAGCAAGCACAGGGGTAATGGGTGTCTGGGACTTGGTTTGAGTTAGAATGCTGGGAGCTGAGCTTAACATAGAACATAGAACATAGAAAGCCACAGCACAAACAGGCCCTTCGGCCCACAAGTTGCGCCGATCACATCCCCACCTCTAGGCCTATCTATAGCCCTCAATCCCATTAAATCCCATGTACTCATCCAGAAGTCTCTTAAAAGACCCCAACGAGTTTGCCTCCACCACCACCGACGTCAGCCGATTCCACTCACCCACCACCCTCTGAGTGAAAAACTTACCCCTGACATCCCCCCTGTACCTACCCCCCAGCACCTTAAACCTGTGTCCTCTCGTAGCAACCATTTCAGCCCTTGGAAATAGCCTCTGAGAGTCCACCCTATCCAGACCCCTCAACATCTTGTAAACCTCTATCAGGTCACCTCTCATCCTTCGTCTCTCCAGGGAGAAGAGACCAAGCTCCCTCAACCTATCCTCATAAGGCATGCCCCCCAATCCAGGCAACATCCTTGTAAATCTCCTCTGCACCCTTTCAATGGCTTCAACATCTTTCCTGTAATGAGGTGACCAGAACTGCGCGCAGCTTCTGGAACTAATGGGCCAGATAGTCTATAATAAATATAATTATATTCTGAATTAGTACAGTATTGTTTTAAAAGTTTACGCAAATATAGAAGGCCTCCTTCTGTAATGTACTGTAGGGATTCTATATATATATATTATAAATAACATAGAACTAATATAGAATCTCTATAGTGCAGAAGGAGGCCATTTGGTCCATTGAGTCTGCACTTTCTCATCGAAAGAGCATCTTACCCTATCCTTGCATATTTACCCTGCTAATCCACCTAACCTACACATCTTGGGACACTAAGGGGCAATTTAGCCTGGCCAATCCACCTAATATATTTAAATGTCCTAATAATTCCAATGTTGCAGTTTGGTTAGGTCAGATGTTAGATATTGTGATAGCATTACCAGTAACTTGCTCAGGGTGCAATACTGCCAATTACCCATTGCACCTTCAGTGTTGGACTGTCAGAAACCTTTGCACATTCTCCCTGGTGTCCTGGCCAATATGTGGCCCTCAACATCAAGGGATTGGGATTGGGGGGGTGGGATCAGGATATTGAATTTGATGATCAGCCATAATCAAAATGAATGGCGGAGCAGGCTCGATGGGCCGAATGGCCTCCTCCTGCTTCCAGTTTCTATGTTTTCATGCTTCTATCACTTACAGACAAAGAACAATACAGCACAGGAACAGGCCCTTTGGCCCACCAAGCCCGTGCCGCTCCCTGGTCCAAACTAGACCATTCTTTTGTATCCCTCCATTCCCACTCCGTTCATATGGCTATCTAGATAAGTCTTAAATGTTCCCAGTGTGTCCGTCTCCACCACCTTGCCTGGCAGCGCATTCCAGGCCCCCACCACCCTCTGTGGAAAATATGTCCTTCTGATATCTGTGTTAAACCTCCCCCCCTTCACCTTGAACCTATGACCCCTCGTGAACGTCACCACCGACGTGGGGAAAAGCTTCCCACCGTTCACCCTATCTATGCCTTTCATAACTTTATACACCTCTATTAGGTCACCCCTCATCCTCCGTCTTTCCAAGGAGAACAAGCCCAGTTTACCCAATCTCTCCTCATAACAAAGCCCCTCCATACCAGGCAACATCCTGGTAAACCTCCTCTGTACTCTCTCCAAAGCCTCCATGTCCTTCTGGTAGTGTGGCGACCAGAACTGGGCGCAGTATTCCAAATGCGGCCGAACCAACGTTCTATACATCTGCAACATCAGACCCCAACTTTTATACTCTATGCCCCGTCCTATAAAGGCAAGCATGCCATATGCCTTCTTCACCACCTTCTTCACCTGTGACGTCACCTTCAAGGATCTGTGGACTTGCACACCCAGGTCCCTCTGCGTATCTACACCCTTTATGGTTCTGCCATTTATCGTATAGCTCCCCCCTACATTATTTCTACCAAAATGCATCACTTCCCATTCATCAGGATTGAACTCCATCTGCCATTTCTTTGCCCAAATTGCTGACCTTGTTGCTATTACGTGGTGGGATCTTGCTGTGCCCAAATTTGCCTGCTGTGTTTCTCAACATTGCAACGGGGTCTTCAAAAGCACTTCATTGGATGTTCAAGACTTTGCTTTGTATCGTGGTCATGGAAGGCTCTATTGTAAATGTAAGGCATTACTGTCCTTGCTCTCCCCAAATCCACGTGAAGTCTGGGCACCTAGTTTGTGCAGCGAGGGGACCCGCCAGGTACATAACGAAGGTCTTGAAAGATGGGGTGCACTTTGTTCAGGGCCTGCGAGAGGGCTTCACCCCTGACTCTCTGTTATAGTTTGTACTTTAGACCATTGCTCCCATCATTTGAACGTCCAATCAAAGTCAGGCATTGTTTAAGGCCCAAGGTTCATTTACACTTAAATTGGCAGAGCTCAGTGGCTATAGGATGGGTTAAAGGTCACCGTATTCACAAACAATTACAGGCAGCACAGAACCAGACCATGAATATTGAACGCTGGAGGTGCTGAGCTGTTTAGTTAACACCAGTCATGACATTCTGGTTTAATTTGATAACTTTCCTTTGCTTTATTTTTTTATTGGGTTGCCAATTGCCACCATTGAATCCCTACAGTGCAGCAAGAGGCCATTTGGCCCATTGAGCCTGCAACAATCCCACCCAGGCCCTATCCCCGTAACCCCATGTGTTCATCCTGCAAAATCTCCCTGATATCAAGGGGCAATTTGTCATGGCCAATCAATCTAACCCACACATCTTTGGAATGTGGGAGGAAATCGGAGTACCCGGAGAAACCCACGCAGACACGGGGAGAACATGCAGACTCCACACAGACAGTGACTCGAGGCCGGAATTGAACCCAGTTCCCTGGCACTGTGAGACAGCAGTGCTAACCACTATGCCACCGTGCCACCCTTGGAAACAGGCCATTCAGCATTGCTGGTCGCTCGAGTTTGTCTCCTTCAACTTCTCTTCATCTAACTCGGTCAACATATCCTTCTGTTCCTTTCTCCTTCTTGAGCACCTAATTCTTATGTTGCCATGGGTTTATGACTGACTATCCTTTATTTATGGCCCCTGTTCTTGCAAAGGAAGTAAGTTGCCAGAGTGATATCAGTGGATATGAAAGACATTAAGCAAAGGCACCCACTATTTAAAGGGCCAGGGACCCGGGTTCGATTCCCGGCTTGGGTGACTCATGCTTGTTGACTCAAGAGGCAATATCACAGAGTCATACAGTGCAGGAAAGGCCTTTCGGCCCATCGAGTATGTACTACCATTAACTACCACTAAAGTCACCATTATTGGCATGGTGGCATAGTGGTTAGCACTGCTGCCTCACAGCGCCAGGGACCCGGGTTCGATTCCAACCTTGGGTCACTGTCTGTGCGGAGTCTGCACGTTCTCCCCGTGTCTGCGTGGGTTTCCTCTGGGTTCTCCGGTTTCCTCCCACAATCCGAAAGACGTGCTGGTTAAGTGCATCGGCCATGCTTAAATTCTTCTTCAGCGTACCCGAACAAGCGCCAGAGCGTGGCGGCTTGGGGACTTTCACAGTAACTTAATTGCGGCGTCAATGTAAGCCTTACTTTTGACACCAATAAATAAACTTTAAACTTTCCGTGTTGTATCTTTGGCATGATAAAGTAACGAATGGGATCAAAGGTTATGGGGAGAAAGCAGGATTAGGCTATTGAGTTGGACGATCAGCCATGATCGGGATGAATGGCGGAGCAGGCTCGAAGGGCCGAATGTCCTCCTCCTGCTTCCAGTTTCTATGTTAAACAATTCAAAAGTTGTTTAAATTCCAGGAGGAGAAAGCAGAGAAAGCCAGCAAAAGATGAGGGAAGTAAATAAGTTAAAACCCACACCCTCCCTACTTGAGAGACATTAACCCATCAAACAAGTCACACTATGTTAAGACTCCCACATTACTGGCAGCAGTTGGTTTAATGCAGAGTGGTTTGAGTGGAATTACTACTATTCTGAAAGGCTCTGCATCAACTCCTTATTTGGTAGCTTGCTGCGGCAGAATCTTGTTCAAACATTCTGGACAATCCCCCAAAGTCTGGCTTCGGGAGGTCAGCCTGACTCAGCCTCCTTTGTCTTCTCTTTTTCATCATAATCCGATCTTTAAAAACCCTCATGCCCATTTAAGGAGCGCCTTTCCTTTTTGCGGACTTGCGAGTTGTTTTTCTCCCCCCCTCTCTCTGTTGCTTTCTCTCTCACCTCCTCCCTGACAGGACGCTGCAACTTGTGGGGAGGGAAAAAAACAAGGGGATGTAAAATCCCCCAATCAGCTGCCGTGGCCTAAATTCCAAAGTTTTAATCCCAATCAGTGTGTGTCACAATTACCTCAACTGTGGCAAAAGTTATATTTGCAGCTTTGGAAGGAATGTAATCTAGTCCGCTGTAAATTAAGTGGAGAAAGTTGAGGGAAGCTGCAAATCTTTTAAACTTTCCATTAATATTGACTCATGAGGCACAGAGGAGGCTATTTGACCTGTTGTGCCTCGTTGCGAAACCCATTCTATTAATTCCACTCCCACCGCCTTTTCCCCACAGCTAGATTTCTCCTTTGCAAACCGTTTCCACAGCCAGGGATGGGCCAGAGGACTCAGATCGAAGCAAAGGGGAAGATGAGGAGAACTCTTTTTAAAAACCAGCATTGTTATGCTTAACGCATTGCTTGAAAAGGGTGGTGGAAGCAAATTTGACCGTAAACTTCAAAAAGGAAATTAGTTAGATTAAAGTAAAGTTTATTTATTAGTCACAAGTAAGGCTTACATTAACGCTGCAATGAAGTTACTGTGAAATTCCCTTAGTCGCCACACTCCGGCGCCTGTTCAGGCCAATGCCCCTAACCAGCATGTCTTTCAGACTGTAGCTTGGGTGATGTCTGCAAGTCTGCAAAAAAGAAAGGCGCTCCTTAAAGGCACACGAGAGTTTTTAAAGATTGGATTATGATGAAA
The DNA here is from genome assembly GCF_964213995.1 of Mustelus asterias. Taxonomy (NCBI): domain Eukaryota; kingdom Metazoa; phylum Chordata; class Chondrichthyes; order Carcharhiniformes; family Triakidae; genus Mustelus; species Mustelus asterias. The sequence continues at coordinate 134,989,095 of NC_135806.1, forward strand.
AAGATTAGTTTGCATGTTCTCCCCGTGTCTGTGCGGGTTTCCTCCGGGTGCTCCAGTTTCTCCCACAGTCCAAAGATGTGCAGGTTAGGTGCATTGGCCATGCTAAATTGCCCCTTAGTGGCCCGGGATGCGTAGGTTAGAAGGATTAGCGGGGTAAATAGGTGGGATTACGGAGATAGGGCCCAGGTGGGATTGTGGTCGGTGCAGATTCGATGGGCCGAATGGCCTCCTTCTGCGCTGTAGGCTTTCTATGATAAACACTTAAAAAAGGGAGAGAGAATGGAGGGATGTGGGACTGATTGGCCAGTACTTTCGAAGACCACAATGGGCCAAATGGCCTCTTTCTGTGCTCTGTCATCCTGTCTGTGCCATCACTAAGGCCACCTATTTCCATCGCCATAACATTGTCTGATTCCAACCCCTGTCACAGCTTCACCTGCTGTTAAACCCTTCATGCACGTCTAAATTTGACTATTCCAGATTCAGGGGGAGTTGAATGAAAACTCATTCATTTTCACTGGATGAGTAATCCAGAGACCCAGGGTAACATTCTGTAGACCCGGGTTCGAATCCCACTACACGCAGATTCAATTTTAAAAATCTGGAATTAAAAGTCACAGAATCACAGAATCCCTACAGTGCAGAAGGAGGCCATTCAGCCCATCGAGTCTGCACCGACAACAATCCCATCCAGGCTTTATCCCCGTAACCCCACCAGTCTCTCTTTTCTACGTATCCGAGGGCACTAAGGGACAATTTAACATGGCCAATGCACTTAACCCGCGCATCTTTGGAGTGTGGGAGGAAACCAGAGGAAACCCACGCAGACACGGGGAGAACGTGCAGACTCCACACAGACAGTGACCCGAGGCCGGGAATCGAACCCGGGTCCCTGGTGCTGTGCGGCAGAAGTGTGAACCACTGGGCCACCATGCTTTACTGTGTTTACTGATGACGTGTCAATTGTCATAAAACCCCATCAAATGTTCACTTTGGGGTGGCACGGTGGCACAGTGGTTAGCACTGCTGCCTCACAGCACCAGGGACCTGGGTTTGATTCCCAGCTTGGGTCACTGTCTGTGTGGAGTTTGCACGGTTTGCATGGGTTTCCTCCCACAGTCCGAAAGACGTGCTGGATAGGTGCATTGGCCATACCAAATTCTCCCTCAGTGTGCCCGAACAGGCGCCGGAGAGTGGCAACTAGGGGATTTTCACAGTAACTTCATTGCAGTGTTAATGTAAGCCTACTTGTGAGACTAATCAACAAACTTAAAAAAAAAAAGTTCCTTTAGGGAAGGAAATCTGCCGTGCTTACCCGGTCTGGCCTATATGTGACTCCAGAGCCACAGCAATGTGGTTGACTCTCAACTGCCCTCTGAAATGGCCGAGCGAGACACTCAGTTCCAGGGAATTCAGGGATGGGCAACAAATGCTGGTCTTGCCCAATGACACTCACATCCTGTGAAAGAATTTTGAAAAAATGCTCTCCTGGCTGGTTCAAGTGAGAAGAGAAATGGAAGCTACAGTACAGAGTGTATCCTGAGTATTCTGTACATATTTATAGCCCCTGTCCGTCAACATAATGCATAGATTGTGCGAGAGGGACTGAGGCAGCATCTGAAAAGTGAAAGGTTAGATTTCAAAGGACTGCCCAGGCAGGAACATGACAGGATATGATTCATCTGCCTTCTCGCTCCAAACCATTCAATTCAAAAATGAGTAAGAGGTCTGGATGATGGACAGCTGGCTGAGGACAGGGCTGTAATACCTGTGAGAGGTTCTGACCTCTTCAACTGAAAGCAGTTAAAAAAGCTTCTAATTCTTCCCCAGATCCTCCTCCATCGCCAGAAGGACAATTAACCATCCTCGCACACCGGAGGCCTCCAGATGAATAGTTTGTTAGGCCTCAGAAAGCTGCTGCTGTTACATTGCTTCCTGGCATGCAGGCATGCGATATCAGCGAGTGCCAATGAGAGGGTGGGAGAATGATGGGAAGATTATGTTATATTGACCAACAGGGCGGCACGGTGGCACAGTGGTTAGCACTGCTGCCTCACAGCGCAGGGGACCCGGGTTCAATTCCGGCCTCGGGTCACTGTCTGTGTGGAGTTTGCACATTTTCCTCGTCTCTGCGTGGGTTTCTTCCGGGTGCTCCGGTTTCCTCTCACTCTCTAAAGAAGTGCGTGTTAGGTTGATTGGCCATGCTAAATTGACCATTAGTGTCAGGGGGACTAGCAGGGTAAATACATGGGGTTATGGGGATAGGGTCTGGTGGGATTGTGGTCGGTGCAGACTCGATGGGCCGAATGGCCAGAGATTACAGAGATGAGGAGAAATTTCTTCAGCCAGGGAATGGTGAATCTGTGGAACTCTTTGCCGCAGAAGGCTGTGGAGGTCAGGTCACTGAGTGTCTTTAAGACAGAGATAGATAGGTTCCTGATTAATAAAGGGATCAGGGGTTATGGGGAAAAGGCAGGAGAATGGGGATGAGGAAAATATCAGCCATGATTGAATGGGCCGAGTGGCCTAATTCTGCTCCTATGCCTTATGGCCTTATTGCCTCCTTCTGCGCTATATGAGTCTATGTTTTATGAATAGCAGTGCCCAAGATTAAAACGGGGTAGGTTTTCAACATTACGGTCCGAGTATTAAACTGGTGAACTGATTTGGCAGCCCATTACAAAAACCATCCCAGTATCATTCATCTCAATGTCTCTCTCTCTCCCAACAAACCACCCCTCTCAACCTCTAACAACACAAAGCCTTGCACTGTTTAGGGATTCCAATTGATAAAATACACCATTAATACAAATTTATACACAACTCATATAATTACTGTGGCTACAGGAGCAGGTCATTCCAATTCTTTTCCCGCATCTACTAGTGCACTAAGGCAGACTTTTGTCTGTTTCCATACCTCGTAATGCCTGGAACAGGTCGCGAGTCTATCACCAGGAACTTATAGCTTGAGGGGCACCACTCCACATCAAGTGTGGCTGACCAGGAGTCTCTCCCACGCTGCCAGCCATTGGCGGGTTTGGAAGGATTTGCACGTTGACACTCAACCTGTCTGGCCACATTATGAACGCACCATCCTTGGCCGTCAAGTCCTCAAACCCAGAGCTTCTGGCTCAGAGGTAGGGGTGCTACCCACTGCGCCACAAGACCTCCAAGAGTAGCTTAGAGGCTGGGAATTCTGTGGTGACTAACCCACCTCCTGACTCCCCTGTCCAGCACCTGCAAGGCACAAGTCAGGAGTGTGATGGAATAATCCCCATTTGCCTGGGCGGGTGCAGTTCCAACAACACTCAGAAAGCTTGACACCATCCAGGACAAAGCAGCCCTGCTTTACTGGCACCCCATCCACAAACATTCACTCCCTCCACCACCGAAACAAAGTGGCTGCAATGTGTAACACTACAAGAATGCTACTTGATAGCATGTTCCAATCCCATGACCTTTGCGAACTAGAAGAACAAGGGCAGCAGACACATGGGAACACCACCACCTGGACATTCCCCTCCAAGTAACTCACCATCCTGACTTGAAAATATATCGCCATTCCTTCACTTTCACTGGGTCAAAATCCTGGAACTCCATCCCTAACAGCACTGTGGGTGCACCTACATCATAGGGACTGCAGCAGTTCAAGAAGGCAGTTCACCACCACCTTCTCCAGGACAATTAGGGATGGGCAATGAATGCTGGCCTGCCTAGCCACTCCCACATCCCGCAAATAAAATTAAACAGAGAGCAAAGACACTGGGTGGATTTTTAATAATGGGGAGTCCAGGGAGTTGGGTTTTAATAATGGGGAACACAGGGAGTTGGGTTTTAATCTGGGTGATGGGATACAGGGGGTTGGGGTTTAATCTGGTTGCTGTGACACAGTGGGTTATGTGTGGGTGGGAGGTTAAATTGGAAAACATTCCAAGAGTTGGGAAGTTGATTCCAACCGACAGAGTTCCAGGTTTTATGGAGGTGGGATTAGCAGTTGGCAACCAACTGGCACCCAGGAAGGGGGCTGCAATTTAAATATGTTAACCAGGCTCTTATCGAATCTTTTTGTCAACCCTCCCAACCCTGTAATCCCCTCCAGACACTCCCCCCCCCCCCATCTCTCTAACTCCTTTCAGCCCCTACAACCCTCCCGATCTCTGTAACCCCCTCAAGCACCTATAACCCTCCCTATCTTTGTAACCCCCTGCAGAGCCCTCCCTATCTCTGTAACCGCCCCCCCCCCCAGACCCTACAGCCCTTCCTAACTCTGTAATCCCCTCAAGCCCCTACAACCCTCCCTATCTCTGTAATCCCGTCCAGAACCTTTAACCCTCCCTAACTCTGTTACCTCCTCCAGCCCCTACAACCCTCCCTATCTCTGTAACCCCCTCCAGCCCCTACAACCCTCCCTATATCTCTAACCCCCTCCAGACCCTACAACCCTCCCTATCTCTCTAACCCCCTCAAGCACCTACAACCCTCTCTATCTCTGTAGCTTCCTCCAGCCCCTACCACCCTCCCTATCTCTGTAACCCCCTCCAGACCCGACAACCCTCCCTATCTCTGTAACCCCTTCCAGCCCCTACAACTCTCCCTGACTCTGTAACTTCCTCCAGTTTCTGCAACCCTGCCTATCTCTGTAACTCCCTCAAACACCTTCAACTCTCTTTATTTCTGTAACCCCCTCCAGCCCCTACAAACCTCCCCATCGCTGTAACCTCCTCCAGTCCCGACAACCCTCCCTATCTCCGTGACCTCCTCCAGCCCCTATAACCCTCCCTATCTCTGTAACCTCCACAATCCCTACAACCCTCCCTATCTCTGTAACCTCCACAATCCCTACAACCCTCCCTATCTCTGTAACCTCCACAATCCCTACAACCCTCCCTATCTCTGTAACCTCCACAATCCCTACAACCCTCCCTATCTCTGTAACCTCCACAATCCCTACAACCCTCCCTATCTCTGTAACCTCCACAATCCCTACAACCCTCCCTATCTCTGTAACCTCCACAATCCCTATAACCCTCCCTATCTCTGTAACCCCCTCCAGACCCGACAACCCTCCCTATCTCTGTAACCTCCTCCAGTGTCTGCAACACTTCCAATCCCTGTAACCTCCTCTAGCCCCTAAAACCCTCCCTATCTCTGTAACATCTTCCAGTCTCTACTACCCTCTCTATCTCTGTAACATCCTCCAACACTTACAATCTTCCTTATCTCTATAACTTCTTCCAGTGCCTGCAACCCACCCTATCTCTGTTAACGTCTCTCGTCCCTACAACATTCCCTATCTCTGTAACCTCACCAGCTCCTATAACCTATATCGAGTATAAAAGTTGGAGTGTTATGGTAAGATTATATAAGGCATTGGTGAGGCCGAATTTAGAGTATTGTGTACAGTTTTGGTCGTCTAGTTACAGGAAGGATGTAAATAAGGTTGAAAGAGTCCAGAGAAGGTTCACAAGGATGTTGCCGGGACTTGAGAAGCTGAGTTACAGAGAGAGATTGAATAGGTTGGGACTTTATTCCCTGGAGCGTAGAAGAATGAGGGGAGATTTGATAGAGGTGTATAAGATTTTGATGGGTATAGATAGAGTGAATGCAAGCAGGCTTTTTCCACTGAGGCTCGGGGAGAAAGAAACCAGAGGGCATGGGTTAAGGGTGAAAGGAGAAAAGTTTAAAGGGAATATTAGGGGGGGGCTTCTTCACGCAGAGAGTGGTGGGAGTGTGGAATGAGCTGCCGGATAAAGTGGTAAAGTGGGGGTCACTTTTAACATTTAAGAAAAGCTTGGACGGGTTCATGGATGAGAGGGGTGTGGAGGGATATGGTCCAAGTGCAGGTCAGTGGGACGAGGCAAAAAATGGTTCGGCACAGACAAGAAGGGCCAAAAGGCCTGTTTCTGAGCTGTAATTTTCTATGGTTCTATGGTTCTAACCTTCTCTATCTCTGTAACCAGCACCTCAATTCTTATTTCTTCAACCACCTCTAGTGTCTACAATCAATGATGTTACAGAGATGGAGGGCTGCTGATTACATACTATTCATGGTGCAGATGGTAAAATCTCACCTCTGAGTCCGAGGTTCGGGTTTCACTCAGGGAGGTGAGTTGCTGTGTTCAGGCTGATACTTTGGTGCAGGACTGAGGGAGTTCTGCATTGCCATCTTCCAGATGAGAAGTTAAACGGAGCTCCTGTCTGCCCTTTCAGGCAGATATAACAGACCCATTGTCACTGTTCTCCAAAGGAATGGGGGAGTTCTGCCTCGTGTCTTGGCCAATATTTATCCCCAAATCAACATCACAAGAACAGGTTTTCTTTTTTGATATTTATTCATTCAAAAGGATGTGGGCATCACTGGCTAGGCCAGTATTATTATTGGCCATCCCTAATTTTAGTAAGGATAGGCAACAACACCTCCTCCATGATCATCCTCAACACCGGTGCCCCACAAGGCTGTGTTCTCAGCCCCCTACTATACTCCTTATACACCTGTGACTGTGCGGCCAAATTCCCCTCCAATTCGATTTTCAAGTTTGCTGATGCCACCACCGTGGTGGGTCAGATCTCAAACAATGACAACACAGAGTACAGGAATGAGATAGAGAATCTGGTGAACTAGTGCGGCAACAATAATCTCTCCCTCAATGTCAACCAAACGAAGGAGATTGTCATTGACTTCAGGAAGCGTAGAGGAGAACATGCCCCTGTCTACATCAATGGGGACGAAGTAGAAAGGGTCGAGAGCTTCAAGCTTTTAGGTGTCCGGATCACCAACAACCTGTCCTGGTCCCTCCATGCGAACACTATAGTTATGAAAGCCCACCAACGCCTCTACTTTCTCAGAAGACTAAGGAAATTTGGCATGTCAGCTACGACTCTCATCAACTTTTACAGATGCATCATAGAAAGTATTCTTTCTGGTTGTATCACAGCTTGATATGGCTCCTGCTCTGCCCAAGGCCACAAGGAACTACAAAAGTCGTGAATGTAGTCCAATCCATCACGCAAACCAGCCTCCCATCCATTGACTCCGCCCACACTTCCCGCTGCCTCGGCATAGCAGCCAGCATAGTTAAGGACCCCTTGCCCACTCTTCGACCTTCTTTCTTCGGGAAAAAGATACAAAAGTCTGAGGTCACATACCAACCGACTCAAGAACAGCTTCTTCCCTGCTGCTGTCAGACCTTTGAATGAACTTACCTTGAATTAAGTTGATCTTTCTCTACACCCTAGCTCTGACTGTAACACTACATTCTGCACTCTCTCGTTTCCTTCTCTATGAACAGTATGCTTTATCTGTACAGTGTGCGAGAAACAATACTTTTCACTGTATGCTAATACATGTGACAATAATAAATCAAATCAAATCAAAATCAAATCAAATTTTAAAGTTTATTCATTAGTGTCACAAGTAAGGCTTACATTAACACTGCAATGAAGTTACTGTAAAAATCCCCGAGTCGCCACACTCCGGAGCCTGTTCGGGTACACTGAGGGAGAATTTAGCATGGCCAATGCACCTAACCAGCATGTCTTCCGGACTGTGGGAGGAAACCGGAGCACCCAGGAGAAACCCGTGCAGACACGGGAAGAACGTGCAGACTCCGCGCAGATAGTGACCCAAGCCGGGAATCAAACCCGGGTCCCTGGCGCTGGGAGGCATCAGTGCTAACCACTGTGCCACCCTTGGTAGTGAGCTGCCCTCTTGAACCGCTGCAGTCCATGTGGTGTTGGTACACCCACAGTGCTGTTAGGGAGGGAGTTCCAGGATTTTGACCCAGTGACAGTGAAGGAATGGCGATATATTTCCAAGTCAGGATGGTGACTGGCTTGGAGGGCATCTTGCAGGTGGTGGTGTTCCCAGGTATCTGCTGCCCTTGTCCTTCTAAATGATGGAGGTCACAGGTTTGCAAGGTGCTGACGAAGCAGCCTTGGTGAGTTGCTGCAGTGCATCACATGGCTGCCACTGTGCATCAGTGGTGGAGGGAGTGAATGTTGAAAGTGGTGGATGGGCTGCAGGCTGGTTAGTGTCACTGGGCTGTTTGCTGTGTGCAATTGGTTTCCATATTTCCTGCATAGTAACTACATCAGATTGGCTTTATAGATACAGAAGTTGGAAGCATTGTCAACTGTGAGCAGCGAAATGTAGAACTTCAAAAGGACATAGACAAGGTGCTGGAGTGGGAGATAGAAGCCTGACGTGATACATTTTGGTAGGAAGAACATGGAGAGGCAATGTAAAATAAAGGGTAAAATTCTTAAAGGGGATACAGGAGCAGAGGGACCTGGGTGTATATGTGCATGGATCATTGAAGGTGGCAGGACAGGTGGAGAGAGCAGTTAATAAAGCATAAAGTATCCTGGGCTTTATTAATAGGGCCAGACCAAGGAGGTTATGCTAAACTTAACACTAGTTTGACCTCAGCTGGAATATTGTGTGTAGTTCTGGGCACTGCACTATCGGAAGGATGTGAACGCATTGGAGAGAGTGCAGAAGAGGTTTACAAGAATGGCTCCAGGGATGAGAAACTTGAGTTGTGAGGAGAGATTGGGACTGTTCTCCTTGGAGAGAAGAAGGCTGAGAGGAGATTTGATAGAAATGTTCAAAATCATGAGGGGGCTGGACAGAGTAGAGAGGGAGAAACTGTTCCCGCTTGTAAAAGGATTGAGAACGAGAGACGATCTGCAAAAAAAGCAAATGTAATGCGAGAAAAAGCTTTTTCACACAGCAAGTGGTTCTGGTCTGGAATGTTCTGCCTGGAAGTGTGGTGGAGACTGGTTCAATCGAGGCATTCAATGATTATATGAATAGAAACAGCGGGCGGGATTTTCCAGCCGTGCTCACTCTCAAACTGGAAAATCCCACCTGCTGTTTCTATTCGCAGTCCGACCTCTGCATCCCCTCCCCACCCCACCACCACCCCCCCCCCCCCCCCCCCCCCCAACTCGCCCCCAGCCCGCTACGATTCCCATGGCGGGCAGGATGGGAAAATTCTGGTCAATGTGTAGGGATATGAGGAAAAGGCAGGGGAATGGCATTAAGTCACGTTTGGAGAGGTGGGGCGCACACACACGATGGGCAGAATGGCCTCCTTCTGTGCTGTAACGATGCTGTGATTCTGGGTAGTGCTGGGAGGCACCCGGTGGTTGTGAAAGACATTGTGTAATTTTAAGTTTTCCTCTCTTTTTTTGCGGGGGTTGGAAAGGGTGGGGTGGCTGGCTTAAACATCTCCTCTGAAAGAAGATGAAGACACTGATTCTCTAGAATTGGCCAGCTCACAGCGCTGTCCATCAGACAATGCCAGCACTGTGCTGCAGGCTACATGCTGAACAAGAGCAAAGTGCTTCCATCAGATAAGGACCATCAGTAAACAGGACTGCGTGCCTCAAGGCTGTGGTAGACAGCTCAAGATCGCAAACCGTGATATCACAACGTAATTTCCCGAGTATTCAGTGGGGGATGAGAGGGAATTACCTTCATCTTTCTCAGAAGGGTTTGACATGAAGGTCCAGGTGGAATATGTGAAGTTGATCATTAAAAATGAGCAATGTGTCAGAGTGATTGCCGTCAATTTGGAAAACTCTTTGTTTGCTTACATCACACAGTGACTACGATTCACACTGGTCGGCTTCACTTACCCCCGGCTGTGAAACGAAACAAATGTGCATTCATATAGGGCCCTTCACAACCTCCGCTTGTCCCGCAAAACTTTACAGCCATTTTTTGAAGTGTAGCCACTGTCCTAATGTAGCAAACACGGCAGCCAATTTGCACACAGCAAGATCCCACAAACAGCAAGGTGATAATGGCTGGAGAATCTGTTTTTTGTGTTAGTGATTGAGGGGGTGAATATTCGTTAGGACACTGGAGAGAACTCCTTTGCTCCACCTGGCCTTGGATTTTATTTTGATTATTTCTGTCTACCTGAGAGTCTGTATGCACAAAAGCAAAATCTTTGCCTTATCTGAATTGAGGACTGTGGATCTCACTCAGTGTCTAGGACAACATTCCTCTCTACCAGACCATCAAAAATCTGACTGTTCATGCCATTGCAGTCTGTAGGATCTGGACGTGCAACAAATTGCCTGCAGGTCCCACTTCCATTACAGAAGTGGTTACTCATGGAAGTACATTTTATAAACACATGCACACACAGAGACACACACACACATGTGAACATGCACACACAAATATACACATATGTGAACACGCATACACAGATACACTCACAGACACACACAAATACACACATGCACACAACTCACACACATCACAGAATCCCTACAGCGCAGAAGGAGTCCAATCCGCCCCATCGAGTCTGCACCGACCACATCTTTAGACTGTGGGAGGAAACCGGAGCACCCGGAGGAAACCCACGCAGACATGGGGAGAATGTGCAAACGCCACACAGACAGTGACCCGAGGCCGGAATTGAACCCGGGTGCTGGGCGCTGTGAGGCAGCAGTGCTAATGAATGTGCCACCGTGTCGCCATGAACACGCATACACAGATACGCACACACATACATATGCACACACAGACTTAAACACACATATGTACAAGCACACACAAACAACACTGACACACGTACACAAACACATAGACATGTACAGACAAACATAGACAAACATGAACACACATAAACACACATATACACATACACGTGCACACACACACACACATGAATACACACTCAGATGAATAGACATACACACACATATCCACACATGAAAACACACACACACACACACTTGTTGCATTGGTTGAACAGTTTAGCTTTTTGTTATTGATGCTATTTTAACACTGGCTGTACTCCTGGTTCATCACTGACTTTAAAATAATCAAAATAAAATCCAAGTTATTTGCTTTCGATAGAAAACTCTTGTGGTTGGAAGTGAATCATATTTTTCTAAGAGAGCTTTATTGTTTGAAGAAGAACATGTTTTACAATGGCTGCTATTTAACATTTATATTAAATGAGGGTTAGAAACCTCATTCAGGCAGCAGCCACATGGATTTTATATGGATGATATAGTGCTTTTAGTTAACAGTCTTTGCACAGTGTGGCTCAGTCCTCAAGTGAATAATGCAGAAAGGATATAGAGGCACTGGAGAAAGCACAATGAAGATTTACGATGATGATACCAGAACTGAAAGGTTGTAACTATTAGGAAAGACTGACCGAGAAAGTAAAGATTGAGGGGCAGCCTAATAGAGGCGCTTAAAACTCTGTCGCGGTTTTATGGAGAAGATGTTTCCACTTGTGTATGGGAGGCCGAGACCTGAGGCAATAAATATCAGCTAGTCACTAATAAATCCAATCGGGAATTCAGGAGAAACGACTTTACCCAGAGAGAGGTCAGAACTTGCTTCCACATTAGTTGAGGTGAATAGCACTGAAGCATTTAAGGGGAAGTTGAATAGTTTGCATGAGGGAGAAAGGAACTGAAGGATTGGATTAGATGAAGTAACTAAGGTGGAAAGAGGTTCGTGTACGTTGTAAACCAAATGGATTGAACAGTCTCTTCCTGTGCTGTGTCTTCTATGTTGTTTTTTGTGTAATGTTGAGGGGTTGAGGTCCTTCAGTGGTGGTGTGGCGCAGTGGGTTAACATCCCTGCCTCTGAGCCAGAGGTTCCGGGTTCGAGTCCCACCCCAGGACCTGGTGACCAATGAAGGTGCATTCGTAATGCAGTCAAACACTTGAGTATCAACCTGCAAATCCTTCCAAACACGCCAGTGGCTGGCGGCAAGAGTGGGAGAGACTTCTGGTCAAAGATGTAGAGTGGTGCCCCTCAAACTACAAGACAAGCAACAGACCTGTTCTGGGAACAACTAGCTACGGAAACAGATGAAAGTCTGCTGTAGTGCACCACTAGGTGCAGGAAGAGAATTAGAATTAAAAACCTTAAGCAGCCTTCAGAGTGATGTGGAGTTGCCGGCGTTGGACTGGGGAGGGCACAGTAAGAAGTCTCACACACCAGGTTAAAGTCCAGCAGGTTTATTTGGTATCACGAGCTTTTGGAGCGCTGCTCCTTCATCAGGTGACTCTGTTCTGCTGTTTGTGGGAGAGTTGCCCCAGCAACCATCAGGAGCTATGATGCCAGCTGGGGATGTTGTCGGCTATCCAATCACTGAAGTACCTGCTCGTTCTGTTACGGCTGCATCTGACGTCCCCATAGAAACAGCTGGAACTGAGGTACCTGTACCTGAAGAGACTCCTGTGATTGTGGTTGCTACTGACTGCACTCGAGTGGAGGCGCCCCAGACAGGTGGGGTTACGTCACTCCACGAGGAATCATAAACCACTTAGAAGACTCAATTTCAAATGGCACGGTGGCACAGTGGTTAGCACTGCTGCCTCACAGCGCCAGGGATCCGGGTTCGATTCCCGGCTTGGGTCACTGTCTGTGCAGAGTCTGCACGTTCTCCCCATGTCTGCGTGGGTTTCCTCCGGGTGTTTAGGTTTCCTCTCTCACTCCAAAGACGTACTGATTAGGTGGATTAGTCACGCTAAATTGACCCTTAGTGTCATGGGAACTATCTAGGGTAAATGCATGGGATTATGGGGATATGGCCTGGGTGGGATTGTGGCCAGTGCAGACTCGATGGGCTGAATGGCCTCCTTCTGCACTGTAGGGATTCTATGATTCTATGATTACATGGACTGCATTCATGTACTAAATGTTTAATTATCTGTGTAAATTGAGTATTGACATTTTAGGGGTGGCACGATGGCACAGTGGTTAGCGCTGCTGCCTCACAGTGTCAGGGACCTGGGTTCAATTCCAGGCTTGGGTCAGTGTCCGTGCGGAGTCTGCACGTTCTCCCCGTGTCTGCATGGATTTCCTCCGGGTGCTCCGGTTTCATCCCACAGTCCGAATGACGTGCTGGTTAGATGCACCGGCCATGCTAAATTCTCCCTCAGTGTACCCGAACAGGTGCTGGAGCGTGACGACTAGGGGATTTTCACAGTAACTTCATTGCAGTGTTAATGTAAGCCTACTTGTGACACTAATAAATAAACTTTAAAACTTGTATAAAGGGACTTAGAGGGGAAGGGATGTGGAGTTTGTCCCTTTAAGGATAAATCTGCAGAAGAAGGGTCACGTGACCCAGGGAACCAATCATGATTACCATGTTAAGCAGGGGTTTCTATTCCATAAACCTCTTGGGAGTTGGCTACAGCCACAAGGCTGCAAGCCTCTGTATAGTCTTTACGTGCAAATAAACGTGTTGTTTTTTCCCTTAACCAGTGAACAAGAATTATTACACACCAGAATCTGTGAATTTCGAGACAAATGATAAGGTGCAAAATAATTAATGAAAGTCCATTCATTTTTGAAGAAAATGAAAAGCATAAACACTTCCATTTAAAAAAAAAGAATTTAATATCCAGAACCTAATTCGTAAGAGGATTGGAATGAGATTTGGCTCAGTCAGCAAGTTGTGTGATTGAACCCTACTCCAGACACCCCTGGTGAGACAGAAACTGGAAGCTTTGGCCTCTGAATACAGGGGCTGACATCCAGAGTGGCAAATGGAGTGGAATAGCAACCGCCCCCCCATCCATTTTGTCCAATAGGGTTCCTGAGTCAGGCTAACGACCAGCCACATCAGAAGTGATATCTGATAGGGAAACAGAGAGCAGGAATTGCTGGACACCCATGGCCACAATCCATCCAGTTCACATCCCTGTAGCCATGTGATACAACCATCATGGGGTTATTGACTAGTCACAGCAACACATTTTGATCTAACTGTCCAAACGGATGCAGAAATGGATTGGGAGGGTGGAAAAAGCACAGCAGAAGGCCAGTCGGACATTCAGAGGAGAGTGCCACTATTGCCAAATCAACTGCCTTCTCCCTATAACCCTGTACATTCTCCCTTTTCAGATAATGATCCTGTGCCCTTTTGAAAGCCTTGATTGAATCTGTCCCCACCACACTCTCAGACAGTGCATTCCAGTTCCTAACCACTCACTGTGTGAATCTGTCTCCACCGCACTCTCAGACAGTGCATTCCAGATCCTAACCACTCACTGTGTGAATCTGTCTCCACCACACTCTCAGACAGTGCATTCCAGTTCCTAACCACTCGCTGCGTGACTCTGTCTCCACCAAACTCTCAGACAGTGCATCCCGGATCCTAACCACTCGCTCTGTGAATCCGTCTCCACCACACTCCCAGACAGTGCATTCCAGATCCTAACCACTCGCTGTGTGAATCTGTCTCCACCACACACTCAGACAGTGCATTCCAGATCCTAACCACTCGCTGTGTGAATCTGTCTCCACCACACTCTCAGACAGTGCATTCCAGTTCCTAACCACTCGCTGCGTGACTCTGTCTCCACCAAACTCTCAGACAGTGCATCCCGGATCCTAACCACTCGCTGTGTGAATCTGTCTCCACCACACTCTCAGACAGTGCATTCCAGATCCTAACCACTCGCTGTGTGAATCTGTCTCCACTACACTCTCAGACAGTGCATTCCAGATCCTAACCACTCGCTGTGTGAATCTGTCTCCACCACACTCTCAGACAGTGCATTCCAGATCCTAACCACTCGCTGTGTGAACCTGTCTTCACCAAACTCTCAGACAGTGCATTCCAGATCCTAACCACTCGCTGTGTGAATCTGTCTCCACCACACTCTCAGACAGTGCATTCCAGTTCCTAACCACTCGCTGCGTGACTCTGTCTCCACCAAACTCTCAGACAGTGCATCCCGGATCCTAACCACTCGCTGTGTGAATCTGTCTCCACCACACTCTCAGACAGTGCATTCCAGATCCTAACCACTCGCTGTGTGAATCTGTCTCCACCACACTCTCAGACAGTGCATTCCAGATCCTAACCACTCGCTGTGTGAACCTGTCTTCACCAAACTCTCAGACAGTGCATTCCAGATCCTAACCACTCGCTGTGTGAATCTGTCTCCACCACACTCTCAGACAGTGCATTCCAGTTCCTAACCACTCGCTGCGTGACTCTGTCTCCACCAAACTCTCAGACAGTGCATCCCGGATCCTAACCACTCGCTGTGTGAATCTGTCTCCACCACACTCTCAGACAGTGCATTCCAGATCCTAACCACTCGCTGTGTGAACCTGTCTCCACCAAACTCTCAGACAGTGCATTCCAGATCCTAACCACTCGCTGTGTGAATCTGTCTCCACCACACTCTCAGACAGTGCATCCCGGATCCTAACCACTCGCTGTGTGAATCTGTCTCCACCACACTCTCAGACAGTGCATTCCAGATCCTAACCACTCGCTGCATGAATCTGTCTCCACCACACTCTCAGACAGTGCATTCCAGATTCTAACCACTCACTTTATGAACTGGTTTCGCCTCATAGAATCGTAGAATCATCGAATCCTTTCAGTACAGAAGGAGTCCGTTTGGCCCATCGAGGCTGCACCGACCACAGTCCCATCCAGGCCCTATCCACATAACCCCATGCATTTACCCTAGCTAGGCCCCTGACATTAGGGCAATTTAGCATGGCCAATCCACCTAACCCGCACATCTTTGGACTGTGGGAGGAAACCGGAGCACCCGGAGGAAACCCACACAGACACGGAGGAGAACATGCAGACTCCACACAGACAGTGACCCAAGCCAGGAATTGAACCTTGGTCCCTGGCACTGTGAGGCAGCGGTGCTAACCTGTGTGCCACCGTGCTGCCCTGTCGCAATGTCACAATTGCTACTTTTGCAAAGTTAGATTTGTGCTCTCGGGTGAGGAAAACCGTGATAGTGAAGCACTATGGGAACTATAAGGCCAAAGTTCACTATTCCTCCCAAGCACGCTACACTCGCCACTGCTGTCTCTCAAATTACTCATATATGCTGCAGCTCAACATGTCATTTTCTGACCATAAGCTGCTCTCTGTAAAAACATTAGAAGAAAGGAGTTGCCTCGTAGGCACGGAAAGGACGAACGTGCAAACATAATTTCAAACAGCTGTACTTGTGTTCATACAGAGTCTTTTCCAATCCAAGCACTATTCACAACCTCTCTCATGCGCCCGCACACGGACAGGTGGGTTGACACACATGTGCACAAACACACATACTCACATGCAAGTGCACATACATACAAACACACATAGTCACAAACGCACCGGCCCGCAAACACACATACAAGCACTGATACACAGGTAAGCCACACAGTTCCATTGGTCAGTGAGGGGCTTGGCTTACGTTTCTCCTTCCTGATCTGCTGAGGTCCAGACAGACCTGCTCCAAACCGTGACTGGGAGAAACCAGCAATCATCTTGCTCTCACACACACAAAAACAGAAAACGCTGGAAAACCTCAGCAGGTCTGACCCCATCCGTGGAGAAAGAAATAGAGCCAATATTTCGAGCCTGGGTGACCCTTCGTTACACCCTGAAGTACTGCTCTCCTCTCTGACCTCACTGCCCCAAATCATAGAATCGCTACCGTGCAGAATGAGGCCACAATCCCATCCAGGCCCTTTCCCCATAACCTTACTTATTTACCCTACTAACTCCGTGGACACTAAGGGGCAATGTACCATGGCTAATCAATCTAACCCGTACATCTTTGGACTATGGGAGGAAACCGGAGCACCCGAGGAAACCCACGCAGACATGGGGAGAAGGAGCAAACTCCACACAGACAGTGACCCAAGCCGGGAATCGAACCTGGGCCCCTGGCGCTGTGAGGCAGCAGTGTTTGCCACTGTGTTACCCCAAACTCAAATCCTTTTTGGCAGTGGTGGGATTCGAACCCATGCCTCCGCAGAGACTGAAGCCTTAATCCTGCGCCTTAGACCGCTCGGCCAAGCTACCCTGCTCTGTTCAGGTTGTGGGTTCAAGTCTCACTCCAGACTCTCGCAGAGAGGTGTTGAGGGAGTGCTGCACAGATAGAAACATTAAACCAGTGGAAACATTAATGTGTCTGCCCTGTTAGGTGGATACAGGAGATTCAAAAACACTACTTGTAAGAAGAGCACAGAGTTAACCCGTCCGCCCTGGACAGTATCGATCTCTCAACCAACATCAATAAAAAATCCAATCATCCAGTCATTGTCGCAATGCTGCCTGTGGGATCTTGGCTGTTGCCTTTCTTACGGCGGTTATACTTCAATCACTACTTTATTGGCTACAAATAAAACGTTGGGATATCCTGAGTTTGTGAAAGGCGTCAGATAATGCAAATTTATTCTCTTATTTTTCCCTTTGCGTGCTACCTGGCAGTTGGGTTTAGTGGGAAGTGGGAGGACGGCACAGACAGCTGACGTAACGTTCAAAATGAAACAAGTCCACAAATTGAGACAGTTCAAGGAAAGCTGATGAAGGAATGACTCACAGTGACAGCTGCCCGGGGCGGCATTCAACAGAAACAGATATCACTGCAGCCGTTTAGATAGTGTCTGCAAAACGTTCCTCAGGGGAGTATGAACGCACTGGTGAATCCTCTGGTGTACATATGCGCTGCGTCTGTGTGTGTGGTCTTCTGTCGCTGCTCGACAGCACAGCTAACAGGAATCCGACAGACGGGGTTTTACAGCCCAGCACCACTCCTCCTGGGTCTGGCAAAGATGGCCGCCTGCGGGCTCAGGCTGGACACGGCTTGGGGAGTGATGGTCACACCAATGTCCTGTCCATTGCCATTGGGATTGGGTGTCCCTGGGGAGGGAAAAGACGGTGTCTCCTGGTACACCTGAGACCTTCCACCGCGGGCAGAGGCTGCAGTGTGCCGTGGGCATCAATAATAACATTCTTTAACTTTCTAAACATTCTTTGTTCCTCTTTCAGAGTTTGTTTCCTCAGTAGGACAATAAAGAAAAACTGACCTGCATATGTATAGCACCTTAAACATTGTAAAACTTTCCATAAAAGCGGAATTGTCAAACAACTATTATCAAAAGAGATTGGCAAGATGTGACTAATGCAGTGTCACACGGATCAGAGAATTACAGAATCATAGAATCCCTACAGTGCAGAAGGAGGCCATTCGGCCCATCGAGTCTGCACCGACCACAATCCCACCCAGGCCCTAGCCCCACCACCCCACATATTTACCCTGCTAATCCCTCTAACCTGCGCATCCCCTAACCCTAAGGGGCAATTTTAGCATGGCCAATCCACCTAACCCGCACATCTTTGGACTGTGGGAGGAAACCGGAGCACCCGGAGGAAACCCACGCAGACACGGGGAGAATGTGCAAACTCCAAACAGACAGTGACCCAAGGCGGGAATTGAACCCGGGTCCCTGGAGCTGTGAGGTAGCAGTGCTAACCACTGTGGCTGGGCACTCTGCTTTTTAAAAAATTCATTCATGGGACATGGGCATCACTGGCTGGCCAGCATTTATTGCCCATTCCTAGTTGCCCTGGAGAAGGTGGTGGTGAGCTGCCTTCTTGAATCGTTGCAGTCCCTGTGATGTAGGTACACCCACAGTGCTGTTAGGGAAGGATTTTGATCCAGCGACTGCGAAGGAACAGCGATATATTTCCAAGTCAGGATGGTGAGTGGCTTGGAGGGGAAGTTGCAAGTGATTAGGAAGGCGAATGGAACATTTACAAGGCATATGGATAGGTACATGAATAGGGAGGGAATAGAGGGATACAGACCGAGTAAGGGTGGAAGGTCTTTTTTTAGTTTAGTTAGGGCATCATGATCGGCACAGGCTTGGAGGGCCGAAGGGCCTGTTCCTGTGCTGTACTGTTCTTTGTTCTTTGGAATGTTGGTGTTTATTGCAAGGGGAATGGAAGACAAAAGTGGGGAGGTTTTGCTACAGTTGTACAGGGTGTTGGTGAAACCATGTGTCGAGTATTGTATAATAATTCTCCCTTATTTCAGAAAGGATATAAATACGTTAGATTGGTTCAGAGGAAGGATCTATCACCTGATACATGGGGTGAGAGCGGAGGT
Source organism: Mustelus asterias (assembly GCF_964213995.1). Classification (NCBI taxonomy): domain Eukaryota; kingdom Metazoa; phylum Chordata; class Chondrichthyes; order Carcharhiniformes; family Triakidae; genus Mustelus; species Mustelus asterias. The sequence continues at coordinate 135,008,016 of NC_135806.1, forward strand.
GGTTATCTTATAAGGAAAAGATTGGACAGGCTGTGTCTGTGTCCATTGGAGTTTAGAATGAGACGTGATCTGACTGAAACATATGAGATCCTGAGGAGACTTGACAGGATGGATGCTGAAAGGATGTTTCCCTTTGTGGGAGGGACTAGAACTCAAGGAAACAATTTAAAAATAGGAATCTCCCATTTAAGATGGAAGTGGGCAGAATTCTTTTCCCCACAGAGGGTTGTGTATCTCTGGAACTCTCTTCCCCAGGAAGGAGTGGAGGCTGTGTCAATGAATATGTTTAAGGCAGAGGTAGATTCTTGACTAACAAGAGGTCAAAGGTTAAGCCACAATGGCCTACCTCTAACTGATATATTTTTTATATGTTTGATTGCAAAATTTGACACCAAGGCACACAAGGGAAGGAGATACAGGCCAAAACTCTATCACCTCGCCTGCCACGGAATTGGAGCGGGTGAGGGTCCGACAATGGAAATCTCTGCTGAACTCAGGTGGGAATTTCTGGTCTCGCCTGAGCAAGGCTGTAAAATCCCACCCATGGTTTAAGTTTAAATATCATTCATTGGTGTCACAAGTAGGGCACAATGGACAGCATGGTGGCACAATGGTTAGTACTGCTGCCTCATAGCTCCTGGGCCCCGGATTCGATTCTTGGCTGAGGTCACTGTGTGTGTGGAGTTTGCACGTTCTCCCTGTGTCTACGTGGGTTTCCTCCGGGTGCTCCGGTTTCCTCCCACAGTCCACATATGTACAGGTTAGGTTGATTGGCCATGCTAAAAATTGCCCCTTAGTGTCCTGGGATGCGTAGGTTAGAGGGATCAGTGGGGTAAATATATGGTGTTACGGGGATAGGGCCTGGGTGGGATTGTTGTCGGTCCAGACTCGATGGCCTGAATGGCCTCCTGAACTGTAGGAATTCCATGATTCTATTCTAGGATTCTAGGCAAACATTAACACTGCAATGAAGTTACTGTGAAAATCCGCCGAGTCGCCACACTCCGGCGCCTGTTCGGGTTATACTGAGGGAGAATTTATCACGACCAATGCACCTAACCAGCACGTCTTCCAGACTGTGAGAGGAAACAGGAGCACCCGGAGGAAACCCACGCAGACACGGGGAGAACGTGCAGATTCCGCTCAGACAGTGACCCGAGCTGGGAATTGAACCCGGGTCCCTGGCGCTGTGGGGCAGCAGTGCTAACCCACTGTGCCGCCGCAGTAGAACAATGGAAAAACGAAGCTGACAGATTTTTCCCCCCGAAGTTTCAGGGGTTACAGAACCCAGGGCGAGGAGCTGGGTGAAGCAAAAGAGCAACCATGATCTCACCGAACGGTGGAACAGGTTCAAGGGGCTGAATGGCCTCCTCCTGTTCCTATTGAAGGGGAAGGGTTTCCTCATTGTACTAATGGGCTCTCGCGGGATGGCAAGAAATGTGTTTATTCTTCCAGAAAATAAATCAGGTTGGTGAGTTCTTGCAAGAACTTTGCCGCAAAGCCTTGCCCAGCCATCTTGACTTCTTTGCGTGACTGAGTCTGGTTTGGGCCCAAACTGCAAATTAGAGCCTGCTGCCACCCCCCCCCTCTCCCCCCCACCCTGCCCCAGCATGTTTCCTAATCACATGTAATCTCTATTCACCTTGCCACCAACATGGTTTAAGCTGGGAAGCTGCAGAACAAAGGCCGTGGAAGTTTAAGGAAAGGGTCTTATTTTTTTCCCCTGTTGTCAGCAGAAGCTTTGACAATCTATCATCCTCACTGATGTATATTTACAGGGCATTGCTAACCCCCCAGTATGTGAGAGCTCACTAATGACTGGCTTCAAGCTCACAGCAGTCAAATCAGCGGCCATTTGGCATGGGGCCATGTCTGTCAGAACCATCCGTCTGCACACTGACTTCACTCCCTTCCTCCTCATTAAAAACTGCATACAAGAAGCAAAGCTTTTCATCTCTGTCTACTTTCCCGAGCACGTCTACATACGTACGCCTTCCCCCTTCTCTTTCCCCAAAAGGTGGGTCACCCGTGTATGAACAATCCCACCGCCACTGACCACTGACTCTCAAATGCTGGACTGTAATAGCACTCCACCTGCCTTCATATCATTTTATTGATGTGGAGATGCCGGCGTTGGACTGGGGTGGGCACAGTAAGACGTCTCACAACACCAGGTTAAAAATCCAACTGGTTGATTTAGAATCACGAGCTTTGGGAGCATTGCTCACAAACAGCAATGAGAAGTCAGGATCTCAGCAATAACCTGCTTACTGATGCTCAGTTTGCGTTCTGCCAGGGTCACTCAGCTCCTCACCTTGTTTTAGCCTCAGGCATAAAATAGACAAAAGAGCTGATCTCAAGAATTAAGATGAGAGTGACTGCCCTTGACATCAAGTCAGCATTTGACCGAGTGTGGCATCAAGGAGTCCGAGCAAAACTGGAGCCAATGGGAATCAGGGGAAAACTCTCCGCTGGTTGGAGTCATACCTTGCATAAAGGAAGATGGTTGTCTTGGTTGGAGGTCAATCATCCCATCTCCAGGGCATCACTGCAGGAGTCCCTCAAGGAATAATCTCTCCCTCAATGTCAACAAAACGAAGGAGATAGTCATCGACTTCAGGAAGCTTAAAGGGGAACATGCCCCTGTCTACATCAATGGGGATGAAGTAGAAATGGTCGAGAGCTTCATGTTTTTAGGCATCCAGATCACCAAAAACCAGTCCTGGTCCCCCCATGCCAACACTTTAGATAAGAAAGCCCTTCAACGCCTCTACTTTATCAGACGATTAAGGAAATTTGGCATGTCAGCTATGACTCTCACCACCTTTTACAGATGCACCATAGAAAGTATTCTTTCTGGTTGTATCACAGCTCCTGCTCTGCCCAAGACCGCAAGAAACTACAAAAGGTTGTGAATGTAGCCCAATCCATCACACAAACCAGCCTCCCATCCATTGACTTTGTCTACACTTCCCGCTGCCATGGAAAAGCAGCCAGCATAATTAAAGACCCCATGAACCCTGGACATTGTTTCTTCCACCTTCTTCCTTCGGGAAAAAGATACAAAAGTCTATGGTCACGTACCAAACAACTCAAGAAAAACTTCTTCCCTGCTGCTGTCAGACTTTTGAATACACTGCAGTAAGTTGATCTTTCTCTGCACCCGAGCTATGACTGTAATACTACATTCTGCAGTCTCTCCTTTCCTTCTCTATGAACGGTATGCTTTGACTGTATAGTGCGCAAGAAGCAATACTTTTCTCTGTATGTTAATACATGTGACAATAATAAATCAAATCCAAGGAGATAGTGTCGTAGGCCCAACCATCTTCAGCGCTTCATCAATGACCTTCCCTCCATCATAAGGTCAGGAGTGGGGGTGCTGATCAAAGGCGCCAGTCTTTCAAGCCAGTCGCTCAGTCGCGGAGGGTAGCCAGTTTGTATAATGAAGGGTGGGAAGCTGTCGTAGGGGCTCAATGTGAAGACCAAAGCCTGGCAGGTGCCTCGAGACATCCCACAAAGTCTTTTTCAGCACCCAACCCCCATTGGATTCAAAGGGACTGGAGGGTTACATCTATGGCCAGGGACCATCACCTTAGGGAGAGGGGGTGGTGGAGGTGTTGCCCATTGGAATGCACCTCAAGCTGGAGGTGGAGAGATTCTCATTAGGCCAGGAAATCAAAGGTTATCAGGGTAGATGGAAGTGTAGAACTGGAAACACAAACAGATGAGCCATGATCTAATCGAATGGCGGAGCAGGCACGAGGGGCCGAATGGCCTACTTCTGTCCCTAGTTTGCATGTTTGTATGTTAAGATGGAGTTACTCAGCAAGGGTGGACCCTGCACCTCCCTGAGGAGGATGACATCCTTCCGAAGCTGCAGACTCTCTGATTGGGCCTGCAGTCTCTTAGACCCACCCACCTTCCTTAATTGGATGGTGGACTCGAAAGCAGCCAATCAGAAGGCTGCAGCCTGGTAGTTTGTTCCAATGGCTACATTGCCACCAGGTGCTTGCTGGGAGACCCAGAAATGGTCCTATCCCGTGATTAGCTTTCACCCTGAGTCTCTGCCATTGGCTTGAATGAGATGGTCAGAGGTAAAACTGATGGGGCAAAGGTGAAGATATTCTTTTGATTCAACAACAATAACTTACATTGATATAGCACCTGTGGTAAAACATCCTAAGCAGTTTCACAGGAGCACTACCAGGCAATACTTTACACTGAGCTAAGTATTAAGGAGCACGATACACTAGGAGCGAAAGGTGGAGATATTTGGAAAGGGAAGTCTAGCGCTTAGGGCTGAAGTTTAAAGTTTATTTATTAGTCACAAGTAGGCTTACATTAACACTGCAATGAAGTTACTGTGAAAATCCCCCAATTGCCACACCGGTGCCTGTCCGAGTACACTGAGGGAGAATTTAGCATGGCTAATGCACCTAACCAGTTCGTCTTTCAGACTGTGGGAGGAAACTTGAGCTCCCGGAGGGAACCCACGCAGACACAGGGAGAACGTGCAAACTCCACACAGACAGTGACCCAAGTCGGGAATCGAACCCTTGGTCCCTGGCGCTGTGAGGCAGCAGTGCTAACCACTGTGCCACCGTGCGTGCCCATCTAGCGATGATGGGGATATGTGAAAGGTGGAGGAGACCTCAGAGGGTTGTGGGGCTGAAGGAGGTTACTGTGACTAAGGAGAGATGAAGTCTGGTGGGAATGGAAAACGAGGATGAGAAATTTAAAGTCATGGCACATTGGGCTCCCCTGGTGGCCCAGAAGATCAATGTCTCTGTCTCCGAACTAAAATCTGTGTTAAATTATCTGATCTTGGCTGGAAGGAGATTGTTGTGCAACAACTAGCCAGCCTTAGAAGAACTGATTTACTAGCCTGTAACTCTTACTGGAAAGTATGTGAATATGGATAGTGTGTAAGGACAGAACTGGGATCAGTCATGTTTCCCATTAAGATAAAAGAACTTGTATTTAATAGCGCCCTTCAAAGCCTCGGGACTCTTTACGGCCAATGAAGCTCCTTTGAAATGCAGTCACTGTTACAATGTAGGAAACCAGGCCACCAAATCACGCACAGCAAGATCCCACAGGCACTAATGAAATAAACGTCACCTCTTTCAGGCCGAAAACAAAGCTACTGCGGACATTGCAAATCTGAAATAAGAATAAAAGCAGGACAAAAAAAAACTCAACAGGTCAGGCAGCAGGGTCGCCGACCTGAACTATAGGGCGGAATTGTCCTGTTCCTGCCTGCCCGCTTTGAGAATCGTAGCGGGCGGGACATGGACCATACAAAGGCCCGTCGGCCTCGGGTGGGATTTCCCGGTCTTGGGGCGGGCGTGGCTGGAAAATGCTGCCCATTAAGTCTGTTCCTCTCCACAGATGTTATCTGCTTCTGAATCTTTTTTAAAAATGTGTTTATCCAGCACTTTCTGTTTTTAAAGTTTATTTATTAGTGTCACAAGTAAGGCTTACATTAACACTGCAATGAAGCCACTGTGAAAATCCCCTAGTCGCCTGTTCGGATACACTGAGGGGGAATTTAGCACGGCCGATGCACCCAACCAGCAGTGTGGCGGGGGGAGGGTTGAGGGTGTGGAGGGGGGGTGGTGGGTGGTGGGTTCTGGAGGTTGGAGGGTTGAGGGGGGTGGAGGTTGGAGGGTGGGTGGGTGGGGGTTGGGGGAGTGTTAGGGGTTGCGGGGGTGGAGACTGGGGGTTGGAGGGGTGGAGACTGGGGGTTGGAGGGGTGGAGACTGGGGGTTGGAGGGGTAGGGGGTGGGGGGGGGGAGTGGGGGTTGGGAGTTGATGGGGGGGGCAGAGGCTGGGGGGGGTGCGCGCGAGGGTTCTGCTGGTATCTGTCAACAAGAGTGAGAAGAAAGGATATGATGCCATAATTCAAATTCATATTTCATTGGCTTCATCCCAATAAATCCCTGGATCAGTCCGGAATTCGCTCTGCTTGCTCCAAATGCAATTGCATCATGCAAACAAGAGCAATGATCCTCAAGCATCCACACTTGGAGCAGGTCAGTGCATCTATTAAAACACACAGCACACTGGACTTGTTTTAGCAACCGACTGCAGCAAACAAAAGTGCAGGAATTTGGCCGGCCCCGAAGGTTTATTCACAGGACTATTCTTGGATCCCACATCAGCCTTGTGTATTCCCAGTAAATTAGTTTGACAATGCGAAACCATTTTCGTCACATTCCACCCAGATTACTGCAAATATTTTGCCAATGATCCTCAAACATCAACACAGAATCCCTGCAGTGCAGAAAGAGGTCACTCGGCCCATCGAGCCAGCACTGATTCTCTGAATGAGCATCTCACCCAGGCCCTATCCCCGTAACTCCACACATCTACCCCACCAGTACCCCGATCCTTTGATTTGATTTGATTTATTATTGTCACATGTATTGGGATGCAGTGAAAAGTATTGTTTCTTGTGCACTATGCAGACAAAACATACCGTTCATAGAGAAGGAAAGGAGAGCGTGCAGAATGTAGTGTTACAGTCATAGCTAGGGTGTAGAGAAAGATCAACTTAATGCGAGGTAAGTCCATTCAAAAGTCTGACAGCAGCAGGGAAGAAGTTGTTCTTGAGTCAGTCGGTCCGTGACCTCAGACTTTTGTATCTTTTTCCCAAAGGAAGAAGGTGGAAGAGAGAATGTCCGGGGTGTGTGGGGTCCTTGATTATGCTGGCTGTTTTACCGAGGCAGCGGGAAGTGTTGACAGAGTCAATGGATGGGAGGCTGGTTTGTGTGATGGACTGGGCTACATTCACAACCTTTTGTAGTTCCTTGTGGTCTTGGACAGAGCAGGAGCCATACCAAGCTGTGATACAACCAGAAAGAATGCTTTCTATGGTGCATCTTTAAAAATTGGTGAGAGTCGTAGCTGACATGCCAAATTTCCTTCGTCTTCTGAGAAAGTAGTGGCGTTGGTGGGCTTTCTTAACTATAGTGTCGGCATGGAGGGACCAAGACAGAACCATGACACATCTTTGGACACTAAGGGGCAATTTAGCATGGCCAATCCCCCTAACCTACACATCTTTGGACACTAAAGGGCAATTTAGCATGGCCAATCCCCCGAACCTACACATCTTTGGACATTAAGGGGCAATTTAGCATCACCAATCCACCTAACCTGTACATCTTTGGACACTAAGGAGCAACTTACACATCTTTGGACCGTGGAAGGAAACCGGAACGCCCAGAGGAAACCCACGCAAACACAGGAACTCCACACAGACAGTGACCCAAGGCCGGTTATGGAGATATATTGGAGGTTGAGAGGGGGTTTGATGGAGGTGTTCAAAATCATGAGGGGGCTGAACAGAGCAGATAGAGAGAAACTGTTGCCATTGGTGGAAGGACTGAGAGCAAGGGGGCACAGATTTAAAGTAATTAGTAAAAGAGGCAAAGGTGAAAGGTGCAAGGGTGGTTATGGTCTGAGAAGCACTGCTGGAGAGTGCGGTGGAGGCAGGTTCAACTTAAGCATTCGAAAGGGAATTAGACTGTTATCTGAAAAGGAAGACTGTGCAGGATTAGGAGGAGAAGGCTGACCCCTGCGAAGCTAAAATAAATAAATAGCCTCCTTCTGTACCATATGGATTCTTAAAAAAAAGACTAACGTTATCTACCCCGACCTTTCACACCCCCTTTCTCAGTGTCCTACATAATCATCATTAAGTGACCCAGATACAATGGGTAAGAAAGAAGTAGTGTGTTCTCAGGGAGAATTGCAAGTATCCCACAATAAAAAAAAACTCATGCCCTCCAATTTGTTATCCTGCTGCAAGCTATTGAAAGGGTTCAGAGTGCCACTTATACAAGAACATGCCTCATTACGTCACCCATCCAGAGAGTTGGGCAAGGCAGTCAAAAACAGGCTTCAAGAAAAACTTTTAAATTCCACGGAAAACCGAATAATTTGATGCACGGTGAATGAAAACGAGCAACTCTAATCAAAGGCAGCTGACCGAGCCGTCCACAGCTCAGAGCAACCGTGAATCAATCACGGGGCCTGCTGCATGCGTATGTCCGTCACAATCAGATCATTAAGAATGCTGTCGCCCCCCCCCCCACCCACCCCACCCACCCCCAACCCACCCCCCACCCTCCAAAGCCCCTGTCCCTCATTTTCAGCAAGGCAGGGAGCTGAAATGGAGGACTGTGATGTCACTGTATCTTTAAGAAGTGTTTTTTTAAAAAATCATGATCTCTGCAGCTCTCACAGTCAGCGTGTCTCATGCTCACAGCCTGAGGTGATATCATTGTTGTCAGGAAGAAAAAAACTGTGGACAGTTCAGATGTGGAGATGCTGGCGTTGGACTCGGGTGGGGCACAGTCAGAAGTCTCACAACACCAGGTTAAAGTCCAACAGCTTTATTTGGTAGCTTTCGGAGTGTCGCTCCTTCTTCAGGTGAGTTTACGCGGCAGTTCAGATGACGGGGTTTTCATTTTTAGTTTCAGTTTGGAGCTGCAGGTTTTGAGTTGAGTTTTAGAAGGGACAGCAAGCTAAAAAAGAAGTGTTTCCCTCTCTCTCCGTTTTAGTTGGAAATTCTGTTGGTTAGCTGAAAACAAGATCTTGTTTTCCTGAAGGGTGAAAACATGATGTTCTTTGGGGCTGGACCAGAGTCTCTGGTGCTCTGGGAAGCTGTCTTGTCTTCAAACTGTTCGGAGTGAATCCAGAGAACTACAGATTTCAACCAAAGGACTCAAGTTCCCTTATCACGTGAGCAGTAGTGTTAAATTTGTGAAAAGGATTTTTCTTGTCTATGGGCTTTAGTTTTAATTGGAACACATTAAAGATACTCATTGAGTTACACATTATAGTGGTAATTTTGTTTCTTGTTTGTAATTGATAAAAGTCCTTGCTAATTTTCTTACGATGCATGTTAACTATATTCTTAAATAAACTTTGATGAAAGCTCCCTCGTTGGTCACTTGAATCATACCTGAAGTGGAAAATATCATGCTTATCCTTGCCAAATTCAAGATGCAAAACTTGTGGTTCAGGCGGTCTTCATAAAATACTTTGGAGTTTCTGACCTGAATCATAACAGCACTCAAAGTGTCACACTGCTCAATTTGCAGCACATTAGGGGAGAAAGTTAACCCTCAGCACGGCAGTGGTCCAACCTGCACCCTGACAACCACAGCCCTAGAAACTCGGCCCCACAGCAACAATTTTATGGCCTTGAAATGGCATGCCTCCGATCAAATTTGTTATCATAAACACTTACGTTGCAACATAAGGCCATTCAGCCCATTTGGCATGTCAGCTACGACTCTCACCAACTTTTACAGACGCGCCGTAGAAAGCATTCTTTATGGCTCCTGCTCTGCCCAAGACTGCAAGGAACTACAAAAGGTCGTGAATGTAGCCCAATCCATCACGCAAACCAGCCTCCCATCCATTGACTCTGTCTACACTTCCCGCTGCCTCGGCAAAGCAGCCGGCATAATCAAGGACCCCATGCACCCCGGACATTCTCTCTTTCACTTTCTTCCGTCGGGAGAAAGATACAAAAGTCTGAGGTCACGTACCAACAGACACAAGAACAGCTTCTTCCCTGCTGCTGTCAGACTTTTGAATGGACCTACCTCGCATTAAGTTGATCTTTCTCTACACCCTATCTATGACTGTAACACTACATTCTGCACTCTCTCATTTCCTTCTCTATGAACGGTATGTTGTGTCTGTATAGCGCGCAAGAAACAAAACTTTTCACTGTATGTTAATACATGTGACAATAGTAAATCAAATCAAATCAAATCATTGTATCTGTGATAGCTAAGGAAGAGCTATCCGGTCTAATCCCACTTTCCTGCCTCTCAGAACTTCAAGTGCACATCCAAATACTTCCTTTTTTAAAAACTGTGCTGAATGTTTCTGGCTGCAACAATCAGGCTATGAATTCCTGAACCCCCGCCCCATAATACTGACCCACCCAAAATCTTTGCCTGTGCCAATTATCACAAGATTGTGTGGCCTGGAGGAGGTAGCCCTTCGGAAAACAAGGTCCATGACAGACAGCCCTTCAAGAGATACTTCAACCTGCACCCAAGAAGTTAAGTTTTAGAAGTAGACTTGCTTGAATATGAAACCGGGGGAATAGGAATGCTTTTTTTGACACCATAATGAAGATATATTTCGATCCAACAATCCCATGTCAAACTGAACCACTCCAGTCATCTACACAGCACTAGTCAGCAGCGTGATGGAATATTCTCCACTTGCCTGGATGTGTGCAGCTCCAACAACACTCAAGAAGCTCAACACCATCCAGGTCCCCAGAGCATTAGAATTGTAGAATTGTAGAATCCCTACAGTGCAGAAGAAGGCCATTCGGCCCATCGCACCTGCACCGACAACAAAACCCACCCAGGTCCTATCCCCATAACCCCATGTATTTACCCCGTTAGGGTGGCACGGTGGCACAGTGGTTAGCACTGCAGCCTCATGGCGCCAGGGACTTGGGCTTGGGTCACTGTCTGTGTGGAGTTTTTACGTTCTCCCCGTGTCTGCATGGGTTTCCTCTGGGTGCTCCAGTTTCCTCCCACAGTCCGAAAGACATGCTACTTAGGTACACGGGCCATGCTAAATTCTCCCTCAGTGTACCTGAACAGGCGTCGGAGTGTGGTGACTAGGGTATTTTCACAGTAACTTCATTGCAATGTTAATGGAAGCCTACTTGTGACACTAATAAATAAATGTTAAACTTTAAACTTCCTGACACTAAGGGTCCATTTAGCATGGCGAATCCACCAATTCAGCGCATCTTTTAGACTGTGAGAGGAAACTGGAGCACCTGGAGGAAATCCACACAGACATGGGGAGAATTTGCAAACTCCACACAGACAGTGACCCGAGGCCAGAATTGAACCTGCGTCCCTGGCCTGTGAGGCAGCAGCACGAACCATTGGACCACCGTGCTGCCCTGGGTCTCTGGTCCAGTAACAATACCACCACATCACCACCTCCGTTATTCATCCTTAGTTAAATGTTTTGTCACTGGCTTTCATAGAATCCCTACAATGCAGAAGGAGGCCATTCGGCCCATCGAGACTGGACCAATCATAATCCCACCCAGGCCCTATCCCTGTATCCCCATGTATTTACCCTGCTAACCTCTCTGACACTAAGGAGCAATTTAGCACGGCCAATCCACCTAACCCACACATCTTTGGACTGTGGGAGGAAACCGGAGCACACAGAGGAAACCCACGCAGACATGGGGAGAATGTGCAAATTCCACACAAACAGTGACCTGAGGCCAGAATTGAACCCGGGTCCTTGGCACTGTGAGGCAGCAGTGCCAACCACTGTGTCACCGTGCCGCCCCATGGCAACTTTCAGTTGAGCTTGGCTGATTGAACCATCTCAGAAGTATCTCAGAAATCTCAGAAACCCTACAGCACAGAAAGAGGCCATTCAGCCCATCGAGTCTGCACCGACCACAATCCCACCCAGGCCCTATCCCCATATCCTTACATATTTACCCACTAATCCCTCTAACCTACGCATCCCAGGACACTAAGGGGCAATTTTAGCAAGGCCAATCAACCTAACCCGCACATCTTTGGACTGTGGGAGGAAACCGGAGCACCCGGAGGAAAGCCACGTTGCTCAAATCCCTGCCACCAACCGACAGAGGGTATCATAGTCAGTCCGAGTCATTGGAGGGATACCTAACTATTCGGGAACAGGAAATCCATCTGGAGTGGTAGCCTCTTTGCAATCACATCCAATAATTTCCTTCCTTCAGTACATTTATTTTTGAAAAGGAATGCCCTCTGAACACTTCCAAAATACAGATGTGTAAAAACATCTGCAGAAAGCTTTTGCCACATGTGCTGCGCAGCAGACAGTGCAAGAAACAGAGACCATTAAGCAGTCCGGAACGACACCCGGCCCTTAAATGAAACCGTTTACTGGGATGCAGACTGCTGTCCCTCAAGAGGGCGCGGCGCGGTGTAAGAGTTATAAAATCTTTCCAAATGAATAGCAAACTCTCTCGTATCCGCCCCCTCCCCCCACCGCCAGCCCACCTTGTAAATCAATGCAAAAATCAGTCGAGATTTATTGGAAAGGAAACCAGCTCTTGTGCAGCACTTCACAATGAGGCCATTCGCATCTCAGCCATTTGCATATTTAGCTTTCCAAGTCTCATTCCGGGCAATAAATCAAAGCAAGGCAACATTTAATGTGAGGTAACTCTTGGCAACCGGTGTGTGTTTGCCACGGGGCTGGCACAGAGTCCATTTTGACACTCAATTTCCCCCCCGTGTCAAACTATCCAATATTCAACACACCTCTTAAATGGCTGTCACTCAAGATTAATCGCTCTTCAAGATTGCAGCGAAAAACAAAATATCTGGAGTTAAATACTGGTTTTGATCAAAGGAAAAGTGGCCAGGAATCAGCCAGGTTGTCGCAGAGGCTCCAACTGGTCCACTGAGGCCTTTTGGAGGAGGAAGGTCTGTCTACTCATAGAATCACAGAATCCCTACAGTGCAGAAGGAGGCCATTCGGCCCATCGAGTCTGCACTGACAATAATCCCATGCAGATGCTATCTCCGTAACCCCACATGTTTACCCTGCTAATCCCCCTGACACTAAGGGACAATTTAGCATGGCCAATTTCACCTCGCCCGCACGTCTTTCGGACTGTGGGAGGAAATCGGAGCACCCAGAGGAAACCCATGCAGGCACGGTGAGAACGTGTAAACTCCACACAGACAGTGACCCCAGGCTGGAATTGAACCCGGGTCTCTGGAGCTCTGAGACAGCAGTGCTAACCACTGTGCCATCGTACTGTCCTCACCCCGACATATGACTCCAGTCCAACACCCATGTGGCTGACTCTCAAATAGTTTGTGATGCAGCTTAACAAGCCACTGAGTTGCACTAAAGCACTACAAAGAGTAATTGGATAACTGCCACAGAGCCAACATAGAGATGATGGGCCACATGGCCTCCATCCGTGCTACTATATACCACTATGATTTGAACACCCATCATTGCCTTCTCAAAGGGTGACTGGGGCGGCATGGTGGTACAGTGCTTAGGGGCGGCACGGTAGCACAGTGGTTAGCACTGCGACCTCACAGCACCAGGGACCTGGTTCAATTCTGGCCTTGGGCCACTGTCTGTGTGGAGTTTGCACATTCCCCCCGTGTCTGCGTGGGTTTCCCGCGGGTGCTCCGGTTTCCTCCCACAATCCAAAGATGTGCAGGTTAGGTGGATTGGCCATGCTAAATTGACCCTTAGTGTCCAAAGATGTGTAGGTTAGGGGGATTAGCGGGGTAAATACTGGGAACAGGCCTGGCTGGGATTGCCTCTTAGTGCCAGGGGGATTATGTGAGGTTGCAGGGATGGGGCCTGGGTGGGATTGTTGTCGGTGAGGGCTCAATGGGCTGAATGGCCTGCTTCTGCACTGCAGGGATTCTATGACAAAGATTGTCAGCTAGGAACTCCCACACCCTGAGAATTAATGAATTTCTAATAAAAATCCTGAGCCCACATCCCGCACCCTCCACCCCTTCCCACCCTAGACACACCTTCAGATAAAAAATAAGTGTTTGGAACGAGCATCTCAGCCAATGTTATGATTGCCTAGGTCTCTTGCGTTACCAACTGCGATTAGATGCATTCATCGAGGTTTTATCACAAGAGTTAACCCACTCTCCAGTCATTAGTTGGCCAACACATCCACCCTTCTGACACACTGCCTTCCAATTGGAAAGCAAGCAGGCTGACAGCTGTTTGGCTTTCTCTCCCCACATTTTCAATATTTTTATATCTGGCAAAGAGAAATGTTGAAAGAAAATATCAGACAAAAACAATCTTTTTTTAATGTCTCGATGATCTTTCAACAGTGTTCTGGAAATCGGCCTGCAATTCCTGGAGACTCCTAGCCAATCCTGGGGAATTGGTAGCCCTCCAATAGAGTCATAGAGTTGTACATCACAGAAAGGCCCTTCGGCCCATTGAGTCTACTCCGACAATATCTACCACTAAAGTAGCGCTAATCCCATTTTCCTGCACTTGCCCCATGTCCTTGAATGTTATAAAATTTCAAGTCATCATCCAAATACTCTTTAAAGGCCTCCATTATCTTCCCAGGCAGCGCATTCCAGATTCTTGACACCCTCTGAGTGGAAAGGGTTTTTCCCAAATCCCCTCTGAATCTCCTGCCCCTCACCCCAAAACTATGCCTCTCATGACTGACCCCTCAACTATGAAGAAAAGCTGGTTCCGACTCACCCTGTCCACATTCCTTATATCTTATACACCTCAATCATGTTCCCCCCCCCTCAGCTTTCTCTGCTCTAGAGACACCAATCCAAGCCTATCCAGTCTCTCCTTTCGGCTCAAATGCCCCAGCCCAGGCAAGATCCCGGTGAATCTTCTCTGCACCCCCTCCAGTGCAATCACATCCTTCCTACACACAGCACTCTAGCTGTGGCCCAAGCGACACTCTGTACAACTCCAACATCACCTCCTTGCCCTTGTACGCTTTGTCACAGCTGATAAAAGCAAGTGTCCCATATGTCATCGTAACGACCCCATTCACCTGCTTTGCCCCCTCCAGTCCTTTCTCTGTGTCAGAGTTGTTATCAGTTTTTGTTCGGTAAGTCTCCCGTGGGAGTTCTTTACCACATGAAAGGCGCTACATGAATGTAGGTTGTTGTTTTTCCCCTTTGAGAGTTTGAACCTTTCCTTTAGACAGCTCATTCCGGATCATCAGGATTCACTGCCTAAAATAATTCTCTTCACCAGCCACTTGCCGCTCCTCCACCTGGTTCTGTGGCCAAATTTTTTTTAAGACAAATTTTTATTGCCATCTCTGGTTGGAGCTAAAACCCCACAGGGTGGGATTTTCCATCCCACCGTCCCGTCCATGGCATGATTTCCGGCTCGCCATTGGCCACTGCCAGGATCTTCCTGTCCCACCCATGTCTACGGTATTGTGTGTGGTTTGCCTGCCCCTTGCCTCAGGGGGACTCACCACAGTGGGGTTCGGGAGTGGGGCGGGGTTGGGGGGGGGTTGGTGGTCGCCTTTGGTGGGACTAGAACATCCCACCGGTGGAAAATCCCATCAACATAACAAGTGCAGGCCAAGGGGAAAGGCTGGGCCCGGTTGGCCATTGGAATCTCCCATCCCTGTGCACTTCCTTTCTTTGTATGTATCAAATCAATGACTTTGAATTGGGTGGACGTGGAACAATCTCAAAGTGGTGGCATAGTGGTTAGCACTGCTGCCTCACAGCGCCAGGGACCCCGGTTCGATTCCTGGCTTGGGTCACTGTCTGTGCGGAGTCTGCACGTTCTCCCCGTGTCTGCGTGAGTTTCCTCCGGGTGCTCCGGTTTCCTCCCACAGTCTGAAAGACGTGCTGGTTAGGTGCATTGGCCATGCTAAATTCTCCCTCAGTGTACCCGAACAGGCGCCGGAGTGTGGCGACTAGGGGATTTTCACAGTAACTTCACTGCAGTGTTAATGTAAGCCTACCTGTTATGCTAATAAATAAACTTATTTGCAGGTGACACAAAACTTGGAAGGAGTGCAATCTGTGGCTGGTGGAGTAGGTAGACAAGTGACAGGCGAAATTGAATGCAGTGAAGTGATTCATTTTGTCAGGAATGAGGAGAGACGATATAAAATAAAATACACAAAAGTACAATTCGGAAGGGGGTGCAGGAGTAGGGGGATTTGGAGGTATAAGTAAACAACTCAACAACCTGTCCTGGTCCCCCCATGCCGACACTATAGTTAAGAAAGCCCACCAACGCTTCTACTTTCTCAGAAGGCTAAGGAAATTTGGCATGTCAGCTATGACTCTCACCAACTTTTACAGATGCACCATAGAAAGCATTCTTTCTGGTTGTATCACAGCTTGGTATGGCTCCTGCTCTGTCCAAGACCGCAAGGAACTACAAATGCCGTGAATGTAGCCCAATCCATCACTCAAACCAGCCTCCCATCCATTGACTCTGGCTACACTTCCCGCTGACTTGGCAAAGCAGCCAGCATAATTACGGACCCCACGTACCCCAGACATTCTCTCTTCCATCTTCCTCCATTGGGAAAAAGATACAAAAGTCTGAGGTCACGTACCAACCGACTCAAGAACAGCTTCTTCCCTGCTGCCATCAGACTTTTGAATGGACCTAACTTGCATTAGGTGGATCTTTCTCTACATCCTCGCTATGACTGTAACACTACATTCTGCATCCTCTTCTTTCCTTCTCTATGAACGGCATGCTTTGTCTGTATAGCGCGCAAGAAACAATACTTTTCACTGTATACTAATATATGTGACAATGACAAATGAAATGAAATCAAATCAAATCATTGAAGGTGGCATTGCATGCTGAGAAAGAATATAGGATGCCGGACTTCCTAAATAGAGTACGAAAGTAAGTGAGTTACAAATCAGTAAATCATCTGAAGTATCTTACCCAACTCTCGGCAGCAGAGTTGAGGAAGAATGTGAAGGAATTAGCAAGAGTGCAGAAAAGATTCATGAGAATGTTTCCAGAGTTGAGGAATTTCACAGTTACGTACAAAAATAGTTTATTTATTAGTTGCTTTATTGAGAGGAGAGACAGTTGATGGGGAGATTTGACTGAATTGTTCAAATTCATGAAGGGGTCTGGACAGAGTAGAGAAGGGGGAGGACACAGAAGAATTGAAATGCAGGGGACACAGACTGAAGGTGATTGGCAAAAGAATCGATGGCACCATGAGGGAAAATGATCTTCCCAAGGGAGCTGTTTGGATCTGCAGCACACTGTCTAAGAGGGTGGTGGAGACAGAGCCAAGTGTTGTTGTTGAAGGGGGATTGGTTAACACAATTTACAGCAGTATGGGGTAAGGAGCGGGGAGAGTGGACCAGCTCTTGCAGGGAGCCAGAACAGATATGATAAACTGAATGGCCTCCTTCTGTGCTCTAACCACTTGGTTGATCCCGGGTATGGGGGGGTTTTCTTCTGAGGAGAGGTTGAGTAGGTTGGCCCTCATTGGAGTTTAGAAGAATGAGAGGCGACCTTCTTGAGACATATTGGATTCTCAGGGGGCTTGACAAGGTCGATGCAGAGAAGTTGTTTCCCCTTGTGGGAGAGTCTAGGACCAAAGGGCATAATCTCAGAGTAAGGGGCCGCCCACTTAAGACAGAGATGAGGAGGAATTTCTTCTGTCAGAGGGTAGTGAATCAGTGGAATTTTTTACGGCAGAGGGTTGTAGAGACTGGGCCATTAAATATGTTCAAGGCTGAGCTAGACAGACTTTTTAGTCAGTAAGGGAATCGAGGGTTATGGGGATAAGACAGGAAAATAGAGTTGAGGATTATCACATCAGATCAGTCATGATCTCATTGAATGGCGAAGCAGACTTGATGGGCCGAATGGCCTACTTCAGTTCCAATGGCTTTGTGGTCATTTAGAAACACATTGGAGCAGATCCTTGAATTAACCTTAACCATCATGAGAGAACGATAGTTGAAAGTTTAATGCTTATTTATTAGTGTCACAAGTAGACTTACATTAACACTGCAATGAAGTTACTGTGAAAATCCCCTAGTTGCCACACTCCGGCGCCTGTTCGGGTAACACTGAGGGAGAATTTAGCACGACCAATGCACCTAACCAGCACATCTTTCAGACTGTGGGAGGAAACCGGAGCACCCGGAGGAAACTCACGCAGACACGGGGAGAACGTGCAGACTCCGCACGGACAGTGACCCAAGCCAGGAATCGAACCGGGGTCCCTGGCGCTGTGAGGTAGCAATGCTAACCAACGTGCCGCCATAGAGAATGATCACTTGTGACTCCCCTCAGACCAAGAACTCAGGAAAGGAAACAAACAGCCCCTCGCTCTCCATATAAAAGGCCAGACTTCGGGAGAGAGAGAACAAATTCCAGATTTTGCCAGAATGTTATTGGGAATTAATGACTTCAAGGTGAAGCCTGTTATAATATTAGCCAAGCACTGAAAATACCACATTGTAACAATCTACACGGGCCTGCTCAATGCAGCATGCGGACAGATCTCCCATTAACCTGTCAGTCTAATCAGTCCCTCAGAACCGGCAGTACATCTCAGCACAGAGCTGGGAGGAGATTGTGGTGACCGGTGGCCCAAATTCAGACTTGTCACCTTTGGGACTGAGTGTAATATCTGACACTCACCATCATGTGTGAAAGGACACCTCTTTGACAACCTTACTCAGCAGTACCCTGAGGTTCCCCCCCGCTGAAACAAATCAAAGCTGTGTGTCCGCCATACCTCCATGCAAGGAAATAAATCACTCTTAAAAACGGAAATTGGAAAATTGCTACAAAGGATGTCCTTGCCAGTGTTGCCCTGAGAAAGACTGACCAAAAGCTGAAAGAAGGTTCTCCAAGGAGAGATATTCTTACATAGAAACTAGAAGCAGGAGTTGGCCATTCGGCCCTTCGAGCCTGTTCTGCCATTGATTCTGATCATGGCTGATCATCAAATTCTATATCCTGATCCCTCCCTTCTCCCCTTATCCTTTGAACACTTTAACCCCAAGAGCGAGAGCTCACATTCGCTATGTGTCCTTTATGACCTCAGTACCATGCAAAACACTTTACAACCAATAAAATTTTAGTCATTATTGTAATTTAAGAAGCACAGCAGTCGGGCTACACTCAGTGAGTTTCTGCAAATATCAATTTGACAGTCACCACACAAGCTGCTTTAGTTAATGATGTTGGTTAAAGGATTAATATTGCCCAGAACTCACATGTTCCTCTTTAAAATCAGAGAATCAAAGAATCATGGAATGGTTGTGTCACAGAAGGAGGCCATTCAGCCCATCTTGCCTGTGCTAGTTCTCTGAAGGAGCAGTTCACCACAGGCCAATTTCTTCCTTCTCTCTCTGACCCTGCACCATCTTCATTTTAAGATAATCATCCAAAGCCTCGATTGAACCTGTCTCCAGCACACTCTCAGACAGTGTATTCCAGTTCCTAACCACTCACTGTGTGAATCTGTCTCCACCACACTCTCAGACAGTACATTCCAGATCCTAACCACTCGCTGTGTGAATCTGTCCCCACCACACTCTCAGACAGTGTATTCCAGACTCTAACCACTCGCTGTGTGAATCTGTGTGCATCATTTGCATTTACATTTTACATTTCCTTCTCCTTCTATCCTCTCTCCACAGATGCTGTCAGAGCTGCTGAAACATTTTTGGCCTTTTCTATTTTGGTTCCAGATTCCAGCATCCGCAGTATTTTGCTTGAATGTTAATGTAAGCCTATTTGTGACTCGAATAAATAAACTTTAAAAAAAAGGCTTCAGTGAACCCTGAGCAGAGGTTACAACTCACGGAGGAACTCGGCGGGTCCGAGCACACTCCCTCAAATGTGGATAAAGTTGGAAGCGAAAGGCAGTGTATCTCAGCGAGGGTGAGTGCCCCTTTAAGTGGAACTGCAATGCTGGTGTGGTGTCATTCCAGTAAATGGAAAATATTGCAGCTGGCCATCTGTTTATAAGGCATTCTCAAACCCAGGTGTAGAATTAATGGAACCAACATAGGTTTTATAGTTTATTAGTACTTATAAGATCTGTACAGTAATGGGTCTTTTAAACACATTAGGTTAAACTATTTTTTTTAAGAGTGCGCTTGAAGAATTAAAGCCACAGTCGCTTCCACGTGTAAAGTGTACATTCCTGCAGGCGTGATTTATTCACCATACTAACTTGCTGCAGTTTTTTATAGCACTGCGGTGAACAAAATTGGATAACCTCAAAACCAAAACAAAATTCTTGCGTCAGCAGATTTTTATTTTTTGCTTTTGCAAAAATCTGTTTGAAATTCGTTTCGGAATGAGGAACGTTTGAGGACTCTGGGTCTGTACTCGTTGGAGTTTAGAAGGATGAGGGGGGATCATATTGAAACTTACAGGATACTGCGAGGCCTGGATAGAGTGGACGTGAAGAGGATGTTTCCACTAGTAGGAAAAACTAGAACCCGAGGGCACAACCTCAGGTGAAAGGGACGATCCTTTAAAACAGAAATGAGGAGGAATTTCTTCAGCCAGAGGGTGGTAAATCTGTGGAACCCTTTGCCACAGAAGGCTGTGGAGGTCGGGTCATTGAGAGTCCTTAAGACAGAGATAGACAGGTTCTTGATTAATAAGGGGATCAGGGGTTATGGGGAAAAGGCAGGAGAATGGGGATGAGAAAAATATCAGCAATGATTGAATGGCGGAGCAGACTGGATGGGGCCGAGTGGCCTAATTCTGCTCCTATGTCTTATGGTCTTATGGGAAGAAGTGAAGAGTCTGATAAATTTGCTGAAAAAAAAGATTAAAGTTTATTTATTAGTTACAAGCAGGCTTACATTAACGCCACAATGAAGTTACTGTGAAAATCCCCTAGTCGCCACACTCCGGCGCCTGTTTGGGTACACGAAGGGAGAATTTAGCATGGCCAATGCACCTAACCAGCACGTCTTTCGGACTGTGGGAGGAAACCGGAGCACCTGGAGGAAACCCACGCAGACACGAGGAGAACATGCAAACTCCACACAGAGAGTGAAGTCTTTCATTGTCGCTCTACCTGGGAGTGCCTGATGCTGTCAGCGTAATTAATGATTACACGGTGTGTTCCACCGTATCAATACTCCTTCTCCTGAATTCACTCACCAACGAACTCACTGTGCAAAGGAAAACAGTGAGTCATAACTCAGAGTGCAGACAAAGGGACAAGTGATTTATTGACCAAGCAGAACAGATTATTACACATTTTGTAAATACAGCCAAGCAGTTGTTTCTGTTCCAAAGCTTGTGAAAGACAGATCGCAGTCATACTCAGATTTATATCTGACAGCGAGTTGTGAAATGTGAGGCAAACTAAACTGCGCAAACATTGTCACATCAATTCCACGGCACAGAAACAGGCCGTAGTTCTATCCCTGTGTGCCTGTGCCACTTGAGCCACCTTCTGCTGTCTGACTCAATGGTGGGCAACCTAGGCTAATGAGTAGCCCTCCTCCATCTCAGTGGGTCGCAAGATTGAAATCGGTTTTGTTCACCTACGATGACGCTCAAATAAAATTAAATACATTTAATACATGCCGGATATTTTGTCAAGAGTTGTAGAAAATGCTTTGTCAATCGTATGTTAAGTCCAAAGATGTGTGGGTCACGTTGATTGGCCATGCTCAATTGATCCCCACGCCGGAATTCTATCACCCTGCCCGCCTGCAGCGGATTCAGAGCAGGCGAGGGGTGGACAACGGAAATGTCCGTGACCTCGGACGGGAATTTCCGGTCTCACTCGAGCTGTAAAATTCCGCCCAAAGTGTCAGGCCTATTAGCAGGGTAAACATGTGGGGATAGGGCGTGGATTAATGTTCGTACAGCTTAATGGGCTGACTGGCCTCATTCTGCACTGTAGGGATTCTCTGATTCCATGAGCACAGTAAGAAGTCTCACAACACCAGGGTTAAAGTCCAACAGGTTTATTTGGAATCACAAGCTTTCGGAGTGCTCTGAAAGCTCGTGATACCAAATAAAGCTGTTGGACTTTAACCCGGTGTTGTGAGACTGCTTACTGTGCCCACCCCAGTGCTACACCGGCATCTCCACATCCTGATTCTATGAGAACTAACATCAACTTCAACTGGTAAAAACAAAATAAATATTTATAATTTGGACACAGAGGGAGTGCTTCGCTCTCACTTTTTTATTTGTTTGTCTCACAATTTATTTGGCTTACGTTAACACTGCAATGAAGTTACTGTGAAATTCCCCTAGTTGCCACACTCAGGTGCCTGTTCGGGTTCACTGAGGGAGAATTTATCACGGCCAATGCACCTAACCAGCACATCTTTCGGACTGTGGGAGGAAACCGGAGCACCCAGAGGAAACCCACGCAGACTCGGGGAGAATGTGCAAACTCCACACAGACAGTGACCCAAGCCGGGAATTGAACCCGGGTCCCTGGCGCTGTGAGGCAGCAGTGCTCACCACCATGCCACCGTGCCCCCCACAATGGTGGGCTCATGAATAATGGGTGTTGATGGGTTCATTAATGAACCTGATTGAAATGCAGCCGCCAGCGATTGGGAACCCTGTGTTCGCCCCTTGCACCCTCTGACACTGGGAGACTGACGTGAGATCTCCCCTGCGATTCAGTGGGAGGTCATGTTTCCCCCCATGGCGTACTGCATTAAACCCAGCCTGTGGAATGGTCAGAGAACAGGAGGAGGCCATTTAACCCACTGTGTTCACGTTGGCTCTTAGAGCAACTCACCTGCCCCCATTTCCCCTTTTTTTCCCCCTAATCTTCGCATATATTTTCTCTTCAAATAATCACCCAATTTCTTCTGAAAGCCTGAGTTGAATCTGTCTCTCACTCTCCAGCCACGTATTCCAGTCCTAACCACTCGCTGTATAAAAACCTATTTCCTCATGTCGCCATAGTCACTTTAGTAACCACAGAATCACAGGATTGTTGTGACACGGAAGGAGGCCATTTGGCCCATTGTGTCTGCACCGGCTCTCCAAATGAGCGTTCTGAGTCAGTGCCGTTCCCCTGCCTTCTCCCCGTACCCCTGCACATTGTTTCTATTCAAATAATCATGTAATGCCCTCTTGAATGTCTCGATTGAACCTGTCTCCACCAGACTTCCAGGCAGAACAGTCCAGACCCGAAACACTCACTGCGTTGAAAAGTTTTTTCTCACATCACATTTGCTTCTTTTGCAAATCACTTTAACTCTGTGCCCTCTCGGTCTTGATCTTTTTACGAGCGAGAACAGTTCCTCCCTCTCTACTCTGTTGAGTCCCCTCATGATTTTGAACATCTCTATCAAATCTCCTCTTAGCCTTCTTCTCTCCAAGGAGAACAGTCCCAATCTCTCCAATCTATCCTCAGAACTTAAGTTTCTCATCCCTGGAACCATTCTTGGAAACGTCTTCTGCACTCTCTCCAATGCATTCACATCCTTCCCATAGCATGGCACCCAGACTGTATACAACAGCTGAGGTCTAACTAGGGTCCCATACAAGTTCAGCATAACTTCTTGCTCTTGTACTCTATGCCCCTATTAATAAAGCCCAGAATACCATATGCTGCACAGTGTCTGCAGTCAGTTCTTGTTGAAAAGATAAAGACTAGTATAGAACATAGAACATAGAACAGTACAGCACAGAACAGGCCCTTCGGCCCACGATGTCACGAGTATCACAGGGAATCTATAAGTTCATTGGTTGGTAAGAAAGTGCGGATATGGATTGTCTACAAATTGCTGTAAATTAGAAAAGTTTATATACTTTAAAACAAATAACTGTACTTTGATCTAACTGAGAAAGTTAGGGCCAATATAACAAGACAACAAGGGAAGTAAAGTTAAAGTTAACATCTAAAGCAAGCTCTCCAAAGACCTAAGGCAAGGTCTCTGCATTGTACAGGAAGTTTTTGGAGTGAAGTAAGCTTCCCAGAAAAATTAGTATTCTTTAACGTGCAAAACTAACAAACTTAATCTGAAGGGAAGTCATGGCAGTGGAACTCACAACCGTGATATGCTCCGCCTGTACTCTGTGGGAAGTCATTGACAGTTCCAGTGTCCCTGGCAACCATGTGTACAGGAAGTGTGCCCAACTGCAGCTACTGGCTAACCACATTTTGGAGCCGGAGAGGCGGTTGGACTCATTGGGGAGCATCTGTGATGCTGAGATGTTCATAGACAGCATGTTCAGTGAGGTTCTCACAGTACAAGGTAGAGACTGAACAGGCAGCAAGGTGATGGATGGCCACCAGGCAGAGTACAGGAAGACAGGCAGTGCATGGAGATTAATGTGGCCATCTCCCTCTCCAACAGATTTCCCATTTCAGATATTGTTGGTGGGTGGGGAATTCTCAGGGGATAGCAGCGGAAGCCAAGTATTGTAAAAACATAAGAACTAGGAGCAGGAGTAGGCCATCTGGCCTCTCGAGCCTGCTCCACCATTCAATAAGATCATGGCTGATCTTTTCGTGGACTCAGCTCCACATACCCACCCACTCAACCATTATCCTTAATTCCTTTACTGTTCAAAAATCTATCTATCCTTGCCTTAAAAACATTCAGTGAGGTAGCCTCAACTGGTTTACTGGGTAGGGAAGTCCACAGGTTCACAATCCTTTGGGTGAAGAAGTTTCTCCTCAACTCAGTCCTAAATCTGCTCCCCCTTATTTTGAGCCCATGCCCCCTAGTTCTAGTTTCACCCACCAGTGGAAACAATCTCCCTGCTTCTATCTTATTCATTCCCTGCATAATCTTATATGTTTTGATAAGATCTCCCCTCATTCTTCTAAATTCCAATGAGTATAGTCCCAGTCTATTCTGTCTCTCCTCATTAGCCAACCCCCTCAGCTCCGGAATCAACCTAGTGAATCTCCTCTGCACCCCCTCCAGTGCCAGTATATCCTTTCTCAAGTAAGGAAACCAAAACTGTACACAGTACTCCAGGTGTGGCCTCACCAGCACCTTATACAGCTGCAACATAACCTCACTGTTTTTAAACTCCATCCCTCTAGCAATGAAGGACAAAATTCCATTTGCCTACTTAATTACCTGCTGCACCTGCAAACCAACTTTTTGCGATTCATGCATAAGGACACCCAGGTCCCTCTGCACAGCAGCATGCTGCAATTTTTAAATCATAGTCCATTTTGCTGTTATTCCTACCAAAATGGATGACCTCACATTTACCAACATTGTACTCCATCTGCCAGACCCTCACCCACTCAGACTATCTATATCCCTTTGCAGACTTTCCTCTGCACACTTTGCTCTGCCACTCATCTCAGTGTCATCTGTGAATTTTGACACACTACACGTGGTCCCCAACTCCAAATCATCTATGTAAATTGTAAACAATTGTGGTCCCAACACTGATCCCTGAGGCACACCACTAGTCACTGATCGCCAACCAGAAAAACACCCATTTATCCCCACTCTTTGATTTCTGTTAGTTAACCAATCCTCTATCCATGTTGATATATTACCTGTAACACCGTGCACCTATACCTTGTGCAGCAGTTTTTTGCGTGACACCTTGTCGAATGCTTTCTGGAAATCCAGACACACTATGGGTGGCTCTGCTGCAGAGAAGGGTAGGAAGAAGAGTGGCAGTGGCAGGGTTCTGGTGATCGGAGATTCAATGGCAATAGGAACAGATAGGCATTTCCGTGGCTGCGAAAGGGACTCCAGGTTGGTGTGTCGCCTGCCTGCTGCCAGGGTCAAGGACGTCCTGTAGCGGCTGTGGGACATTCTGAAGGGGGAGGGTGAATAGGCTGAGATTGTGGTACACATTGGTACAAGTGACATGGGTAAAAAGAGGGATGAGGTCCTACAAGTTCCTGGAATGTGTACTTGATGGTTTTTTAGACCAATGCGTTGAGGAACCAACCAGAGGACAGGCTATTCTAGACTGAGTACTGTGCAAGGAGAAAGGATTAATTAACAATCTTATTGTCCAGTGTCCTTTGGGGAAACGCGATCACAATATGATAGAGTTCTTCATTAAGATGGAGAGTGAAATAGCTGAATCTGAAATTAGGGTCCTGAACATTAATAAAGGGAACTATGAGGTGATCAGGTGAGAATTGGCAAGGACAGTTTGGGGAAATTACTAAAGAGGTTGACGTGGATAGGCAATGATTCATATTTAGAGTCATAGAGATTTACAGCATGGAAACAGGCCCTTCGGCCCAACTTGTCCATGCTGCCCAGTTTTTGCCACGAAGCTAGTCCCAATTGCTCGCGTTTGGCCCATATCCCTCTATACCCATCTTACCCATGTAACTGTCTACACGCTTTTTAAAAGACAAAATTGCACCCACCTCTATTACTCCCTCTGGCAGCTTGTTCCAGACACTCACCACCCTCTGTGTGAAAACATTGCCCCTCTGGACACTGTTGTGTCTCTCCCCTCTCACCTTAAACCTATGCCCTCTAGTTTTAGACTGCCCTATCTTTGGGAAAAGATATTGACTATCTAGCTGATCTATGCCCCTCATTATTTTATAGACCTCTATAAGATCACCCCTCAGCCTCCTACGCTCCAGAGAAAAAAGTCCCAGTCTATTCAGTCTCTCCTTATAACTCAAACCATCAAGTCCCGGTAGCATCCTAGTAAACCTTTCCTGCACTCTTTCTATTTAATAATATCCTTTCTATAATAGGGTGACCAGAACTGTACACAGTTTAAAGAATGTGTGCATGAATTACAACAATTAGTTGTGATGTGGAGATGCCAACGTTGGACTGCGGGGGGGGACACTGTAAGAAGTCTCACAACACCAGGTTAAAGTCCAACAGGTTTATTTGGAATCACGAGCTTTCAGAGCCCCACTCACCTGATGAAGGAGCAGCGCTCCGAAAGCTCGTGATACCAAATAAACCTGTTGGACTTTAACCAGGTGTGTGAGACTTCTAATAATTAATTGTACCACTGTAATTCGTTTTACAGTGGTAAAAATAGGGTGGCATGGACAAGTTGGGCCGAAGGGCCTGTTTCCATGTTGTAAACCTCAATGACTCTATAATTATTCATTCCAGTCTGGCACAAAAATGGCTCAACCATAGCTTACAAAAGAAATTGGGGATAATATTAAACCCAAAGAGGGGCTTGGCTAAAGAGTTAGGCTTTGAGTGTCGCAAAGGAGGAGAGGGAGCTAGACGGGCAAAGAGTTTTATAGAGGGAACTCTAGGTTGCTGAAGGCAGGGTTGCCAGTGGTGGACTGATGAAAATTAGGAATGTGCCAGAGGACAGAATTTGCAGAGCGCAGAGATCCTGGAGGGCTATTGGTCACTGGATCGATCTTGCAATGTTTAAATGTACACCATGGAATCTCGGGAATAAATTTTAGAGCAAGAAGTCACAACGTTCAACTCATGAAGCAGAAAAGCACATTAATTGTGTTTTCTCTCAATGGCCAAGTGTTTGTTTATACATCTGACATCCAGGGTCTGCATGACTTAACGAGTGTCTGTAACAAACGG
The DNA here is from genome assembly GCF_964213995.1 of Mustelus asterias. Classification (NCBI taxonomy): domain Eukaryota; kingdom Metazoa; phylum Chordata; class Chondrichthyes; order Carcharhiniformes; family Triakidae; genus Mustelus; species Mustelus asterias. The sequence continues at coordinate 135,035,075 of NC_135806.1, forward strand.
TGAGAATGATAGCAGTCTCATCCCTGTGTGATGTGTTAATCTGTCACTCTGCTTACACAGAGGCTAGAGACTGACCACAGCTGTCTCTGCACTGCCCTCTGCCATGAATACTGTCATTCCCCCTGACCTGAAGTATTTGTTCAGCCTCAGGAGAATTGGTTTGCACCGCGGTGTAGGTTCTGCCTGAAAACTCCAGCCTGGTTGCTGCATGAAATTCTTTGTCATTTCTCTTCCTGCACCTAGTGATGCACCAGACAGACTTTCAACTGATTAGCCTCAATCAGGTCACCACTACCCCATCAAGCGTGGCTGACCAGGAGCTTCTCCCGCTCTTACCGCTAATCATTGGTGTGTTTGGAAGGATTTGCAGGTTGACACTCAACCTGTTTGGCCGCGTTATGATTGCGCCTTCCTTGGCCATCAGGTCCTGGGCTGGGATTCGAAACCAGAGCTTCTTAGCTAACCAACCTTCTGCAGTACAGTGGTGAGCACTGCTGCCACACAGTGTCAGCAACCCGGGTTCAATTCTGGCCTCGGGTCACTGTCTGTGTGGAGTTTGCACGTTGTACCCGGGTCTGCGTGGGTTTCCTCCGGGTGCTCTGGTTTCCTCCCACAGTCTAAAGATGTGCCGGTTAGGTGGATTTACCATGCTAAATTATCCCTTAGTATCCCAAGATGCGTAGGTTAGATGGATTAGCCATGGTAAGTGTGTGGGGTTACGGGGATAGGACGGGGGAAAGGTTTTGATTTGATTTCTTATTGTCACATGTATTAGTATGCAGTGAAAAGTATTGTTTCGTGCACGCTATACAGACAAAGCATACCGTTCATAAATAAGGAAAGGAGAGAATGGAGAATGTAGTGTTACAGTCACAGCTAGGGTGTAGAGAAAGATCAACTTAATGCAAGGTAGGTCCATTCAAATGTCTGATGGCCGCAGGGAAGAAGCTGTTCTTGAGTCGGTTGGTACGTGACCTTAGACTTTTGTATCTTTTTCCTGATGGAAGAAAGTGGAAGAGAGAATGTCTGTGGTGCGTGGGGTCCTTAATTATGCTGGCTGCTTTGCTGAGGCAGCAAGAAGTGTAGACAGAGTCAATGGATGGGAGGCTAGTCTGAGTGATGGATTGGGCTACATTCACGACCCTTTGTAGTTTCTCGCAGTCTTGGGCAGAGCAGGAGCCATACCAAGCTGTGATACAACCAGAAAGAATGCTTTCTATGGTGCATCTGTAAAAGTCGGTGAGAGTCGTAGCGATCCTGGGTAAGATGCTCTGTCTGAGAGTTGGTGCAGAAATGATAGGCCAAATGGCCTCTTTCTGCACTGTGGGGATTCTACGGTTCTAAGTGGAGGTGATGAATGACCTTTGCCCTTTCTCCCCAGCTCTCTCCCACCCAGGCCTGTATGGGGTCCGTTCAGGGGACGGGAATGATCTCACTGGGAATGCTAACTGCTGCCACACGTCAGGGGTGAGTGCGTGTTCGCTAACCTTTGCTGGGCGGAGAGGGCTGGCCCAGCATCCTGACGGTGTCACAGTGAGGTGAAAGTTGCCCACACCCAGTCACAGCAGGAAGCTCCTTTTGCCACTTGCATTTTTGGCTGATTGCAGGGAGGTTTTGGCTGTCTGTGCAGGTTTTCGGATCGTTTTGTTTCTGTCTGCAGAGCCGGCTACACTGCATCCTGCTCAGGACAGAATCTCAGGCTTTTAATGGAGAATGGCATTGTTGTTTTATCTGGACTGCCTTTGGAGCTTTTTAACTGCATTAAGGCACAGTGAAGGCAAGTTGCTAATGTACACGGGTCGCCAAACTGCAGCAATGTACAGTCGTGTCACTGTGCAGGTAGATCACAACTCTGCTCGAAAGCATGCAGCACATAACAATACAACGTTGTTGTATTTTGCTCCATTTTTAACTCCAATCGGTTTCCATAAGGATTGATTTGATTTATTATTGTCACATGTATTAGTATGCAGTGAAAAGTATTGTTTCTTGCGCGCTATACAGACAAAGCATACCGTTCATAGAGAAGGAAAGGAGAGAGTGCAGAATGTAGTGTTACAGTCATAGCTAGGGTGTAGAGAAAGATCAACTTAATGCAAGGTAAATACATTCAAAAGTCTGACGGCAGCAGGGAAGAAGCTGCTCTTGAGTCAGTTGGTACGTGACCTCAGACTTTTGTATCTTTTTCCCGACGGAAGAAGGTGGAAGAGAGAATGTCCGAAATGCGTGGGGTCCGGCTGCTTTGCAGAGGCAGCGGGAAGTGTAGACAGAGTCAATGGATGGGAGGCTGGTTTGCGTGATGGATTGGGCTACATTCACCACCTTTTGTAGCTCCTTGCGGTCTTGGGCAGAGCAGGAGCCCAGACCAAGCTGTGATACAACCAGAAAGAATGCTTTCTATGGTCGGAGTTGGTGAGAGTCGTAGCTGACATGTCAAAAAACTTGCCTGAAAAAGCCTTGTGATGAGGAACAATTTCTATTCCAGCCAACCGCCAGTTCCTTATGAGAGAAAACAATGGGCGGCATTTTATGGCCTCCCTCCACCCGAGACTGGAAAATCCTGCCCGACGTCAACGGAACATTGTCCGCCCCTCGCCCGCTCCGATTCCCCTGGCGGGCGGCGCAGTAGAATTCAGGCGCATGAGTAAAGAACAAAGAACAAAGAAAATTACAGCACAGGAACAGGCCCTTCGGCCCTCCAAGCCTGCACCGACCATGCTGCCCGATTGAACTAAAACCCCCTGCCCTTCTGGGGACCATATCCCTCTATTCCCATCCTATTTGTGTATTTGTCAAGACGCCCCTTAAAGGTCACTATCATATCTGCTTCCACTACCTCCTCCAGCAGCGAGTTCCAGGCACCCACCACCGTCTGTGTAAAAAATCTGCCTCGTACATCTCCTTTAAACCTTGCCCCTCGCACCTTAAACCTATGCCTCTTAGTAGTTGACTCTTCCACCCTGGGAAAAAGCTTCTGACTATCCACTATTCTGGTAAAGAGAACCAAGAAGCTAAGAAAAAGAATAGAGCAGATGTCAAGAAGCAGGCGTATTTATAGACTCCAATACGGTAGCACAGTGGTTAGCACTGCTGCTTCACAGCTCCAGGGTCCCGGGTTCGATTCTCGGCTCGGGTCACTGTCTGTGTGGAGTTTGCACATTCTCCTCGTGTTTGCGTGGGTTTCCTCCGGGTGCTCCGGTTTCCTCCCACAGTCCAAAGATGTGCGGGTTAGGTTGATTGGCCAGGTTAAAAATTGCCCCTTAGAGTCCTGAGATGCGTAGGTTAGAGGGATTAGCGGGTAAATATGTGGGGGTAGGGCCTGGGTGGGATTGTGGTCGGTGCAGACTCGATGGGCCGAATGGCCTCCTTCTGCACTGTAGGGTTTCTATGATTTCTATGGAGTAAATACTGCTCTAAATTCATGGTCAGAGCTCAAAGCAATCCCACTGCTGAAGACTCTCACCATTTGGAGATTTTCTTATGTTTAAGATAATCGTGGTCTCCATCCAAAATACATAACACATTAGAGAGTTGGCAGGGTACATTTACAGCCAGAGTTAAGTGTCTGAGCTCAAGCCCTGGGCGACAGTGTGTGAGCGTATGTGTGCTGATGGCTTGTATACATCTCCCGTCACACAGAAACTATCATTTAAACTGACACAGCTGAAGTGTTTGGATAGGTCAACATAAACTTCATATAGAGGGCGGGAGAGGGAGGTTAGGACGGAAATTGAGAGGACCAGCAGAGTGTGAAACAAAAACCATGAACTGCAGACATCAGGCAACTCTTTACAACCAACCTGGGTCGCATGTAGAAGTGCTCAGTTGTCAGGTACATGTACACAGTGGCCCTAGTATTTCGTTCTTGGTTTTAAGGATTTTTTTTTAGAGCCTTTAGTTTTCAGATACTTGAACACATACAACGAAAACAGAAAATGCTGGAAAATCTCAGCAGGTCTGACAGCATCTGTGGACAGTAAGAAGTCTCACAACACCAGGCTAAAGTCCAACAGGTTTATTTGGTAGCAAATACCATAAGCTTTCGGAGCATAGAGCCAATGTTTCGAGTCTGGATGACCCTTCGTCAGAGCCTTACCCCCTGGATTATTTCAGCTCTGACGAAGGGTCATCCAGACTCGAAACGTTGGCTCTATTCTCTCCCCACAGATGCTGTCAGACCTGCTGAGACTTTCCAGCATTTTCTGTTTTTGTTTCAGATTCCAGCATCCGCAGTATTTTGCCTATAATTTGTACACATGTTCAGTTTTAAGTTATTTGTATGCAGGCCCCAGTTTTAAGTAATGTAGATATGTTTTAAGGTACGTGTACATGGCCCAATTTTAAGTTATTTTTACCTGGCTGGAGTTTGAAGTACTTGTACACAGCTCTAGTTTTATGGTATTTGTACACGAGCCTGGTTTTAAGGTATTTATGCACGGGTCTAGTTTTATAGTATTTGTCTTCGAGTCTAGTTTTAAGGTACTTGTACACAGACCTAGTTTTAAAGTAATTATATATGGCCTAGTTTTAAGGTACTGCACACAGGCCTAGCTTCAAGACACTTGTACATAGCTTAGTTTTGCAGTACTTGTACACAGGCCTAGTTTTGAAGTACTTGTGCACAGGCCTAGTTTTGAAGTACTTGTACATAGGCCTAGCTTTGAAGTACCTGTGCACAGGCCTAGTTTTAAAGTACTTGTACACAGGCCTAGTTTTAAAGTACTTGTACGCAGGCCTAGTTTTAAAGTATTTGTGCACAGGCTTAATTTTAAAGTACTTGTACACAGGTCTAGTTTTGAAGTACTTGTACATTGACCTAGCTTTGAAGTGCTTGTACACAGGCCTAGCTTTAAAGTACCTGTGCACAGGCCTAGTTTTAATGTACTTGTACACAGGCCTAGTTTTAAAGTACTTGTACACAGGCCTAGTTTTAAAATACTTGTACATAGGCCTATTTTTAAGATAATTGTATACAGCCCTACTTTTAAAGTGTTTGTATTGGTCCTAGTTTTAACGTACTTGTACATGGGCTGAGTTGTAAAGTACTTGTACACAGACCTAGTTTTAAAGTACTTACACACAGGCCTAGTTTTGAAGTACTTGTACACAGGCCTAGTTTTGAAGTACTTGTACACAGGCCTAGTTTTGAAGTACTTGTACACAGGCCTAGTTTTGAAGTACTTGTACACAGGCCTAGTTTTAAAATACTTGTACACAGGCCTGTTTTTAAGATAATTGTATACAGCCCTACTTTTAAAGTGTTTGTATTGGTCCTAGTTTTAATGTACTTGTACATGGGCCAAGTTTTAAAGTACTTGTACACAGGCCCAGTTTTAAATTACTTGTACATGGGCCTAGTTTTAAGGTTACTGTATACAGCCCTCGTAAGGTACTTGTGCACAGACCTAGTTTTAAGAGACTTGTGCATGGGCTGGGTTTTAAGGTACAGGCATATGGGGCTAGTTCTAAAGTACTTGTTCGAGGCCTCTCTTGTCCAATTATTGTGGCTGGAGTTTGTTTTCTCTGTTTGCAAATTGATCCTTTGGCACGGGTCCACAAATCTTCCAACATCCACGAGGACATCATCAATCAAATCCAAATCTTGGATCTAGCTCTTCTGGACTGCTAAGATGTGTTTGTAAAACATTTCCAAACAGATTAACCCCAGCTGGTCGATCTGTTCATGGGGCCTTGGGGGGTGGGGGGGGGGGGGGGGTGGGGGGGGGGGGGGGGTGGGGGGGAAGGTGTGGGGAGGGGGGTGAGTAAGGGGGTTGAGAAGGAAAGCACACACACACACAATTTGAAATTTCCTTCACTGACAGGTGCCCTGCTGAGCGGGTCAAAGATGCTAGTCAGATCCCGATGATGGAACAGCTCATTTTACGGGGCTCCATCAGCCACACAAGAAACTTATGAGATTTTCTTTCCTGTAATGGGATGAGGGCGTCGCAGGCAAGGGGCAGCATTTGTTGCCCATCCTTGAACTGAATGGCTTGCTTGGCTCTGTGATTAACTCCTGATAGAATGCAGCATGGCCTCATTCTTCGCAGCAACCAATCACCAAATGTATTACAACAAGGTCTCACAAAAAAGTGAGGGATGGGAGTCGCCGGCTAAAGATCGTATTCCTGTTTATTGCAGCTTTATCCAAGGGACTTGCCCACGTGTCAGCTGTGGCTCATAGAAACATAGAAACCAGAAGCAGGAGGAGGCCATTCGGCCCTTCGAGCCTGCTCCACCATTCATTTTGATCATGGCTGATCGTCAAAATTCAATATCCAGATCCTCCTTTCCCTCCCATATCCCTTGATCCCTTTAGCCCCAAGAGCCATATCTAATTTCTTGAGATCAGACAATGTTTTGGCCTCAACTACTTTCTGTGGTAGTGAATTCCACACATTCACCACCCTCTGGGTGAAGAAATTTCTCCTCACCTCAGTTCTAAAAGGTTTACCTTTTATCCTCAAACTATGACCCCTAGCTCTGGAGTCACCCACCATTGGGAACATTCTTTCTGAATCTACGCTATCTAACCCTGTTAGAATTTTATAAGTTTCTATGAGATCCCCTCTCACTCTTCTAAACTCCAATGAATATAATCCTAACCGACTTAGTCTCTCCTCATGTGACAGACCTGCCATCCCAGGAATCAGCCTGGTAAACCTTCGCTGTACTTCCTCTATAGCAAAGATATCCTTCCTCAGATAAGGACACCAAAACTGCACACAATACTCCAGCTGTGACTCATGGAGTGACAATCTCAATTCTGAGCCCTGTTCAAGAGATTCGGACACGTGGAGCGGGATTTTCTGGCCGCGCTCGCCCTAAGACCGGAAAATCCCGCTTGAGGTCAATGGACCTTTGCATGGTCCCGCCCGCTACAATTCCCAGAAAATTCTGCTAATAATCACGACTGGGAAAGTTGAGGAAGTGCTGCACTTCTTGAGTTGCTAAGCTGAGGAACTGTCTGCACTCCCAGAAACATAGGAGTTCTCACCAATAGCATGGCTAAATTTCATCCCTCACTTGGTATAATCAAGTTAAAGTCCAACAGGTTTATTTGGTATCACGAGCTTTCGGAGTGTCGCTCCTTCATCAGGTGAGTGAAGGAGCAGCGCTCTGAAAGCTCGTGCTGCCAAATAAACCTGTTGGACGTTAACCTGGTGTTGTGAGACTTCTTACTGTGCCCACCTCGGTATAATCAAAGCGGGTTACCTGGAATCTTGCTGTGTACAAACTGGCTGCCGTTCTATGTTTAAAAGGTTGATAAAAGTGAAGGCATTTCCGATGTACTTTAATGGCCATAAAGAGATGCAGAGATACCCATTGATGATGAATGGTGCTGAATAAATGTATTATTGATGTCCTTGTTGAGGCTTGTGACTTTGATTTATGCTCACGTTGCTTCAACAGCCATGCCAGAACTTAACAAAATATCTGATAACATCAGTCTCCTGGCCCCTTTCCATTTACACTGCACTCGGGCGATAAGCAGTGAGGAAAGACAATGATTGTTTGATCACGAGGCTCGTAGATATCCAACAGAAATAGTCCCCAGGGAAGGAATCAGTGCTGTTCAAATGTCAAAGCATTCTTACTACCTTCCCATCCTGACAGCTTTCCAGTGTATTGAATGTAGATGCAAGTGAGAAGCACTGACAAGCACACACATGCTTACACACACTAACAAGTGAGCAGGAACACACACACATACACGCTTACATACACACACCCAGATCCATGCTCACATGTTGAGCATGAACACTTTTGCACACTCGCAAGATCTCACACATTAACACATGAGCAGCAACACACACACACACGCGCGTACATGCACATATCAACACATGCTGAACGCACACGCACAAACACATAATCGCTCATACAAATGATCTTACACACATGCACTCACACACACAGGCAGAATAGAATCACTCACATACACAAAAATACACATATACATAGGGCGACACAGTAGCACAGTGGTTAGCACAGTGCTGGGGACCTGGGTTCGATTCCCGGCTTGGGAGACTGTGTGGAGTCTGCACGTTCTCCCCGTGTCTGCGTGGGTTTCCTTCAGGTGCTCCGGTTTCCTCCCACAGTCTGAAAGACGTGCTGGTTAGGTGCATTGGCCATGCTAAATTCTCCCTCAGTGTACCCAAGCAGGCGCCGGAGTGTGGCGACGAGGAAATCCTCACAGTAAATTCATTGCAGTGTTAATGTAAGCCTTACTTGTGACACTAATAAATAAACTTAAAAACACTTTAAACTTTTCTCACACACAAACACAGCAGAATCACACACTGAGATGGATCTTTCAATGGAGTTTATAGCTCTCTTGCCAAATGAACATACCTGGTTATTAATCACTTCACTTTGAACAAATGCCACGCACCGCAGCTATGTCAGAGTGGAGGAGCAGTTAAACTGTGAGCTGACGAGCAGGTAAGTCACGTGGAACAATGACAGGTTGTGCTGACGTGGCTGAATTAAATTAAACAACAATTGAAATGCCAGTTCTTGGCTCTCTCTCTCTCTCTCTCTCTCTGCTGGGCTCAGGGAACCCTTCACACCACCCTGGCTGGAATCTGCAAACACTCGCTGTGCTCAAATACAATGAGTGCCCCCACCCCGGTGCCGGATCCTCTGGAGGGCCTTGACTGCCCTCCCTTCACTCCAGTGGGGTTGGGCTGCTAGCTCCCCGAAAGTGGGGAGCTATTGTAAACCCCACTGGAGTGAAATACTCTTCGCGAGGTGGGAGAGGCGAGCGAGTCCGGAGACTTCAGTCCCGGGCCCGCTAATTATATTTCAATTATATTTAAACGGCCTTCTGCATATCTAATACAGCTTCTATTTCCAGTGCGTGGAAATCCGGCGCTGGGGGAGGCGCACGAGGCCGGATGCCCAGCACAGATCATGCTAATCCATAAGACCATAAGACATAGGAAGAGAATTAGGCCACTCGGCCTATCGAGTCTGCTCCGCCATTCAATCATGGCTGATATTTTTCTCATCCCCATTCTCCTGCCTTTTCCCCATAACCCCTGATCCCCTTATTAATCAAGAACCTATCTATCTCTGTCTTAAGGCACTCAGTGACCTGGCCTCCACAGCCTTCTGCGGCAAAGAGTTCCACAGATTCACCACTCTCTGGCTGAAGAAATTCCTCATCATCTCTGTTTTAAAGGATCATCCCTTTAGCCTGAGGTTGTGCCCTCTGGTTCTAGTTTTTCCTACTAGTGGAAACATCCTCTCCACGTCCACTATCCAGGCCTTGCAGTATCCTGTAAGTTTCAATAAGATCCCCCCTCGATCTTTCTAAACTCCAATGAGTACAGACCCAGAGTCCTCAACCGTTCCTCATATGACAAGCTCTTCATTCCAGGGATCATTCTTGTGAACCTCCCTTGGACTCTTTCCAAGACCAGCACATCCTTCCTTAGATATGGGGCCCAAAACTGCTCACAATCCTCCAAATGGGGTCTGACCAGAGCCTTATACAGCCTCAGAAGTACATCGTGGGCGGCACGGTAGCACAGTGGTTAGCACTGCTGCTTCACAGCTCCAGGGTCCAGAGTTCGATTCCCGGCTCGGGTCACTGTCTGTGTGGAGTTTGCACATTCTCCTCGTGTCTGCGTGGGTTTCCTCCGGGTGCTCCGGTTTCCTCCCACAGTCCAAAGATGTGCGGGTTAGGTTGATTGGCCAGGTTAAAAATTGCCCCTTAGAGTCCTGGGATGCGTAGGTTAGAGGGATTAGCGAGTAAATATGTGGGGGTAGGGCCTGGGTGGGATTGTGGTCGGTGCAGACTCGATGGGCCGAATGGCCTCCTTCTGCACTGTAGGGTTTCTATGCTTTCTATGATCCCTGCTCTTGTATTCTAGCCCTCTCGACATGAATGCTAACATTGCATTTGCCTTCCTAACTGCTGACTGAACCTGCACGTTAACCTTAAGGGAATCTTGAACCATGACTCCCAAGTCCCTTTGTGTTTCTGATTTCCTCAGCATTTTCCGATTTAGAAAATAGTCTATGCCTCCATTCCTCCTTCCAAAGTGCATAACCTCACACTTTCCCACATTGTATTCCATCTGCTACTTCTTTGCCCACTCTCCCAACCTGTCCAAGTCCTTCTGCAGCCCCCCTGCTTCCTCAATACTACCTGTCCCTCTCCATATCTTTGTATCATCTGCAAATTTAGCAACAGTGCCTTCAGTTCCTTCCTCCAAATCGTTAATGTATATTGTGAATCTGGCCCCGCTGAAATCTCCTGGCCCGCTGCGCTAATTTTTTAAGTGCAGCGGAATGTGAGAATCACCCCCCATATCTTAATGAGCAATCCAGTGAGGACGAAATTGTCCCAGTGGGTGGATGATGCAATGGAACAAGGGATCATCATGGCTCTCGTAGTCGCATTACTGATAATAGGGATAACTTTGATCTGCAGATGAGTTACTAGATTAGACCAAACCATGGCACCAGGAAATCAGGGGAATATTAGAATAGAGGAAGAAGAAATGATTGAGTAATGTGATACTAATTCAAGTGGTGAAGGGCACTTGTGTCCATGTTTACAGATTTGTATGACGATACCAAGATATCTACAAGGTCAAGGGAAGACGACAAACAAAAATCAAATCCCAAGACGGATTGTCAAGTGCCAGACTTGAAATTAAAGGCATCGTGATTGTTGCCTTGATCTGTAAATACATTTTTATCTTTCTAAATATTGACAAGCAGCCGGGAGATATAAAAGAGAGTATAGAGATTGTCAATTGATAATCATCAAAATGATTGTAAACTTTTCTATTCTTTTGTTGTTGAATTTACTACTTTCAATGGTAAATTCAACAACGGGGCGGCACGGTGGCACAGTGGCTAGCATTGCTGCCTCGCAGCGCCAGGGTTCCGGGTTGAATTCCCAGTTTGGGTCACTGTCTGTGAGGACTTTGCATGTTCTCTCCGTGTCTACATGGGTTTCCTCTGGGTGCTCCGGTTTCCTCCCACAGTCTGAAAGATGTGGAAGATCAGAAGGATCCTGGGGTCCGGGTTCATAGGATGCTCAAAGCAGCATCGCAGGTAGAGGCTGCGGTTAAGAAGGCGTATGGAATACTGGCCTTCATCAATAGAGGAATTGAGTTTAGAAATTGAGAGATAATGCTGCAGCTGTATAGGACCCTGGTCAGACCCCGCCTGGAGTACTGTGCCCAGTTCTGGTCGCCTCATTACAGAAAGGATGTGGAAGCCATAGAAAGGGTGCAGAGGAGATTTACAAGGATGTTGCCTGGATTAGGTGGCATGCCTTATGAGGATAGGTTGAGAGAGCTAGGTCTTTTCTCCTTGGAGAGGCGAAGGATGAGAGGTGACCTGATAGAGGTGTATAAGATGTTGAGAGGTATTGATAGAGTGAATTCTCAGGGGCTTTTACCCAGGGCTGAAATGGTTGCCACAAGAGGTCACAGGTTTAGGGTGCTGGGGAGTAGGTACAGAGGAGATGTTAGGGGTAAGGTTTTCACTCAGAGGGTGGTGGGTGCGTGGAATTGGCTGCTGGCAGTGGTGGTGGAGGCGGATTCGATAGGGTCCTTTAAGAGACTTTTGGATAAGTTCATGGAAGTTAGTAAGATAGAGGGTCATAGGTAAGCCTAGTAGATAGGGACATGTTTGGCGCAACTTGTGGGCCGAAGGGCCTGTTTGGGCTGTAGCTTTTCTATGTTCTATGTGTGGGTTAGGCGAGTTGGCCATGCTAAATTAACCCTCGTGTCAGGGGGATTAGCAGGGTAAATACGTGGGGAACAGGGCCCAGGTGGGATTGTGGTTGGTGCAGACTTGATGGGCCAAATGGCCTCCTTCTATAGTGTAGGGATTCTATGATTCAATTCAGACAGCCCATCGGGAACCGCATCCTATTACTTATCTGTAGATGGCATGCACATATGCTAGAACTGCCAATTTATCTAAATGGTGGATTAGTGCGCACATTCCTATACATGCTGAGGGAGGGGTACCTTTGCACTCAGTGCCTTTGAAATCATGGTCAGAATTAATTGTGCGGAATCAGCTTACTCAGTCTTTTAGAGATCATGAGGCAGTGGCATCGGGTTTACCTGGAGCTTGTAACAGAGTACACCTTTATAGAAATAGATCCTGTACAGGTGGGCCAAGTCACATGAATAGCTATTCACCCATCTTCAACACATCCGGCCCAGCATCCAGCCTTATTTTAACTGGAGCAGAATCAAAACCAAAAGGGATATTGTACATTGAGAATAAAAAAAGGTCCTGGAGGGGACTTGGGCACAAGCTAGTGTCAACACTCAGTAAGTGTAACCAGCTGGATACATATGGATCCACCCAGTAATGATCGACCCTGCAATATTCCATATTGTTTCAAGGGAGGCACACTTATCCAACTCTCAGTGGCACATATTGGATTTGTGGAAACAAGGCATAACCATGGCTACCTATTGAATGGAACGGGTCACATTACCTTGGATATGTGGTTCCATATATCTATCATTCCTACCATCTCCCGTCTGGGGGAAATCAACGTGCCCCTGTGGAATAGATCACTTCCTTGCTATAACGCTGCCCCCATATGTTTTTGAGAGTCTGGCAATTGACAGTGAAGCCATTATCTCAGTTTTGGAACAGGTTGCCAATGATACTGCCACAGCTCTCACTGAGATCAATGATGGGATGGTTGCTATGCACACGGTGCTACTGTAGAATCAAATGACACTCAACTTTATTTTGGCAGCTAAGTGCTTTGATTGGATCAAAGTGTGGCACATATATACCTGACACTTCAGAGAACATAACCAATTTGGTCACACACATTAAAAAGAACAAAGAAAATTACAGCACAGGAACAGGCCCTTCGGCCCTCCAAGCCTGCACCGACCATGCTGCCCGACTGAACTAAAACCCCCTACCCTTCCGGGGACCATATCCCTCCATTCCCATCCTATTCAGGATCCTATTCAAGACGCCCCTTAAAAGTCACTATCGTATCTTCTTTCACTACCTCCCCCGGCAACAGGTTCCACCACCCTCTGGGTAAAAAACTTACCCTGTACATCTCTTTTAAACCTTGCCCCTTGCACCTTAAACCTGTGCCCCCTAGTAATTGACTCTTCCACCCTGGGAAAAAGCTTCTGACTATCCACTCTGTCCATGCCCCTCATAGTCTTGTAGACTTCTATCAGGTCGCCCCCCTCAACCTCCGTCATTCCAGTGAGAACAAACCAAGTTTCTCCAACCTCTCCTCATAGCTAATGCCCTCCATACCAGGCAACATCCTGGTAAATCTTTTCTAAAGGAGGTTGAAAAACTTAGACAACCAACATCCTTCTCTTTGTGGAACTGGGTTCTCTGGGACCAAACTTAATATAAGGGATAGTGTTCTTTCTCATTGTTATCTTAATGTTCAGTGTAATTATACAAATGTTTAGATGCTGCTGTTTTTTTAGCAGCAAAGTCTATTAGGGATCCAGCAGCAGTGGCATCAATCCATATGGACAAAGAGATGTCCCGAATAACAAACGCCCCTCCAGTGTACGAGAATATGTCCTGTCAGACATCTATTTAATGGCTTACATGAGATAATATTGGTTATCCTTATGATTTTCGCATTAGTCGGAATTATAAATTCAAATGTAGTTATGCACAGCTAATACAGTATTAGTAATGACAGTCAAGGTAAAGCACAGTAAAAAAGTCTCATAATGCCAGAATCACAATATTTGGAATCACGAGCTTTCGGAGCGCTGCTCCTTCAGCAGGTGAGTGGAGCTGATGAAGGAGCAGCGCTCTGAAAGCTCGTGATTCCAAATAAACCTGTTGGACTTTAACCTGGTGTTGTGAGACTTCTTACTGTGCCCACCCCAGTCCTGTTTTCTGGCCTAGTATTGGGCTAGCCAATGGCCAGAAGGGGGGTTGCAAGGGGAAGAAATCCTAGTGGTTTGGTAAAGACTTTCAAACCATTAGACCTTAAAACACTGACAGAACTAACAGCATTGAGTTAAGTGACTTTAAAACAGATTTATAAGCTAACAAGAAAGCAGTTTACACACACATAAAATGCAGCGAGAGATTTAAACAAGTGATTATGATTTAAAAACACATATGCTGATATTTTTAATGTATTAATGTATTTTTAAGAATCATGGTTCCCTCGAATCTCCGTTCCCTAGCCCCGCTCCCCCCTCACTTCCATTCTCGGCCATTAAAAATGAGAGTGGTAATCCCCACCACAATGTCTCTAAATGCACATTAGCAAAGTTTTCACAGTCTTAGTGAACTCTATCAGGTCACCCTACAGCCTCCTCGTCTCTGGAGGAATGAGTCCGGCCTGTCATGTTTAAACACCAATTCCCAGTTCCGCGATCATCCTTTTGAAACCACACTGTGTCTTCCCCAATGCCACCCTTTCAGCTTTTTAATTACATGGAAACTGGAACTGCGTGTGGTACTGCATGCAGGATTTGATATTAAAACACGAGTGAAGCGATAATGCTTGACCCAGAGCACACAGTCCAAAGATCCTCTGTTGAAAACAGAGGAAAGGTGAGACCCGAGTGCGGAAACTGGAGTACTTACAGCTTGGGTTTGGCGGCAAGAGGTGGCGGCTCCTTTACGGGGGAAGGCAATGTGGCTGCAGACTGTGCGAGTTGATCTTGGCTTGGTCCATTCATTTCTTGGGCGGAGGAGCTGCCATTGGGCATTTTCTCCGCGGAATTGAGTTGCAGCTGGAAGGCGGCCACATTGGGTTTGACCTCGACACTGTTCACCTGAACAGGGTCAGCTGTCCTCTTCGGAGGCAATTCTAATGAACTAATTTCAGTTAGAGGCGAGGGGCTAAGATTGTCCACTAAACCATTCCCATTATTTGAGGTCACTTCCTTTCCTGTATAGAGAGAGAGAGAGAGAGAGACTGGAATTAGATGGATTCCCACACTGGACACCATCTGCCAACTTATCTGTCCCTTTGCAGATTCCTTCTGTCTTCTTCACAATTTACTTTCCAACTTAACTTTGTGTGAGGCAGCAGTGCTAACCACTGTGCCACTGTCCTTCCCTCCCATTCACCTCCTGATTCACAGTTATTTCTGGGATGTTATTTGTATCCTCAAGAGTGAAGACGGATGCAAAATATCTGTTCAATTCATCTGTCGTTTCCTTATTTTCCATTATAAATTCCCCAGACTCACAATCCCTCTCTGCACAATAAATGCTCACTTGACTTATTCCTTTCCCTTTTTTAAATCCCTGTAGAAATTCATACGATCGGTGTCTCTGTTTCTCGCTAGTTTTCTCTTGTACTCCCTCCTTATTATTCGTTTAGTCATTCTTTGCTGTTTTTTGTATGATATCATTTGTTGCTCTATAATACTAAGATATTGCCCACATTTCTTCATCGTCAGGACACCTGGAATTTTCACACAGGCATGTTGCGTGGGCCAGCTGCCAGGAAAATATTCCAGCTGACTAGTGCAGGTGTTCCATGTGACAACAAAGAAGCCTGTTCCGTACGGATACTCCACTGGCAATCACCCATTAAAACGGGAGGCAGTAAGCCGACAGGAAATTCTTTCCATGCAAAGCACTCCCCCTCGCAAGCATTAACACAAAAAAGAATTAGTACCGGAATGATAGATCAAAGAGATCGCTTTGGCATTCCACAGGTAATGCTGAAAGTCTCCTGCAATCTACACCACAGGGTGCCCTGCAGAGTTCCTGAACCAACCCAATTTCAGCTTTAACCCAAATACTGTCTCACAGTGGGAACATAGGCATAGGGGCGGCACAATGGCACAGTGGTCAGCACTGCTGCCTCACAGTGCCAGGGATCTAGGTTTGATTCTGGCCTCAGGTCACTGTCTGCGTGGAGTTTGCACATTCTCCCCGTGTCTGCATGGGTTTCCTCCCACACTCCAAAGATGTGCGGGTTAGATGGGTTGGCCATGTTAAATTGACCTTCGTGTCAGGGGGATTAGCAGGGTAAGTATGTGGGGTTATGGGAATAGGGCCTGGGTGGGATTGTGATCGATGCAGGCTCGAAGAGCCAAATGACCTCCTCCTGCACTGCCCCTCAACCCTACTCTGTACACAGCACAGCAGCCTGGTGGCACAGTGGTTAGCGCTGCTGCCTCGCAATGCCAGGGACCCGGGTTCGATTCCCGGTATGGGGTCACTGTCTGTGTAGAGTCTGCACGCTCTCCCCGTATCTGCATGGGTTTCTTCCGGGTGCTCCTGTTTCCTCCCACAGTCTGAAAGACATGCTGGTTAGGTGCATTGACC
This sequence comes from Mustelus asterias, assembly GCF_964213995.1. Lineage (NCBI taxonomy): Eukaryota > Metazoa > Chordata > Chondrichthyes > Carcharhiniformes > Triakidae > Mustelus > Mustelus asterias. The sequence continues at coordinate 135,051,371 of NC_135806.1, forward strand.
ATGCTAAATTCTCCCTCAGTGTACCCGAACAGATGCTGGAATGTGGCGACTAGGGTATTTCCACAGTAACTTCATTGCAGTGTTAATGTAAGCCTAATTGTGACATTAATAAATAAAGTAAACTTTAAAACATCCATTTCTCATTTACATGTGCCTCAAGAATATCGGGCGAGATTCTCCGACCTCCCAGCCGCGTGTTTCCCGCCGACGGGAGGTGGCGCGTTGTTTGCTAGTCAATGGGAATTCCCATTGACGTTACCCCAATCCGGCGGGAAACCCCCGGGCGGGACTGGAGAATCCTGCTGGCGTGAATGGCCAGAAAATTCCGGCCATGATATTTTACTTCACTTATCTGATTGCCCGAGACATTTTTTTTCCCGGAATAGGATGGATCAAAAATCTCTCCTTAATTCTCTTGGGATCAGCAGCAACGGACAAACAGAGGTGGCCACTCCAGACCATGCAAACAAGGTTTCTACGGTGACTGTTGAGGTCAGGAGGGAAACGATGACATATTGCCCGGCATTCTTCCAAACTATTTGGGATTTGGGGGAAGCGGCAAAGGAAAGATGAGGAGCGAATCCTGGGAATGCCTGACCTGAAGATACCCCGGATGACTGCAGCTTTTGAGATGTTCTGGAGTGAGGCAAGGTTCACATGAATGATAGTCCACAAAAATAGGCCTGAATGAAGGAATGTTCTCTTCTCAACCGTTTCCTCAAAGATAAAGTGCTTATCCTGCCATTCTTGGGAGAATCCAGGGAATTCCCCAAAAAACAGGCATAAAAATCAGGATTATGCATGGGACAGCGTCTGTCCAAGTTGTGCTAGGTCAGACTGGGACTGTAATGGGGGCTGTATTATTTATATATCCACATATTTGCTTGCGGACTTCTTGTATGGAAAAAGAGTGGACCAAACCTTTTGGAGCAAATTAGAGGAAGGTGAGGGGGGTGATGGGGGTGGGTTCACCCTCAGTTGAATGGAGGGAAGCAATAGTGCCTTTTCCCTTTCTCTGGAGTTGGAGTTTCTGTTCTCTGTGTGGCAGTTTTTTGGAAGCAGCCCAAGATTAAGTTTACCTCTCTTAAGTTTACCTACTTTTTGAGGATATCCTTCTCTGTAAACAGCCGGCCTGGATTTCTGTCCATAGGTGTTACAAAGCTGAAGATCCAGCATCACGTGAGCACACTGTGCTAAGTCTGGAGAAGGGTCTGTGGGATGGTGGTTAACTTGGAACAGCAGAGATAGCTAGCTGTTAGGAGATATACTGTGTCATGTTTAAGTGTTGTAATTGGTAAAAGTGGCAGGACAGTGGCACAGTGGTTAGCACTGCTACTTCACAGTGCTAGTGGGTTCGATTCCTGACTTGGGTCACTGTCTGTGCAGAGTCTACACTTTTCCCCGTGTCTGCGTGGGTTTCCTCCGGGTGCTCTGGTTTCCTCCCACAGTCCAAAGATGCGTGGGTTAGGCGGATTGGCCATGCTAAAATTGCCCCTTAGTATCAGGGGGACGAGCTCGGGTTATGGAGATAGGGCCTGGGTGGGATTGTGATTGGTGCAGGCTCAATGGCCCGAATGGCCTCCTCCTGCAGTGCCTGATTCTACGATTCTAGTTTAGGGTCTCTGCTTCCACCATCAATTCAGGCAGCGAATTCCAGACACCCACCGTCCTCTGTGTAAAAAGGTTCTTCCTCATGTCCCCTCGACATCTTCTGCCACTTATCTTGAATCTATGTCTTCTGACTCTAGAACTCTCCACCAAGGGAAACAATTTTATCTCATCCACTCTATCTCTTCCCCTTAGTATTTTGTACATCTCAATCAAATCACCCCCTCAGCCTTCTTTGTTCCTTCCCCTTTCTCCCACCCAAGGTAAGAGGTTGTGGACACGAATCAGATTATTTTATCATTTTAAACCCGTCGACCGGGCTACCTCTCAATTTTTTATATCATTTCACATCACGCGACGAGAACAGATTTCCGGTATACAAAGAACAACAAAGAACAAAGAACAGTACAGCACAGGAAACAGGCCCTTCGGCCCTCCAAGCCTGTGCCGCTCCTTGGTCCAACTAGACCAATCGTTTGTATCCCTCCATTCCCAGGCTGCTCATGTGACTATCCAGGTAAGTCTTAAACGATGTCAGCGTGCCTGCCTCCACCACCCTACTTGGCAGCGCATTCCAGGCCCCCACCACCCTCTGTGTAAAAAACGTCCCTCTGATATCTGAGTTATACTTCGCCCCTCTCACCTTGAGCCCGTGACCCCTCGTGATCGTCACCTCCGACCTGGGAAAAAGCTTCCCACTGTTCACCCTATCTATCCCCTTCATAATCTTGTACACCTCTATTAGATCTCCCCTCATTCTCCGTCTTTCCAGGGAGAACAACCCCAGTTTACCCAATCTCTCCTCATAGCTAAGACCCTCCATACCAGGCAACATCCTGGTAAACCTTCTCTGCACTCTCTCTAACGCCTCCACGTCCTTCTGGTAGTGCGGCGACCAGAACTGGACGCAGTACTCCAAATGTGGCCTAACCAGCGTTCTATACAGCTGCATCATCAGACTCCAGCTTTTATACTCTATACCCCGTCCTATAAAGGCAAGCATACCATATGCCTTCTTCACCACCTTCTCCACCTGTGTTGCCACCTTCAAGGATTTGTGGACTTGCACACCTAGGTCCCTCTGTGTTTCTATACTCCTGATGACTCTGCCATTTATTGTATAACTCCTCCCTACATTATTTCTTCCAAAATGCATCACTTCGCATTTATCCAGATTAAACTCCATCTGCCATTTCTCCGCCCAATTTTCCAGCCTATCTATATCCTGCTGTATTGCCCGACAATGCTCTTCGCTATCCGCAATTCCAGCCATCTTCGTGTCATCCGCAAACTTGCTGATTACACCAGTTACACTTTCTTCCAAATCCTTCAGAGGATGTGGCTTTCTCCCTCTGCCCCCTGCCCCCAAATCCTTCACGCCCTCAGGTACCTGGGCATAGTGTGAGCTGTGCACTGCAAGACACAGAGCCAAGGGGATTGGTAGCTGTGCAGGTAAACCTTCCGGCATCTTCCACAAAGGTCTCGGCGATCACAAGACTGCAGATTTCTTCTTCTGAAAGAATCAGGACAGTGACATTTCAGTACGACTTCCTCATACAAAACGTTCTGCTCATAGATGGCATTCTAGCTCGTTGGACATTTTATCAATGTGTTCAACAAGGGAAATCACAAAATAAAGTCAAATTTGAACATCATCTGATATATAAATAATAAATTACTTGGAATGCCAAGACACTTGTCGGCAAATTATGAGTTATAGCCTTGAGTAATGGGCGGCACGGTAGCACAGTGGTTAGCACTGCTGTCTCACAGTGTCAGGAATCTGGGTTGGATGAATGATCCCTGGAATGAAGAGCTTGTCGTATGAGGAATGGTTGAGGACTCTGAGATTGTACTCGTTGGAGTTTAGAATGACGAGGGGGGGGATCTTATTGAAACTTACAGGATACTGCAAGGGCTGGATAGTGGACGTGGAGAGGATGTTTCCACTGGTAGGAAAAACTAGAACCAGAGGGCACAACCTCAGGCTAAAGGGACGATCCTTTAAAACAGAGATGAGGAGGAATTTCTTCAGCCAGAGAGTGGTGAATCTGTGGAACTCTTTGCCGCAGAAGGCTGTGGAGGCCAGGTCATTGATTGTCTTTAAGACAGAGATAGATAGGTTCTTGATTAATAAGGGGATCAAAGATTATGGGGAAAAGGCGGAAGAATGGGGATGAGAAAAATATCAGCCATGATTGAATGGTGGAGTAGACTCGATGGGCTGAGTGGCTTAATTCTGCTCCTATGTTTTATGGGTTCGGCCTTGGGTGACTGTATGAAGTTTTCTCCAGGTGCTCCGGTTTCCTCCCACAGTCCAATGATGTGCGGGTTAGGTGGATTGACCATGCTAAATTGCCCCTTCGTGTTCAAAGATGTGCAGGATAGGCGGATTAGCCCTGGCAAATGCATGGGTGACGGGGCTAGGGCAGGGGAGTGGCCCTGGGTAAGATGTACTTTTGGAGAGTTGGTGCAGACTCAATGGGCCAAATGGCCTCCTTCTGCATTGTAGGGATTCAATGGAATCTATTCTATGCAGTATTCTCTGGAATTCAGGAGAAACAGAGGTACTCCCAATGATGCATAGAAAATTCTGCAGAGGGTTTGGCAGAATAATTACTGAGAAGATGTTTCTTCTGGCTGGAGAGTCTACAACCAAGTGTCATAGATTCAGGATAAGGGGGTGGCCATTTTGGATTTGGATGATGAGGCGTCTCTTCTCTCAGGAGGTTGTGATTTGGAATTCACTTCTTCAGAGGGCCTTGGTTGCATTACAGGAATCAAGAGCTAGAGGCGGGAAGGTAGAGTTAGGGTAGAAGATCAGCCATGATCTTACTGATGAAGCAGGCTTGAGAGGCTAAATGCCTACGCTTGCTCCTATTTACTTTCATAGAAACTAGAAGCAGCAGTAGGCCATTCAGCCCTTCGAGCCTGCTCCACCACTCATTTTGATCATGGCTGATCATCAAATTCAATATCCTGATTCCCCCTTCCTCCCATATCCCTTGATCCCCTTGGCCCCAGGAGCTACATCTAATTTATTCTTGAAATCACATAACGTTTTGGCCTCAATTACTTTCTGTGGTAAGGAATCCTTCTTAAGTAAGTCTGTACCCAGATGGCCTTTATGTGACTCCAGACCCACAGCAATGCGGTTGTCTCTGGACTTCCCACAGAAATGACCTCGCAAGTCATTACAGGAGAGAACAAAAATAAGACTGGCCAGACCACCCGGCATTGACCTCAGCACAGGGTATGACAAATAAAGGTACATGGCACTCCCAGCACATTTATTTCCAAGTCACACACCACCCTGATTTGGAAACATATCGCTGTTCCTTCACTGTCATTGCGTCAAAGACCTGGAGCTCCCTCCCCAACAGCACTGTAGATGTATCTACGTCACATGGTCTACAATGGCTCAGGAAGGCAGCTCACCACCACCTTCTCAAGGGCAATAAAACATTGGTAACAAACACAGGTCTTGCCAGCAACATCCAAATTCCACGAACGAATAAAATAATATATCATTGGAACTCAGAAACATAAGACTTAGGAGCAAAGAAGATAATTTGCTCCTTTGAGACTGCTCCATCATTCGATAAGATGTTGACTGCTCTGATTGTGGTTTGGGGCGGCACGGTAGCACAGTGGTTAGCACTGCTGCTTCACAGCTCCAGGGTCCCGGGTTCGATTCCCGGCTCGGGTCACTGTCTGTGTGGAGTTTGCACATTCTCCTCGTGTCTGCGTGGGTTTCCTCCGGGTGCTCCGGTTTCCTCCCACAGTCCAAAGATGTGCGGGTTAGGTTGATTGGCCAGGTTAAAAATTGCCCCTTAGAGTCCTGGGATGTGTAGGTTGGAGGGATTAGCGGGTAAATATGTGGGGGTAGGGCCTGGGTGGGATTGTGGTCGGTGCAGACTCGATGGGCCGAATGGCCTCCTTCTGCACTGTAGGGTTTCTATGATTTCTATGATTCAATGCCACTTTCCTGTCTGCTCTCCCATAACCCTTGCCTAACAAAAATCTACCCCCACCTTCACCCCATATTTCTCGATCCCTTTAGTCCCTAGAGCAGGAGTCATACCAAGCTGTGATACATCCGGAAAGGATGCTTTCTAAGGTGCACCTGTAAAAGTTGGTGAGAGTCGTAGTGGACATGCCAAATTCCCGTAGCCTCCTGAGAAAGTAGAGGCATTGGTGGACTTTCCGAAGGACTTGGTGAGACCAAGGGTGGAATTTTCCCATCCTGCCTATTAAGGAAACGGTAGCAGGCAAGGACATGGCAAGGTCCAAGCAAGGACCTAGCCTCTAATCCTTTCAATGGAAGTGAATTTCACAGACTAGCAATCCTCTAAAAGAAAGTAAATTTTCTTCATCTCCACCTTAAAAGGGAGACCCTTTATTCTTAAACCATGCCCCCGAGTTCTAATCTCTCCCAGAATCCACCCTGGCAAGTCCCCTCAGGATCTGAAATGTTTGAAAAAGGTCACCTCTCATTCTTCTAAACTCCAATAGATACAGGCCCAAAGAGAGGCGTACGTTAGGTCCAGGCAGCTAAAAATGGAGGGAGCTCTGGAGGAATACAAAGAAAGTAGGAAAGAACTCAAACGAGGAATTAGAAGGGCAAAAAGGGGTCACGAAATGTCCTTGGCAGACAGGATTAAGGAGAATCCCAAGGCATTTCATTCATACGTTAGGAACAAAAGGGTTGTCAGGGAAAAAAATCGGACCTCTCAGGGACAAAAGTGGGGAATTATGCTTAGAGCCCAAAGAAGTAGGGGAGATCCTAAATGAATACTTTGCGTCGGTATTCACAAAGGAGAGGGATGTGTTGACTGGGAGTGTCTCGGAGGGGAATGTTGACCCGTTAGATAAAATCTCCATTACAAGGGAGGAAGTGTTAAGTTTTATAGGGAATACAAAGACTGACAAATCCCCAGGGCCTGATGGAATCTATCCCAGGCTGCTCAGGGAGACGAGAGATGAAATCGCTGGGCCTCTGACGCAAATCTTTGTCTCGTCACTGGACACAGGTGAGGTCCCAGAGGACTGGAGGATAGCTAATGTGGTCCTGTTATTTAAGAAGGGTAGGAAGGATAACCCGGGAAATTATAGGCTGGTGAGCTTGACGTCCGTGGTCGGGAAGTTGTTGGAGAGGATTCTTAGAGATAGGATGTATGCGCATTTAGAAAGGAATAAACTCATTAACAATAGTCAGCATGGTTTTGTGAGAGGGAGGTCATGCCTCACTAACCTGGTGGAGTTTTTTGAAGAAGTGACTAGAATGGTTGACGAGGGAAGTGCCGTGGATGTCGTCTATATGGATTTTAGTAAAGCGTTTGACAAAGTCCCTCATGGTAGGTTGGTGCAAAAGGTTCTTTGTTCTTTGTTGGACTCATGGGATAAAGGGGGAGGTGGCTAGAGGGTGGAGAACTGGCTTGGTCACAGAAGACAGAGGGTGGTAGTGGAAGGGTCTTTTTCCGGCTGGATGCCTGTGACTAGTGGTGTTCCGCAGGGCTCTGTATTGGGACCTCTGCTGTTTGTGATTTATATAAACGATCTGGAAGAAGGTGTAACTGGGGTGATCAGTAAGTTTGCAGACGACATGAAAATGGCTGGACTTGCAGATAGTGAGGGACATTGTCAGAGGCTACAGAAGGATATAGATAGGCTGGAAATTTGGGCAAAGAAATGGCAGATGGAGTTCAATCCTGATAAATGCGAAGTTATGCATTTTGGTAGAACTAATGTAGGGGGGAGCTATACGATAAATGGCAGAACCATAAAGGGTGTAGATACGCAGAGGGACCAGGGTGTGCAAGTCCACAGATCCTTGAAGGTGACGTCACAGGTGGAGAAGGTAGTGAATAAGGCATATGGCATGCTTGCCTTTATAGGACGGGGCAGAGAGTATAAAAGTTGGGGTCTGATGTTGCAGTTGTATAGAACGTTGGTTCGGCCGCATTTGGAATACTGCGACCAGTTGTGGTCGCCACACTACCAGAAGGACATGGAGGCTTTCGAGAGAGTGCAGAGGAGGTTTACCAGGATGTTGCCTGGTATGGAAGGGCTTAGTTATGAGGAGAGATTGGGTAAACTGGGGTTGTTCTCACTGGAAAGACGGAGGATGAGGGGTGACCTAATAGAGGTGTATAAAATTATGAAAGGCATAGATAGGGTGAACGGTGGGAAGGTTTTCCCCAGGTCGGTGGTGACGTTCATGAGGGGTCATAGGTTCAAGGTGAGGGGGGGGAGGTTTAACACGGATATCAGAAGGATATATTTTACACAGAAGGTGGTGGGGGCCTGGAATGCGCTGCCGGGCAAGGTGGTGGAGGCGGACACACTGGGAACATTTAAGCCTTATCTAGATAGCCACATGAACGGAGTGGGAATGGAGGGATACAAAAGAATGGTCTATTTTGGACCAGGGAGCGGCGCGGGCTTGGAGGGCTGAAGGGCCTGTTCCTGTGCTGTATTGTTCTTTGTTCTTTGTTCCTACCTGTCCCAACCTTTCCCCATAAGATAAGCCATCTCAGGAGTGAGTCAAGTCACCTGCTCTGAACTGCTTCGAAAAGAACTGGATTCTTTTTAAATAAGGAGACCAAAACTGTACACAATATTCCAGATGTGGGGCGGGATTTTCCAGCCGCTCTCCCTCCAAGGCCGGAAATTTCCGCCCGAGGTCAACGGGCCTTTGCGTGATCAGCCCTGCCTGCTACGATTCCTGTGGCAGGCAGGACAGGAAAATTCCACCTGTGGTCCCACCAAGCCCTCAGGAAAGCCTGCCAGTGCCTCTACTTTCTCAGGAGGCTAAGGAAATTTGGCATGCCCGCTACGACTCTCACCAACTTTTACAGATGCACCATAGAAAGCATTATTTCTGGTTGTACCACAGCTTGGTATGGCTCCTGCTCTTGGGGCGAAAGGAATCAAGGGATATGGGAGGAAGGTGGGATCAGGATATTGAATTTGATGATCAGCCATGATCAAAAGGGGAGGTGGTGACCTCGTGGTATTATCGCTGGACTATTAATCCAGAAACTTAGCTAATGTTCTGGAGACTGGGGTTCGAATCCCGCCACGGCAGATGGTGGAATTTGAACAGAAGATATCTGGAATTGAGAATCTACTGATGACCATGAAACCATTGTCGATTGTTGTAAAAACACACCTGGTTCACTAATGTCCTTTAGGGAAGGAAATCTGCCATCCTTACCCGGTCTGGCCTTCACGTGACTCCAGAGCCACAGTTCCCGGGCAACCAGGGATGGGCAATAAATGATGGCCAACCAGTAACGCCCATGTCCCAAAAATGAATTTTAAAAAATGAATGGCGGAGGAAGCTCGAAGGGCCGAATGGTCTCCTCCTGCATCTAGTTTCTATGCTTCTATGTATCAAAGCTGAGAGAGGTGATTGTTCGGCCTGAAGTGAATAGGTGGACACCACTAACGTTCGCGCATTCTGTTCCATTAAGAATGATCAGTGTTGAAGCATCTTACCAGGTTCGAGAGCTGATCGAGGTTCTGAGAAACAAACCAGGTCCACGGGCACATGGAACAGAAAATCAGAAACGGTTAGTTAGCTCATAGAATTATGGAAAGGGATTGCTCAACACTTGAGAGTGACGTTTTTACTTTAGACAAAATCTGGACTCAAATTCTGCCGGAAAATGCAGTTTTAATTCTCAAGTTTCTGCTCAAATTCTTTTGCCTGCAGCTGAATATATAATCTGTTATGAACTCATGCAATGGGAGTGTTTGACAATATCATTCTTTTCTATGGTGGCACAGTGGGTTAGCGCTGCTGCCTCACAGCGCCAGGGACCCGGGTTCGATTCCCGGCTTGGGTCACTGTCTGTGCGCGGGTTCGATTCCCGGCTTGGGTCACTGTCTGTGCGGAGTCTGCACATTCTCCCCGTGTCTGCATGGGTTTCCTCCGGGTGCTCCGGTTTCCTCCCACAGTCCAAAGATATGTGGGTTAGGTGCATCGGCCAATGCTAAATTCTCCCTCAGTGTACCCGAACAGACGTCGGAGTGTGGCAACTAGGGGATTTTCACAGTAACTTCATTGCAGTGTTAATGTAAGCCTACTTGTGACACTAATAATAAATAAGCTTTAATCATTTATAATTTTAAAAGATCCCTTATTATCATAGAATCCCTACAGTACAGAAGGAGGCCATTTGGCGCATTGAGTCTGTACCGATAGCAATCCCACCCATTCCCTCTTCCCGTAACCCTACACATTTACCCTGCTAATCCCCTGACACTCGGGTCAATTTAGCATGGCCAATCCACCTAACCCGCACATCTTTGGAGTGTGGGAGGAAATTCTTATATTTAAGAGAGTGGTGCAGTTTGGTTAACCCATCTGAAAATGGACTTGTCACACAATGGTAAAGATTGTTAGACAGCATCTTGTTCACTGTCTGAGAGTGACCAGACTTTAACTTACTGGAGATGACTTAGAAAAAAAAATGTAGAAGCTTCACTAGTTCTATTGGCCGACAGTAGTCAGTTTCTTAGTAAATTAACATCAATACATTCAGAAGCTTTTAAAATGTTCCTGCCGGTGTTCTTGTGACTAAAAAAGTTTCATTTTTAGAGCTCACTTCAAAGACCCGTAAACCCACGCAGAAACTCGCCACGGTGACAAATTTGATTTGGATCCGGGATTGATTTAGCAAGCCCTGCAGGCTCTGGGCAGAATGTGTTTATTTAAAAGCTGCCACGAAAGATCATGGCAACTCGATTTGCATTTAAATTTCCACTATCTGCTGGGCCACTTTGTGGAAATTCTGCTGAGGGCGGCACAGTGGCATAATGCTTAGCACTGCTGCCTCACAGCACCAGGGACCCGGGTTCGATTCCCAGCTTGGGTCACCGTCTGTGCGGAGTCTGCACATTCATCTGCGTGGGTTTCCTCCAGGTGCTCCGGTTTCCTCCCACAGTTCAAAAGATGTGCAGGTTAGGTGGATTGGCCGTGCTAAATTGCCCCTTAGTGTCAGGGCAACTAGCTAGGGTAAATGCATGGGGTTATGGGGATAGGACCTGCGTGGGATTGTAGTCAGTGCAGACTCGATGGGCCGAATGGTCTCCTTCTGCACTGTGGGATTCTATGATCTAAACCACCCTAACCGCATGGAGACTCGGGGCCGTGTGATGTTTAATGAGGTGCATTACTTTTCTGAAGGATCCGGAAGTCTGGAGAGTCTTCAATCTCTGTTCCTTGTCTCAGCCACTGGATTTTAACAGGAGGGGTCCCCTTAACTCGACATTCCAGCACCACCCCCTGGCCCTCAGATGCGGTGATGTCTTGTAAGACCTGAAGTGAGACAAGGTTACCTTTATCGTCCACCTTATTGCTCTATTACAGCTTATTATCCCATAATGCATAGACCATCTGTATATAGCCATGGCGGCCTTCGAAGGTACAGCTATCCACCCATGAAAAATGATACTTATACAAGTAGATACGGTGGTAAAGAAGGCATATGGCACACTTGCCTTTATTGTCCGGGGCATTGAATATAAGAGTCAGGATGTCATGTTGCAGCTTTATAAAACTTTGCTTAGGCCGCACTTAAGAGTATTGCATTCAATTCTGGTCGTCACATTACAGGAAGGATGTGGAGGCTTTGGAGTGGGTGCAGACTCTGTCCATTGACTCTGTCTACACCTCCTGCTACCTCGGAAAAGCAGCCAGCATTCCGGACATTCTCTCTTTCACCTTCTTCCATCGGGAAAAAGATACAAAAGTCTGAGGACACGTACCAACCGACTCAAGAACAGCTTCTTCCCTGCTGCCATCAGACTTTCGAATGGACCTACCTCACATTAAGCTGATCTTTCTCTACACCCTAGCTATGACTGTAACACTACTTTCTGCACTCTCTCGTTTCCTTCTCTATGAACAGTATGCTTTGTCTGTAGTGCGTGCAAGAAACAATACTTTTCACTGCATCCCAATACATGTGACAATAATAAATCAAATCAAATCAAACCAAAAGAAGAGGTTCACCAGGATGCTGCCTGGATTAGAGGGTATAAGCTATAAGGAGAGGCTGGACAGACTAGGGTTGTTTTCTCTGGAGCGGCGGAGGCTGAGGGGAGACCTGATAGAAGTCTACAAAACTATGAGAGGCATAGACAGTGTGGATAGTCAGAATCTTCTTACCCAGCGTTGAAATATCTAATACTAGGGGGCATGCACTTAAGGTAAGAGGGGGCAAAGTTCAAAGGAGATGTGAGGGGCAAGTTTTTTACACAGAGAGTGGTAGGTGTTTGGAATGTGCTGCCAGGGGTGGTGGTGGAGGCAGATATGATAAGGGGCTTTTAGATAAGCACATGAATATGCAAGGAATTGAGAGATATGGACCAAGGGCAGGCAGAAGAAATTAATTTAATTTTGCATCATGTATGGCACAACATTGTGGGCTGAAGGGCCTGTTCCTGTGCTGTACTGTTCTATGTTCTAACCTTTACTTAGTAGCACTTTCCTCTCTGATTTAGAAGGTTCTGGGCTCGAGCCACACAACCTGGACTGACACTTACAGTGTAGCACTGAATGAGACGTTAAACAGAGGGTCCAATCCCTCCCCTCCGATTGGTGGATATAAAAGGCCCCATGGCCAGTATTCTGATGAAAAGCTAGGAGGCTGCTCCTGGTGTTCGGACCAACACTCATTCTTCAACGCTCCTGAATGTTGTGGAATGGGAAACCACCAATCGGAAAATAGGAGCACAGCAGCAACCCAATTGGAATGTGCTGGAATGCCAATTCTTCAATGGTTCGGGGATATGGGTGAAACTGCTTGGAGGTACATAAGAATATAAGAACTAGGAGCAGGAGTAGGCCATCTGGTCCCTCAAGCCTGCTCCACCATTCAAGAAAATCATGGCTGATCTTTTCGTGGACTCAGCTCCACTTACCCGCCCGCTCACCATAACCCTTAATTCCTTTACTGTTCAAAAATCTATCTATCTTTGCCTCAAAAAAGGTACAATAAGATCATCAGATCATAAGATATAGGAGCAGAATTAGGCCATTTGGCCCATCGAGTCTGCTCCACCATTCAATCAAGGCTGATATGATTCTCATCCCCATTCTCCCGACTTCTCCCCGTAACCCTTGATCCCCTTATTGATCAAGAACCTATCTATCTCTGTCTACTCAATGACCTGGCCTCCACATCCCTCTGTGGCAATGAGTTCCACAGGTTCACCACCCTCTGGCTGAAGAAATTCCTCCTCAGCTCAGTTTTAAAGGAGCGTCCCTTCACTCTGAGGTTGTGCCCGCGAGTTCTAGTCTCTCCCAGTCGTGGAAACATCCTCTCCACGTCCACTCTATCTAGGCCTCTCGGTATTCTGTAAGTTTCAATTAGATCCCCACCCCCCTTTTAACCTCCATCGAGTATAGACCCAGAGTCCTCAACCACTCCTCATATGACAAACCCTTCATTCCTGGGATCATTCTTGTGAACCTCTTCTGGACCCTTTCCAAAGCCAGCACATCCTTCCTTTGATACGGGGCCCAAAACTGCTCACAATGTTCCAAATGGGGTCTGACCAGAGCCTTATACAGCCTCAGCAGTACATCCCTGCTCTTGTATTCTAGCCCTCTAGAAATGAATGCTAACATTGAGTTTGCCTTCCTAACTGCTGGCTGAATCTGCAATGTCTATGTTCAGGCTGGTCCCTCGCACAAACAAGCAGATAGATTTCCAGTTTTAACCCGAGGTATATTCGGAGAATAGTGACAATTTGAATCTTTCCCATTGAGGGCAAATGGGCAGTAAAAAAATGAGCAGGTCCATCACCTGCTGATATCCACATCATTCCTGCTATTAACCCCGCGTAGTTTAGTGGGCTGATGAAGTTACCTTACACAAATGGGCACCGTATTGTCAATGTCGTGCCACAGTGGGGCATAGAGACATAGAAACTAGGAGGAGGAATAGACCCGTCGAGCCTGCTCCACCATTCAGTATGATCATGACTTATCCTCCATCTCAATTCCATACTCACATGCTCGCCCCATACCTCTTGATACCTCTCGAGACTAGAAATCTATCAATTTCCTTCTTAAATCCATTCGGTGACTTGGCCTCCACAGCTTTCTGTGGTAGAGAATTCCACAGGTTCACCAGCCTCTCAGTGAGACGCTTCTCCTCACCTCAGTCCTAAATGGCCTATTCTGAGACTGTGACCCCTTGTTCCAGACCCACACCCAGCCAGAGGAAACAACATCCCAGCACCCAGTCTGTCCAGCCCTGTCAGAATTTTATACATTTCCGTGAGATCCCCTCTCATTCTCCTCAATTCCAGTGAATACATGATGTGGAGATGCCGGCGTTGGACTGGGGTGGCCACGGTGAGAAGTCTCACAACACCAGGGTAAAGTCCAACAGGTTTATTTGGAATCACGAGCTTTCGGAACGCTGCTCCTTCCTCGGGTGAGTCAGCGCTCCGAAAGCTCGTGATGCCAAATGAGACTTTAACCTGCTGTTGTGAGACTTACCAGTGAATACAGGCCCAGTCGACTCAATCTCTCCTCGTACGACAATCCTGCCATCCCAGGAATTCGTCTGGTGAACCTTCGCTGCACTCCCTCTATGGCAGGTTTATCTATTTTTAGTTCACAATAGTTCAGGTGTGGTCTCACCAAGGCCCTGTACAGCTGCAGTGAGACATCCTTGTCCCTGTGCCCATGATGGGAGAAATCACTCCAGACCTTCCTGCTGGGAAAAATGGATCTACTGCTGGTCTGAAGAGCTCGGGTGAAGTCTCCCATCGTCATTGCCCACACCTGCATTTATATAGCGCCCACATTGCAGCAAAACATTCCGAGGTGCCTCACAGGGGTGTCAGTAAACAACATTTGACGTAAGGAGGTGGCTGGACAGACGCTTAGTCAAAGAGGTCGACTCAAAGAGGTGTCTTACGTCAGCAGGGAAAAGTAGGGAAGTGGAGATCTCTTGGACGGGAATTCCAGAGCTTCGAGTCTGGGTAGCTGGAGACATGGGTGAGGCGATGAAAACTGAAGAGCGGTTTAGGAGGAGCGCGGAGATCTCGGAGGACCAGAGTGCTGGAGGAGATTACAGAGACGGGAAGGGGTATGATCAGTGAGAGATCTGCTTTCTCTTGGGGATCGAGCCTGGAGGCACAGAAGCCCACCAGCCCTGCTGGTTTTAACGACCAATTTTATTGGCTTTTCATCTTGTTTTCTACCTTGAAGGAGTTTGCGTGTTCTTTGATTTGATTTATTATTGTCACATGTATTAACACACAGTGAAAAGTATTGTTTCTTGCGCGTTATACAGACAAAGCATACCGTTAAATGAGACAGTCCAGAATGTAATGTTACAGTCATAGCTAGGGTGTAGAGAAAGATCAACTTAATGCAAGGTAGGTCCATTCAAAAGTCTGATGGCAGCAGGGAAGAAGCTGTTCTTGAATCGGTTGGTATGTGACCTCAGGCTTTTGTATCTTTTTCCTGATGGAAGAAGGTGGAAGAGAGAATGTCCGGGGTGCGTGGGATCCTTAATTATGCTGGCTGCTTTGCCAAGGCAGCGGGAAATGTAGACAGAGCCAATGGATGGGCGGCTGCCCATGTCTGCGTGGGTTTCTTCCGGGTTCTCCGGTTTCCTCCCACAGTCCAAAGATGTGCGGGTTAGGTTGGGATTGGCCGTGCCAAATTACCCCTTAGTGTCCAAAGATATGCAGGCTAGGTGGATTGGCCATGGTAAATTGCCCCTTAATGTCCCAAAATGTGTAGCTTATGGGGATTAGCGGGGTAGATATGAGGGGTTACGGGAATAGGGACTGGGTAAGATGCTCTTTTGGAGAGTCAGTGCAGACTCGATGGGCTGATTGGCTTCTGCACTGTAGGGATTCTATGATTCCATTCTATGTCATGCGCTGCTCGAGAGCCTATCAACCAAGATGGCACCTGATGCACTTCTGACACAGTTTGGGTTTGAAAGCCCCAGTATTCCACCCGGAAACGGGAATGATAACGTCCCACTTTGCTCCCCTGAGTGGTCACTGTGAAAACAGGTCCCTCCAATAAATAGGATTAAAAAGAATGGAAACTTCTCCATCCCTCTTCATATGCAATTAACTGGGAGAGAACGAGAACCTGTACTTAGAGAGGTGGGTGGAGAGAGAGAGGGAGAGGTGGGGTGGGTGGGGAATCAAAACTAATTGCTGATCCAAGCTTCCAAAAAGAATGGAAAATTGATGGGAATTGGCAATGACTTGTGTGCAAAAACAGGCAATCAGTTTGACAGCCGACACTATAGTTAAGAAAGCCCCACCAACGCCTCTACTTCCTCAGGAGACTAAGGAAATTTGGCGTGTCAGCTACGACTCTCACCAACTTTTACAGATGTACCATAGAAAGCATTCTTTCTGGTTGTATCACAGCTTGGTATGGCTCCTGCTCTGCCCAAGACCGCAAGGAACTACAAAAGGTCGTGAACGTAGCCCAGTCCATCACACAAACCAGCCTCCCATCCATTGATTCTGTCTACACTTCCCGCTGCCTCAGCAAAGCAGCCAGTATAATGAAGGACCCCACGCACCCCAGACATTCTCTCTTCCACCTTCTTCTGTCGGGAAAAGGATACAAACGTCTGAGGTCACGTACCAACCGACTCAAGAACAGCTTCTTCCCTGCTGCTGTCAGACTTTCGAATGGACCTACCTCGCATTAAGTTGACCTTTCTCTACACCCTAGCTATGACTGTAACATTACATTCTGCACTCTCTCCTTTCCTTCTCTATGAACGGTACGCTTTGTCTGTATAGTGCGCACGAAAGAATACTTTTCACTGTATGTTAATATATGTGACAATAATAAATCAAATCAAATCAAATTAAATCAAAAGGATTAGAAACCGGGGGATGGGGGAGGGTGGGGGAATACCCAAGGCAAAGTAAGCATTTCGGATCGAAATAAGTGAGATCGTCGCAGGTTGACATGTGCAAAGCTGAGAGAAGCAGAGCAGAAAGAAACCACATTTTGTGACATTGAAAGGTATCGGGCAACGTGCCAAGGCAGGAACTAACACCCCACCGTGGAATTCAGCCTGGAAACAATGGTGTCATTGTTAGTGTTAGCAGACCAATCCTGCCGGAGAAGCATGTGGGTTCAAGTGAGTCTGCCTTCTCCTGCCCGATTTCTTGAAGGTTTTCTGAAATCCCTATAACTTCAAAACATTGACCTGCAGAGACTGGCTTCCTGTTGGAACAGTGACTAACAGATGCCCCAGTGTTATAGAAAACATCTGTACTCTTATCGAAGCTCCAAACTGAAGGCCGGTTTAGTGATCCTGAAAATAGCCTCTGGAACACTGATGTTAGCGAAATGATATTCCGGTACCTTTCCCCGCTCTGCGTACCGAGTCTGCTCTCATTTCCCCGAGGGCTGAGATAGTTCTGAATCCTGAATCTTGTCAGTGACTGAGCTTCCTCTCTCTTACTTTCCTGTATTTATTTTGACCTTTCGAATCACAGAATCCCTACAGAAAGAGGCAATTCGGCCCATTGAGCCAACACTGGTTCTCTGACACATCATCCCACCTAGGCCCCTATCCCCGTAATCCCACATAGGGTGGCACAGTGGCACAGTGGCTAGTACTGCTGCCTCACAGCACCACGGACCCGGGTTCAATTCCCGGTTTGGGTCACTGCCTGTGCGGAGTCTGCACGTTCTCCCCGTGTCTGCGTGGGTTTCCTCCGGGAGCTGCGGTTTCCTTCCACAGTCCGAAAGATATGTTGGTTAGGTGGATTGGCCGTCCTAAATTCTCCCTCAGTGTACCTGAAGAGGCACAAGAGTGTGGCGACTAGGGAATTTTCTAGGTAACTTCATTGCAGTGTTAATGTGAACCTAATTGTGACGAATAAATAAACTTTATTTACCCTGCTAATCCCCCTAATCTACACATCTTGGGACTCTTAAGGGGCAATTTAGCATGGCCAATCCAGCTAACCTACACAACTTTGGACTGTGGGAGGAAACCGGAGCACCCAGAGGAAACCCACGCAGGCAAAGGGAGACTGTGCAAACTCCACACAGACAGTGACCCAAGCCGGGAATCGAACCTGGGTCCCTGGCACTGTGAGGCAGCAGTGCTAACCACTACGCCACCATGCCACCGTTAGTTCCCTTTCTCACACCCCTTGTATCATTGCGGAGAACTGAGTTGAGGTCCTGCCGGAGTTGCTGGGGAACTTCAATTTAATCAATTAAATAAAGCTGGAATTATAAAACTAGTTGGTCGAGAGCTTCAAGTTTTTATGTGTCCAGATCAACAACAACCTGTCCTGGTCCCCCCATGCCGACACTATAGTTAGGAAAGCCCACCAACGCCTCTACTTTCTCAGAAGACTAAGGAAATTTGCCATGTCAACTGCAACTCTCACCAACTTTTACAGATGCACCATAGAAAGCATTCTTTCTGGTTGTATCACAGCTTGGTATGGCTCCTGCTCTGTCCAAGACCGCAAGGAACTAGAAAACATCATGAATGTAGCCCAATCCATCACGCAAACCAGCCTGCCATCCATTGACTCTGTCTGCGCTTCCCACTGCCTCGGCAAAGCAGCCAGCATAATTAAGGACCCCACGCACCTCGGACATTCTCTCTTCCACCTTCTACCGCTGGGAAAAAGATACAAAAGTCTGAGGACACGTACCAACTGACTCAAGAACAGCTTCTTCCCTGCTGCTGTCAGATGTTTGAATGGACTTACCTTGCATTAAGCTGATCTTTCTCTACACCCTGGCTATGACTGTAACACGACATTCTGCACTCTCTCATTTCCTTCTCTATGAACGGTATGCTTTGTGTAGCGCGCAAGAAACAATACTTTTCACTGTATACTAATATATGTGACAATAATAAATCAAACCAAATCAAATCAAATCAATGAAATTCTCCTCCCTCCTGACCTCTGCGACCCTGGCTAACCCAATCTCCCAGTAACTAAAAATGGTTCTTCCTCGAGTGACAGGGACAAATCAGATAACTTTAATGGGGTTTTTCACCCCCCTTTTTGGCTGAAGAGGATGATAAAAAGGGCTGACCTTTGTAAACACAGGTGGCGAGACTCCATCCTGGACTTGAAGGCAAGGAGTTGGACTCTGGATCTAAATAAAAATAAAATGGACAAGAATTAGAGCATAATGATTGCCAATAAAGGCTGTTGTACTACTTGATTAGGAATAAGTTTAATAATCAGAAATAACTTTCAACTTTCTGATAGCAGCCAATATTGCCAAGAGGGGTGGAATGCCTCATCTTATCAGCTTATATTTTGTCAGCTTGTTTGTCCCTATTGTGGGGACCACGAATTGGATTCAAATTGAATTTAGATTTTGGATGAAATAAAAAAATTTAAAAAATACACTGCCACTTGCTTTTGCTACTTACTGGTGGGCAGCTTTCCAGTTACTTGTGCACTTAAACCAGTGAGGATAAAGTCTACAAGCCAGCTGGTTAGACAGTATTCCAGGGGTACTCCCTTGGTTTGTTAACTGCAATTATATGTCAGGATGCAAGCCACTTCAGAACAAGACATGTCTTCACTGTAAACAAGTTAATGATAGGTCCTAACCAGTCAGTAAAGCAGCTCACAGAACCACAGAATACTGCAGTGCATTTGGCCCATCGAGTCTGCACCGATGCATGGCGGCACAGTGGTTAGCACTGCTGCCTCACAGTCCATGAACTTGGGTTCGATTCCCGGCTTGGGTCACTGTCTGTGCGGAGTCTGCACGTTCTCCCTGTGTCTGCGTGGGTTTCCTCCGGGTGCTCCGGTTCCCTCCCACAGTCCAAAGATGTGCGGGTTAGGTGGATTGGCCATGCTAAATTGCTCCTTAGTGTCCCAGGATGTTTAGGTTAAAGGGATTAGTGGGGTAAATATGTGGGGTTACGGGATAGGACCTGGGTGGGATTGTTGTCGGTGCAGACTCGATTGGCCGAATGGCCTCTTTCTGCACTGTAGGGGTTCTATGAAAGGCCCTGACCTGCCCACCTAATCCCACTTGACCCATAGCCCTGAATGTTACGATGTTCCAAGTGCTCATCCAAATACTTTTTAAAGGATGTGAGGCAACCCGCCTCCACCACCCTCCCAGGCAGCGCATTCCACACCCTCACCACCCTCTGAGTAAAAAGGTTTTTCCTTGAATACCCTCTAAACCTCCCACCCCTCACTTTTAACTTGCGTCCCCTCGTGATGGACCCTTCAACTAAGAGGGACAGCTGCTCCCTATCCACTCACTCAAAGTTTGTCCAATCGAGCGGGTTCTATGGCAAAAGGAACCAGGGATAATAAACCGAACCTTCCCTCCTCGGGAATTTTGTGGCAACCCCAGCATCTGTTGGACTCTCATTTACACTTAATGTTCGACAGACTGAAACACACTCAGTTTTAGCCGGTTCTTTAACCATATGACAGAGCCTAGTCACATTTAAAAGACATTTGGACAGATACATGGGAAGGTTTAGAAGGATATGGGCCAAATGCAGGCAAATGCGGTTAGCCTAGATGGGCTTTTTGGTTGGCATGGACCAGTTGGGCCGAAGGGCCTGTCTCCGCGCTGTAGATTGTATGATTGCAAAACAGAACCGTACAACTAGAGGGAGAGCATTTATATTGTGATTTTGCTATCCCTTCATACCCTAATGATGGGGGATCAGCAATAATCACTGGTTATATATATTTTTTCGTGACAAAACAGTTGACTCCCAACCCATCCTCGCCTCCTCAGAGTACAGAAGGTTACAGGGAGGTTTAACAACATTTATGAGGTGGTTGACGGGGGTGGGAGGATTGCTGACAGAATAAACAGCAAGAACCTGATTCCTTTGCCACATCAGAGTCAGTGATCAGAGGTCATAAATGTGAGATACTTTGAGATAATTTGCAAAGTAACCGGGGAGGAAGTAAGGAGAATGTTGGAGTGAGTTGTGCTGATCCGGGATTCACTGCCTGAAAGGCTGACAAAAGCAGATTCAATCTTAACTCCTAAAGGCTCCCTTGTCCATACTGACACTGACGTGTGACATCTATTGGAAGTGCCATCATCTTTGGGCATTGCACTGACAACAATCTCACCTAGGCCTTATCCCCATAACCCCATTTATTTACCCTGCTAATCCCTCTAACCTACACATCCCAGGACACTAAGGGGCAATTTACCATGGCCAATCTACCTAACCCGCACATCTTTGGAGTGTGGGAGGAAACCGGAGCACCCGGAGGAAACCCACGCAGACAGTGGGAGAACATGCAGACTCCGCGCAGACAGTGACCCGAGGCCATGAAATTGTACCCGGATCCCTGGTGCTGTGGGGCAGCAGTGCTAACCACCGGGCCACCGTGCCGCCCGTTTGTTCAGATCAACGTAAAAAGATCCCTCCCTTAACCAGTACCGATTGATGGGTGTGGATTTCATTCACTGTGTATGGGTGGGATCTTGCTGTGCATGTCCCTCCATGAGGACAGCGTTCACACTGTTCAATTGTGACTCAATGGGTGTGAAGAACTTTGGGACAACTGCACAATGACAGAAAAGGCAACACAGAGTCCTTTTCTAGTCAGTCTTTTAACATGTCGACCAGTAAACAGTCTGCCCAGGTCCGATACAGGTGGGCTCAGTAAGAAGTCTCACAACACCAGGTTAAAGTTCAACAGGTTTATTTGGAATCATGAGCTTTTGGAGCGTTGCTCCTTCATCAGGTGACTCACCTGATGAAGTGTCAGTGCTCCGAAAGCTCGTGATACCAAATAAACCTGTTGGACTTTAACCTGGTGTTGTGAGACTTCTTACTGAGCCCACCCCAGTCCAACGCCAGCACCTCTACATCACTGATACAGGTGATCATTTATTTGGAGGTTGAATGGAGTAGGGGAAAGAGAGTGAGGGGGAGAGAGTGGGCGGGTGGAGGGGTGGGGGGGGGGGGGGGGGGGAGGCTACAGTCTAGGGAACACTGTGAACACAAAATCTCTGAGACTGGGCCATTGCATTTGGAGCCTCCGATGGAGCTGTTTGTGGATATATTGCCAAATGTTGCCATGATTGTGGGTGGAATTTCCTTTACCCCGTCCTCACGGCATGCTTCACCATGGCATTGGCCAGCGGCAGGATCTTCTGGTGGCTGTTTGCCCCCCTCCCTTGCCGGGTAACCACAGCGGGGGCTCGCCGTCACCGCCACTGGGTGATCTCACCGATGGGAACAGTTGCAACAAGTCCTGCCCAATGACTGCAGACGTGTGTCACAGTGACTTCAAGAAAGTTAAGTTAAATGTAAGTCTGGGCTACATTTACATAGCGTCCATTCACAGCCTCAGGCAGCCTTACACTGCTTTGTAACCAACAGAGAGAATGATTAAAACATATCCATCGCCATCGTGCAGAAAACGGAGCAGCCAATCTTCACACAGCAAGATTCCACAAGCAGCAATGTGATCAATGACCAGATAACCCGTCTGATTGTGATATTGACTGAGGGATGAATGTTGGCCTAGACACTGGGGACGGGATTTTCCGGCCACGCTCGCCCCAAGGCTGGAAAATCCCACCCAAGATCAGTGGACCATTGCAAGGTCCGTGTCCCGCCTGCTACTATTCCTGTGGCAGGCGGGACGGGAAACTCCACCCTGGGAGAAACATCCCAAACTCTGCTTCCAAATAGTGACTCAAAACCTTTCGCAATTGCCCAAGAAGGTGGGCGGGGCCTGGGTTTAAAGTTTAATCTGAAAGACGGCACTTACAACAGTGCAGCACTCCCACCTCAGTGCCACTTTAGATTAAATGCTCAAAGCATTGTAGGCACCACTCTGCCACAGCTCACACACATGCACGCACCCTCACACACACACGCACGCTCCCTCACCCACACACGCACGCTCCCTCACACACACATGCACGCTCCCTCACTCGCACACACATGCCCTCACTCGCACACGCACGCTCCCTCACACACACGCGCACGCTCCCTCACACACACGCGCATGCCCTCACACACACGCGCACGCTCCCTCACACACACGCGCATGCCCTCACACACATGCGCACGCTCCCTCACACACACGCGCATGCCCTCACACACACGCGCACGCTCCCTCACACACACGCGCATGCCCTCACACACACGCGCACGCTCCCTCACACACACGCGCATGCCCTCACACACACGCGCACGCTCCCTCACACACACGCGCATGCCCTCACACACACGCGCACGCTCCCTCACACACACGCGCACACTCCCTCACACACACGCGCACGCTCCCTCACACACACGCGCACGCTCCCTCTCTCACACGCGCACGCTCCCTCACACACACGCGCACGCTCCCTCACACACACGCGCACGCTCCCTCGCACACACGCGCACGCTCCCTCACACACACGCGCATGCCCTCACACACACGCGCACGCTCCCTCACACACACGCGCACGCTCCCTCTCTCACACGCGCACGCTCCCTCACACACACGCGCATGCCCTCACACACACGCGCACCCTCCCTCACACACACACGCACGCTCCCTCACACACACGCGCACGCTCCCTCACACACACATGCGCATGCCCTCACACACACGCGCACGCTCCCTCACACACACGCGCACACTCCCTCACACACACGCACGCTCCCTCACACACACACGCACGCTCCCTCACACACACGCGCACGGTCCCTCACACACACACGCACGCTCCCTCACACACACGCGCACGCTCCCTCACACACACGCGCACGCTCCCTCTCTCACACGCGCACGCTCCCTCACACACACGCGCATGCCCTCACACACACGCGCACGCTCCCTCACACACACGCGCACGCTCCCTCACACACACGCGCACGCTCCCTCACACACACACGCACGCTCCCTCACACACACGCGCATGCCCTCACACACACGCGCACGCTCCCTCTCTCACACGCGCACGCTCCCTCACTCGCACGTGCATGCCCTCACACACACGCGCACGCTCCCTCTCTCACACGCGCATGCCCTCACTCGCACGCGCACGTACATATACATTTATTTATACATGGATATAATTTTTGCATGCTGGTGAAAAACACACATTAGTTATTGGGTAGACACATGCCTCACTGTCCTCATTGTCCTCACTGAGTGCTGTATTATTCACTGTACCTGTGCGGCTGGGATGGAGATGGATTGCACCAACGTGGAGCGGACTTGCTGCACTTCACCGGCACCTGCTGCCCTCTTCGAGTTGTGGGCTCCTATTGTCAGGGACACTGAAGTGGTCTTCTTCTGGGGCCTTGCGTTTAGGAGGGGTAAGAGAAGAGATAAGTTTAAAGAAATTGCCAACAATTTTGGGAACAGATCTAACATGTCAGCTGGGTCAAGAATCATAGAATCCCTACAGTGGAGAAACAGGCCATTCGGTCCATCAAACTTGCACTAGCAACAATCCCACCCAGGCCCTATCCATGTAATCCCACGCATTTGCCATGCTAGCCCCCCTGACATTAAGGGGTAATTTACCCCGGCCAATCCACCTAACCTGCACATCTTTGGACGCTAAGGGGTCATTTACCATGGCCAATCCACCTATCCCACACATTTTGGGACACTAAGGGGCAATTTAGCATGGCTAATCCACCTAACCTGCACATTTTGGGACACTAAGAGGCAATTTAGCATGGCCAATCCACGCAACCAGCACCTCTTTGGACACTAAGGGGCAATTTAGCATGGCAAATCAATCTAACTGGCACAGCTTTGGAGTGTGGGAGGAAACCAGAGCACACGGAGGAAACCCACGTAGACACGGGGAGAATGTGCAAACTCCACACAGACAGTGACCCAAGCCGGGAATTGAACCCAGGTCCCTGGCGCTGTGAGGCAGCAGTGCTAACCACTGTGCCAACGTGCTGCCAGATGGAAGCAGGATAAAGTAAATGGCAAAACAGGTTCAAGAGCCTGAATGGCCTACTCCTGTCCCTATTTATGATTAGAATGACATTGAGTTTACAGCCAAGAGCCAGTGTTTATGTTCCGCACGTGACATCTTCCATTCATCTTCATCAAACACCATCAATAAATCTTTCTTTTCCTCTCACTATCATGTATTTACCTAGCTTCCCCTTAAATACATTTGTGCTATTCTCCTCTTTAACTCCATATGGTAGTGTTCTATATATTGGGTATTGCTGCCTATTTTAACACCAAGCTTTGTGATGTGGTAATCATGTTGAGAGAGAGAGACCAACTGGACAGGTGAACTAATAAATGGGTGGCAGATGGGTATTAATGTAGATTAGATAGGATGGACGTAGGGAAGTTGTTTCCATTAGCAGGGGAGACTAGGACGCGGGGGCACAGCCTTAGAATAAAAGGGAGTCACTTTAGAACAGAGATGAGGAGAAATTTCTTCAGCCAGAGAGTGGTAGGTCTGTGGAATTCATTGCCACAGAGGGCTGTGGAGGCCGAGACGTTGAGCGTCTTCAAGACAGAAATTGATAAATTCTTGATTTCTCGAGGAATTAAGGGCTATGGGGAGAGAGCGGGTAAATGGAGTTGAAATCAACCATGATTGAATGGTGGAGTGGACTCGATGGGCCGAATGGCCTTACTTCCGCTCCTATGTCTTATGGTCTTATGGTCTTATAGATTAATGGAATACTTTCCTTGGACCAGAGACTCATTGATTCCATGCACTAATTTGTGGACATGATGTGGAGATGCTGGTGTTGGACTGGGGTGGACACAGTAAGAAGTCTCACAACACCAGGTTTAAGTCCAACAGGTTTATTTGGAATCATGAGCTTTCGGAGCGCTGCTCCTTCATCAGTTTTTAAAAAATTTATTAGTCACAAGTAAGGCTTACATTAACACTGCAATGAAGTTACTGTGAATTTCCCCTAGTCGCCACAGTCCAGCACCTGTTTGGGTCAATGCACCTAACCCAACACGTCTTTCAGAATGTGGGAGGAAACCGGAGCACCCGGAGGAAACCCACGCAGACATGGGGAGAACGTGCAGACTCCACTCAGACAGTGACCCAAGCCGGGAATCAAACCTGGGTCCCTGGCGCTGTGAGGCAGCAGTGCTAACCACTGTGCCACCGTGCCACCCCTAAAGGAGCAGCGCTCCGAAAACTTGTGATTCCCAATAAACCTGTTGGACTTTAACCTGGTGTTGTGAGACTTCTTGCTAGTTCATAGGGGAAGCTCTGATAACCATTGTCTATGGTGCAAAGGAGACTTCGGAGGTTAGCCACACAGGAATAGCCAAAAGTAACATGCATAGGATGAAGGAATCCCCTTACCAAAGGAAGGATACACTTACTATCGAGGGAGTACAGTGAAGATCCACCAGACTGATTTTGGGGATGGCAGGATTGTCATAGGTCACAGGTTGGAATTCTCCAGCTGTTCATGCCAGCGGGATTCTCCAGTCCCGCTGGCAGTGCATGCCTGCCTGTGGGTTTCCTGCTGGAGTGGGGTGACGTCAGTGGGAATTCCCATTGACAGCAGTGGGACCAGAGAATCCCGCCACCAGCAAACAACACGCCACCTCCCGTTGGCAGGAAACATGAGTTTTGCAGCCCATCATATCTACACTGGCCAGCAAGCACATATTCATTCTATACCTATTTTCCCGCTCTTGGTCCATAGTCATAGGGAGAGAGATTGAGGAGACCCGTCCTAGCTCTGAAGAAGAGTCATATTGGACACAAAACACTAACTCTGTTTCTCTCTCCGCAGATGCTGTCAGACCGGCTGAGTTTATGCAGCATTTTCTGGTTTTTATTTCACACCTAACCACAGTGCCACCAGACCAGTCACTGAAAATATTCAAGACGAAGATTGCTAGATTTCTAGATATTAAAGACATCAAGGTATATGAGAATAGAGTGGGATAATGGGACTCAGGTAGAAGATCTATGGTGCAAAATCAAGCAGAAAGGTGGAACAGGCTCAAGGGGCCGAATGGCCTACTCCATTTTGTATGTTCCTGTTAATGTGGCTTGAAGGACTTGGGTCAATTTGATCAAGCGCTTATCAATGTAGGCTGAAGGCATTTGGCTATTTATTCACTTTGGTCGGAAGAATAAAGGAGCTGAACATTATTTAAATGGAGAAAGACTGCACAAGGTCGCAGCTCAGAGGGATTTGGAGTCTTTGTCCATAAATCACAAAGGGCTACCATGCAAGTTCAGCAGGAAATAGGGAAGGCAAATGGAATGTTGGCCTTTATTTCAAAGCAAATGAAGTATAAAAATAGGGAAGTCTTGCTCAAAATATACATGGCACTGGTTAAACCTCAGCTGCAATACTGTGAACAGTTTTAGTCCCTTCATCATAGAAATCATAGAAACCCTACAGTACAGAAAGAGGCCTTTCGGCCCATCGAGTCTGCACCGACCACAATCCCACCCAGGCCCTACCCCACATCCCTACATATTTTACCCACTAATCCCTCTAACCTACGCATCTCAGGACACTAAGGGGCAATTTTAGCATGGCCAATCAACCTAACCCGGACATCTTTGGACTGTGGAAGGAAACCGGAGCACCCCACGCAAACACGAGGAGAATGTGCAAACTCCACACAGACAGTGACCCAAGCCGGGAATTGAACCCAGGTTCCTGGAGCTGTGAAGCAGCAGTGCTAACCACTGTGCTACCGTGCCGTGCCTTTATCTATGGGAAGGGCCATGAAGGCAGTCCAGAGAAGATTCACTGGGTTGATCCCGGGTATGGAGGGATTTTCTTCTGAGGGGAGGTTGAGTAGGTTGGGCCTGCACTCACTGGAGTTTTGAAGAATGAGAGGTGACCTTATTGAGACATTTAGGATTCTCAGGGGGCTTGGCAGGTTAGATGCTGAGAGGTTGTTTCCCCTTGTGGGAGAGTCTAGGGCCAGAGGGCATAATCTCAGAGTGAGGGGCTGCCCATTTAAGACAGAGATGAGGAGGAATTTCTTCTCTCAGAGGGTAGTGAAACTGTGGAACTTGTTACTGCCGAGGGCTGTAGAGGCTGGATCATTAAGATGTTCAAGGCTGAGATAGACAGATATTTCATCAGTAAGGGAATCAAGGGTTATGGGGATAAGGTGGGAAAGTGGAGTTGAGGATTATATCAGATAAGTCATGATCTCATTTAATGGTGGAGCAGACTCGATGGGCCGATTGGCCTACTCTTGCTCCTATGTCGTACGGACTAATGGAAATAGCAACAACTTGTATTTATATAGCACCTTTAATGCAGTAAAATGTTTCAAGGTGCTGCATAGCAAATATAATTTGACAAGATGTTAGATGTGTTAGGGCAGATGCTCAAAAGCTTGCTAAAAGAGGTAGATTTTTAACAACCTGAAAAACAGGATCAGAAGTCACTCATCCAGCACCCTGAACAGTGAGATGCCTTTAAGGAAGAGATAGTCCAGGTGCAGACAAACTATATCCTCACCAAGGGGAAAGGTGGGGCAAACAAATCCAGAGATCCCTGGATGACGAAAGAGATGGAATTTAAGATGAATCGGAAAAGGTGTGCTTATGGTAAAAGCCAGGTGGACACCACAATTGTGAATCAGGTCGCAATTGGAAGATTCAGTTGGAAATTGAAAAAAACAATTTTGAGAGGCAGAGAGTATAAGGCGAGGCTGGCAGTTAACAAAAGGGAAGCCAGAAGTCTGATATCGGTGTATAAGTAGCGGGGTGGTAAGAGAAGTGGAGACACATAGGGATTTATACATGGAAGCAGAGGGCAGGGCCCAGGTATTAAATGAATACTTTGCATCTATCTTTACCAAGGAAGGAGATGCTGCCCCAATCATGGGGAGGGAGAAGGTGGTTCAGACACAACAGACTTGTGAGCAAAATTATAATTCATGAAATAAAAGGGATCGGCTATGGAATTGGCTGACACCTATGTCAGACTCCTATTTATTGACTACAGCTCAGCCTTCAACACCATTATCCCAACAAAACTCATCTCCAAACTCCGTGGCCTAGGGCTCAACCCCTCCCTCTGTGACTGGATCATTGACTTCCTAACCCACAAACCTCAATCAAGGATAGGCAACAACAGAGATGCATGTGTTAAAGGAACATCGGCGATTGTGGGCAACTTTAATCTGCATATAGATTGGGAGAGTCAAATTATTCACAGTAGATTAGAGGAGGAATTTCTGGAGTGCATACAGGACGGTTTTCTGGAACAATACATTGAGGAACCAACAAGGGAACAAACCACCTTGGGCTGGGTGTTGCACAATGAGAAAGGATTAGTTGGCAATCTAGTTGTGAGAGATCCCTTGGGGACAAGTGACCATAATATGGTAGAATTCTTTGTCAAGGTGGATAGTGATGTAGTTGATTCTGAGACCAGGGTCCTGAATCTCAATAAAGGGAACTATGATGGTATGAGGCATGAATTGGCCATGATGGACTGGGAAACATTACTGAAAGGAAAGACAATGGATAGGCAATGGCAGGCATTTAAAGAACGAATAGATAAACTCCAGAAGTTGTTTATTCCTCTTTGGCGCAAGAGTGGCGAGGGAATTGTAGCCAAACCATTCAAGATTCAAGGAAGAAGCTAACAGATTGGCAAGAAAAAGTAGCAGGCCTGAGGATTGGGAGTAGTTTAAAATTCAGCAAAGGAGGACCAAAGGGTTGATAAGAAGGGAAGAAATAGAATATGAAAGTAAGCTAGCGTGAAACATAAAAACTGACTGTAAAAGTTTCTATAGATATGTAAAGAGAAAAAGATTGACAAAAACGAATGTAGGCCCCTTACAGTCAGAAACGGGAGAACTCATAACGGGGAATAAAGAAATGGCTGAGGGATTAAATTTATACTTTGCTTCAGTCTTCACAAAAGAAGACATGAATAATGTACCCGAGGTGCTGAGAGAAACATGTTTCAGTGAGGAGCTAAAAGAAATCAGCAAGGTAGAGAAATGGTTCTGAGTAAATTGATGGAATTGAAGGTGGATAAATCTCCAGGTCCTGATAATCTTCATCCCAGAGTATAGAATTCATAGAATCATAGAAACCCTACAGTGCAGGAAGAGGCCATTCGGCCCATTGAGTCTGCACTGACCACAATCCCACCCAGGCCCTACCCCAATATCCCTACATATTTTACCCGCTAATCCCTCTAACCTACACATCTCAGGACACTAAGGGGCAATTTTAGCATGGCCAATCAACCTAACCCGCACATCTTTGGACTGTGGGAGGAAACCGGAGCACACGGAGGAAACCCACGCAGACACGAGGAGAATGTGCAAACTCCACACAGACAGTGACCCGAGCTGGGAGTACTTAAGGAAGTGGCCCTGGAAATTGTAGATCCATTGGTGGTTTTTTCCAAAATTCTTTGGACTCTGGAATAGTTCCTACAGATTGGAGGGTAGCTAATATAAGCCCACTATTCAAAAAGGGAGATAGAGAAAAAACAGGGAGCGATAGACCAGTGAGCCTAATGTCAGTACCGGGGAAGTTGTCCATTATCAAGGATTTCATAACTCAGCATTTGGAAGGCAGTGGTATAATCAGACAAAGTCAGCATGGATTTACAAAAGGGAAATCATGCTTAACGAATCTATTGGAATTCTTTGAGGATGTAACTAGTAGAGTTGACCAAGGAGAACCAGTGGATGTGGTTTATTTAGACTTTCAGAAGGCTTTTGACAAGGTCTCACATAACAGACTACGATGTAAAGTTAAAGCACATGGGATTGCAGATAATGTCTTGAGATGGATAGAAAGCTGGTCAGCAGACAGGAAGCAAAGAGTTGGCATAAATGAGTCTTTTTCTGGTTGGCAATCAGTGACTAGTGGGGCTCCACAGGGATCTGTGCTAGGACCCAGCTGTTCACATTTCATATTAATGATTTGGAAGAGAGAACTGAATGTGTTATCTCCAAATTTGCGGATGACACAAAGTTGGGTGGGAGGGTGAGCTGTGAGGAGGATGCAGAGATGCTTCAGCGTGATTTGGACAGGCTAAATGTGTGGGCATGTGCATGGTAGATGCAGTATAATGTGGATAATGTGGATTTGGTAGCAATAATAGGAAGACAGATTATTATTTGAATGGGTGTAAATTGAGAGAGGTGGATACTCAATGAGATCTTGGAGTCGCTGAAAGTAAGCGTGCAGGTACAGCAGGCAGTAAAGAAGCTAAATGCTATGTTTGTCTTCATAGCGAGAGGATTTGAATATAGGAATAGGGATGTTTTGCTGCAATTATATAGGGCATTGGTGAGGCCACACCTGGAGTATTGTGTGCAGTTTTGGTGTCCTTATCTGAGAAAGGATTCCTTGCTACAGAGGGAGTACAGCGAAGGTTTACCAGGCTGATTCCTGGGATGGCAGGTCTGCCATATGAGGAGAGACCAAGTCAGTTAGGATTATATTCACTGGAGTTTAGAAGAGTGAGAGGGGATCTCATAGAAACTTATAAAATTCTAACAGGGTTAGACAGGGTAGATTCAGAAAGAATGTTCCTGATGGTGGGAGAGTCCAGAACTAGGGGCCATAGTTTGAGGATAAGGGGTAAACCTTTTAGAACTGAGATGAGGAGAAATTTCTTCAACCAGAGGGTGGTGAAAGTATGGAATTCACGACCACCAAATGTAGTTGAGGCCAAAATATTGCCTGATTTCAAGAAGAAATCAGATATAGCTCTTGGGGCTTAAAGGATCAAGAGATATGGTGGGGGGCGGAGGGGGGGGGGGGGTGCGGAGGGAAGGGGGGAATCAGGATATTGAATTTGCCGATCAGCTATGATCAAAATGAATGGCGGAGCAGGCTCGAAGGGCTGAAATGTCTACTCCTGCTTCTAGTTTCTATGTTTCTCTGTAACACCTCCTCCATGATTATCCTCAACACCGGTGCCCCACGCGGCTGTGACCTCAGCCCCTTTCTTATACACTTATGACTGCGTGGCCAAATTCCCCTCAAATTCCATTTACAAGTTTGCTGATGACACCATCGTAGTGGGTTGACTCTCAAACAATGATGAGGTGAAGTATAGGAAAGAGGGAAAGAATCTGGTGAACTGGTGCGATGACAATAATCTCTCCCTCAATGTCAACAAAATGAAGGAGATTGTCATTGACTTCAGGAAGTATAATGGAGGGCATGCCCCTGTCTACATCAAAAGTAATGAAGTGGAGATGATCAAGAGCTTCAAGATTCTCGGTGTTCAGATCATCAATAACCTGTCCTGGTTCTCCCCACGCTGATACTATAGTTAAGAAATCCCACCAACACCTCTACTTTCTCAGAAGACTAAGGAAATTAGGCATGTCAGCTACGACTCTCACCAACTTTTACAGATGCACCATAGAAAGCATTCTTTCCGGTTGTATCACAGCTTGGTATGGCTCCTGCTCTGCCCAAGACTGCAAAAAACTACAAAGGGTCGTGAATGTAGCCCAGTCCATCACTCAA
Organism: Mustelus asterias; assembly: GCF_964213995.1. NCBI lineage: Eukaryota > Metazoa > Chordata > Chondrichthyes > Carcharhiniformes > Triakidae > Mustelus > Mustelus asterias. The sequence goes on from NC_135806.1 coordinate 135,083,454, forward strand.
ACCAGCCTCCCATCCATTGACTCTGTCTACACTTCCTGCTGCCTTGGAAAAGCAGCCAGCATAATCAAGGACCCCACGCATCCTGGACATTCTCTCTTCCACCTTCTTCCGTTGTGAAAAAGATACAAAATTCTGAGGTCACGGACCAAGCAACTCAAGAACAGCTTGTTCCCTGCTGCCATCAGACTTTTGTTTGGACCTACCTTATATTAAGTTGATCTTTCTCTACACCCTAGCTATGACTGTAACACTCCATTTTGCACTCTCTCCGCCATCGTAAATATCCTGGCCCATGATTCCATGATAGTACAAACCACTTCATAAACCATTATCTTATTAAGTGGCCAACACTGTCGCAATAAAGAAACTCTCATGCCGAAATCATGTCCAAAAACTATAATCCTTTTAAGTGGTCTTTAAACTGTCAAGATAAACAAACCCACAGTCTCCTTGACAATTGGGGCAAAACCCCCTGCTGAACTAAATCCATTAGTGGGGTTTGGAGCTCAGCCAAGGATTCATAATTGGATTCCATTGTGCAGCTACATAAACAAAGCCTGTAGAGCTCAATACAATGAAACTTTTGCAGTCATTAAAAGAACCTAGCCAATTGTTAGAGCATAAACACACGGGGGGAGAACAGATGTTTGAGCTGTTATTCAATTAAAAGATTGGATTGCAAATGACACAGTCAAATTTGAATATCAATGCTGATCAATTTAGAAGAGGATGTTATCCATTGGATAAAGGATTGGATATTGTCCTGTAACCTAACTGAACGCTTTTCAACTTCCACAATGCTGGTCAAATTCATAGTCACTTATCCTTTTTTCAATAAAGCCTTGGATTAATCACAGCACTAACAACAGATTAAATTTGTCATAGAGCATTACATTATGACAGATGAAGTTGTCAACATTTATTAACTTATCCGCCAAAGGACTTCCAACTCCAGACTACGGTTCCCCCATGATTCGTGGCACCTCTTAGGGGTTAGGCAATGGCCCAGTCGTATTATTGCTAGACTCTTAATCCAGAAACGCAGCTAATGTTCTGGGAACCCGGGTTCGAATCCTGCCTTGGCAGATGGTGGAATTTGAATTCAATATAAAATATCTGGAATTACGAATCTATTGATGACCATGAAACCATTGTCGATTGTCGGAAAAACCCATCTGGTTCACTGATGTCCTTTAGGGAAGGAAATCTGCCGTCCTTATCTGGTCTGGCCTACATGTGACCCCAGAGCCACAGCAATGTGGCAAACTCTCAACTTCCCTTCTGAACAAGGGCAATTAGGAATGGGCAATGAATACTGGTCAGCTGGCGACGCCCAATGAATAAAAAACAACCTCTGAGCTGTAGTGAATCATGTCACATTCAGAAGCTGCCCAGACTCCATGGAAATTGCAGCAGTTCTACAGTGCCCACCTCCACACTGGAGGCAGCAAGGATGGCAGAGCTGTGTGTGGGGTCCCGACTTGTTGCCTTTCCCTCCCTGAGGGAAATAGCTGGCAACAGGGAACGGGGACCATGTCCGGCATGTGGGACCCATAAGAATCCATTTCCACCTGGTTTACCCCGTGTTGGACCTGGAAAATCCAGCCCAGGTCTCGAGAGGTGGGTAGTTATTACCAGGTGTTACCTTTTGAGGAACACTGAACTAGCAAAACCCCTGCCGGAGTTTTACTTATACAAAAGACGCACCATGACCCAGCATGCGTATGCCTCAATAGAGCTTCTTACTTAGATCCCATTTCTCTGCCCTTTCCCTCTCTCCTTTCACTTCCTCTTCACGTTAAAATAGAACAGTACAGCACAGTACAGGCCCTTCGGCCCTTGATGTTGTGCCGAGCTTAGTCCGAAACCAAGATCAAGCTATCCCACTCCCTATCATTCTAGTGTGCTCCATGTGCCTATCCAATAACCGCTTGAAAGTTCCAAAAGTGTCCGACTCCACTATCACAGCAGGCAGTCCATTCCACACCCCAATCACTCTCTGAGTAAAGAACCTACCTCGGACATCCCTCCTATATCTCCCACCATGAACCTTATAGTTATGTCCCCTAGTAACAGCTACATCCACCCGAGGAAATAGTCTCTGAACGTCCACTCTATCTATCCCCCTCATCATCTTATAAACCTCTATTAAGTCGCCTCTCATCCTCCTCCGCTCTAAAGAGAAAAGCCCTAGCTCCCTCAACCTTTCCTCATAAGACCTACCCTCCAGACCAGGCAGCATCCTGGTAAATCTCCTCTGCACTCTCTCCAATGCTTCCACATCCTTCTTATAGTGAGGTGACCAGAACTGCGCACAATATTCCAAATGTGATCTCACCAAGGTCCTGTACAGTTGCAGCATAACCCCACGGCTCTTAAACTCAAACCCCCTATTAATAAATGCTAACACACTATAGGCTTTCCTCACTGCTCTATCCACCTGAGTGGCAACCTTCAGAGATCTGTGGATATGAACCCCAAGATCTCTCTATTCCTCCACATTCCTCAGAACCCTGCCATTGACCCTGTAATCCGCATTCAAATTTGTCCTACCAAAATGAATCACCTCGCACTTATTAGGGTTAAACTCCATCTGCCATTTTTCAGCCCAGCTCTACATCCTATCAATGTCTCTTTGCAGCCTACAACAGCCCTCCACTTCATCCACTACTCCATCAATCTTGGTGTCATCAGCAAATTTACTGACCCACCCTTCAGCCCCCTCCTCCAAGTCATTGATAAAAATCACAAATAGCAGAGGACCCAGCACCAACCCCTGTGGTATACCGCTGGTAACTGGTCTCCAGTCTGAAAATTTTCCATCCACCACCACCCTCTGTCTTCTATGAGATAGCCAGTTACATATCCAATCGGCCAAATTTCCCTCTATCCCACACCGCCTTACTTTCATCATAAGCCGACCATGGGGAACCTTATCAAACGCCTTACTAAAATCCATGTATATGACATCAACTGCTCTACCTTCATCTACACACTTAGTTACCTCCTCAAAGAATTCAATCAAATTTGTGAGGCAAGAGTTACCCTTCATGAATCCGTGTTGACTATCCCAAATTAAGCTGCATCTTTCCAAGTGGTCATAAATCCTATCCCTCAGGACCTTTTCCATTAACTTACCGACCACCGAAGTAAGACTAACTGGCCTATAATTGCCAGGGTCATTCCTATTTCCTTTCTTGAACAGAGGAACAACATTCGCCACTCTCCAGTCCTCTGGCACTATCCCCGTGGACAGTGAGGACCCAAAGATCAAAGCCAAAGGCTCTGCAATCTCATCCTTGCCTCCCAAAGAATCCTAGGATATATCCCATCTGGCCCAGGGGACTTATCGACGCTCAGGTTTTTCAAAATTGCTAATACATCTTCCCTCAGAACATCTACCTCCTCCGGCCTATCAGCCTGTATCACACTCTCATCCTCAAAAACATGGCCCCTCTCCTTGGTGAACACTGAAGAAAAGTATTCATTCATCGCCTCTCCTATCTCTTCTGACTCCATGCACAAGTTCCCACTACTATCCTTGACCAGCCCTAACCTCACCCTGGTCATTCTTTTATTTCTCACATAAGAGTAAAAAGCCTTGGGGTTTTCCTTGATTCGACCTGCCAAGGACTTCTCATGTCCCCTCCTATCTCTCCTAAGCCCTTTTTTTTAGCTCATTCCTTGCTACCTTGTAACCCTCAAGCGACCCAACTGAACCTTGTTTCCTCATCCTTACATACGCTTCCTTTTTCCTCTTGACAAGACATTCAACCTCTTTTCAATCACATTTTCTATGTTTCAATTTTTATAAGTGTATCTTCACACCCACAGTGTTGTTTACCCTTTGGGGAATAGTGGTGGGGGACGGTGAAGGGGAGTGGTGAAAGGATTTCCAAGCTGATTGTCAGCCCATTGAACTGTGTTGAATGCTCCTTCCATGGCCAACAAGTCCCAGAACCCAGAATTGGTCCGCCCAACTCTGGGGCGTTGGTCTCGAACCCAGAGCTTCAGGTCCAGGGGTGGGGGTGTTAAGAGTGCTCCACAAGACCTCTTGGATTTTCAATTGACATTAATTGTTATCAGATAGGTAAAGTTTTTTTTATTCATTCGCGGGACATGAGCGTCGCTGGCTGGCCAGTATTTATTGCCCATCCCTAGTTGCCCTTGGAGGGCAGTTGAGAGTCAACCACATTGCTGTGGTTCTGGATCACATGTAGGCCAGACCCGGTAAGGATGGCAGATTTCCTCCCCTAAAGGACATTAGTGAACCAGATGGGTTTTTCCGACAATCGACAAGGTTTCATGGTCATCAGTCGATTCTTAATTCCAGATTTTTTTTAATTGAGTTCAAATTTCACCATATGCCGTGGCGGGATTCGAACCCGGGTCCCCAGAACATTAGCTGAGTTTCTGGATTAATAGCCCAACGATAATACCACTAGGCCATCGCCTCCCCGATGCAAAGCGATTTGCAAACTACATTGATGGCATTCCAAGAATAAAAATTTAGATGTTGCAAAGTCTGTGACAGAACGGTTCTCACATGGTCACAAGGATTGCAAAGTTTTGAGGGGGAAAGACTGATACTGACACTCTGTTAACTTAAAAGGAATTGAGGGCAAATGCCACATTCCTCGCCCGCTCTCTAAATTCACAACCCCACTGTGAAAAAGACAACCTGTCGACTGGGCCGGTGGCGCCAATGGAGCCACTTGGACACACATTCCGTGTTCAGCTACATGGAACCAAATCACTCGCCTCCACCTCACACATTCAGCAGTGAGGTGCCACACACAGGAAAGGTGTACAGCAGCTGGCAAACCTCACACTGAGGTCGGTTTGGGGGGTCATTGGCAAATTCTGCTGCCAGTTGTTAAAAACCGCCAGGCTGATGTACGACTCAGTAACATGATCTCCATGAATGGGGCACCAGAGTGAGCCAGCAGGCAGTGGTTTTACCATGCCACCAGTTACGAGTGGGGCTCCCTCTGTTGTTCGACACTAGGATACGATACACCAGTATTGAAAGTGGCAACGCAGGTAGAGAAGGTAGTCAAGAAGGCATACGGCATGTTGCCTTCATCGGCCGGGGCATTGAGTATACAAATTGGCAGGTCATACTGCAGCTGCACAGAACCTTAGTTCGGCCTCATTTGGAATATTGTGTACAATTCTGGTTGCCGTACTACCAGAAGGATGTGGATGCTTTGGAGAGGGTACAGAAGAAGTTTACCAGGATGTTGCCTGATCTGGAGGGCATTAGCTATGAGGAGAGGTTGGATGAACGCGGTTTGTTTTCATTGGAATGACGGAGGTTGAGGGGCAACCTGATAGAAATTTACAAGATTATGAGTGGCATGGATACAGTGGATAGTCAGATGCTCTTTCCTAGGGTACAGAAGTCAAGTACTAGGGGACATAGGTTTAAGGTGCGTGGGGAAAAGTTTAGAGGAGATGTGTGAGGCAAGTTTTTTTACACAGAGGGTGGTGAATGTCTGCAACGCGCTGCCCGGGGAGGGGGTGGGAGCAGGTACGATAGCGGCATTTAAGGGGCAACTAGACAAATACATTAATAGGATGGGAAAGGAAGGATACGGACTCCGTAAGTGCATACGGTTTTAGTTTAGGCAGACATCATGATTGGCGCAGGCTTAGAGAGCTAAAGGGCCTGTGCTGTACTGTTCTTTGTTCTTTGTCCTTGTTCAGGAGAGTAGAAATTTGACAGTTCTGCCTCATCCTATATTAGGTTCAGTGCAAACCCTACGGTTAAGCAGATGCTGATGTAACTGCTAAGGCTATCACTTCTTGGAATAGCACACTAGGAGGCCATTCAGCCCATTGGTATTTGTGTTGCCACCTTGCAGGTGCGATCCAGTTTGCCCCCCACTCCCCTGCTCTTTTTTCATTGCCTTGTAACTCTTTCTTTTTCAAATATTTATCCAATTCTCTTTGGAAATCTGAATCTGCTTCACTGCCCTTAAGGCAGCACAGTCCAGATCATAACGTCACAAAAATATAACCCCTCCTCTTCATCTCCCTCTGATTCTTTTTGCCAGTCGCCTTAACTCGGAGTCCTCTGGTTACCAAGGCTCTTGCCGGTTACATGGTTTATCCCGATCTGCTCCACTGAAACCTGCTGTGGATTTTAAACACCACTATTAAATCCCTAAGGAAGGAGGATGATCCCAGCTTCTCTAGTTTCTCCTCACAACTGAAGTCCTTCACCCTCAGTACTGTCCTGCTAAACCTCCTCTGAACCTTCTCCAAGGCCTTCATGGAATCATAGAGTCTCTACAGTGCAGAAGGAGGCCATTCAGCCCATCGAGTCTGTACTGGCACAGCATCTTATCCAGACTCTCCTTTCACCTCATCCTCACAACCCCACAAACTTACCTTGCTAATCCAACTAACCTACACATCTTTGGACATGAAGGGGCAATTTAGCATGGCCAATCCACCTAACCTACACATCTTTGTACATTAAGGGTGGAATTTTACAGGAATGATTCTAAGTGTCCAGCTAATGTGAAAATGGGACTGTTCCTGATCCATTTTTCGGGTGAGTTTTCACTCCCAATCTTAAGGACTTAGACTTTGAAAATATGGGCTAGACCATTTCTAGCTGCTGCAGGCAGTGGGCTGGGCTTAACTTGCCAGTCAGCCTGCAGAGGGAGCTATTGCGCATGCGTAGGTCTGTGTCTGCACATGCGCAATACCAACTGCAGAGGAAGTTACTGTGCATGTGCAGACCTCTGATTCTGCATGTGCGCAATTCCAACAAAAGGAGTTTGACAGACAGAGAAAGAAAGCTGTCAGGCCCCTGCTGTTGCAGGCAGCACCACAAACTACATAGCCACCCCCACCCCCGCCCACCTCCCCAGGCTATTGTGGGGGCTCACGGCCAATCATGAGCCACACGCTGCCCAAAATGCAGCCTCTGCTGACCACCAAGATCGATCGCACCCCCCTCTCTTCCCCCTACCGATTGGAGCTGCAGAGTGACGGTGGGCACCTCCTCTGTCTCCGATCCGATCACCGGCAGAATGCACAGCGACCCCCTCGCCCCCACCCTAATTGGGCCGCCCAAACCTGGCCATGCCCCATAGGCCCCACGCCCCACCCCCTCTCCAGCCACATAGTCCCTGCCTCTCTGATTTTGCCGGAAATCCGGCTCTCGTAAAATTGCGAGAGCCAAGAAATCGGGCGTGATCCTGACCTCTTGGCCCTCGCGCAATTTTACTGGCACACTTCGACAATTGATAATTTAGCATGGTCAATCCACCCAACGTGCACATCTTTGGACACTAGGGGATTAGCATGGACAATCCATACATCCTGTACATCTTTCAGACTGTGGGAGGAAACTGGAGCACCCGGCGGAAACCCAATCAGACACGGGGACACACAGACAGTGACCCAAGCCGGGAATTGAACCCGGGCCCCTGTCGCTGGGAGGCAGCAGTGCTAACCATTGTGCCACCGTGCCACTCTTAAATAAGATAGGTATATCTGCATTGCGGAACAGAGCAAAATATTTTGAGTTGGTCAAGCGTCTTCTCACAGCCATTGAAGATAAGCCCTGCATGGATCGATAAATGCAAAGCTAAAGATGTATTGGGAAGGGTGCTATAGCTATGAGCCCTACCCCTCAACTTGCATAGTTAACAGCAACAGCGTCCTGCCAATTAGGAATACATTCTCCTAACACAGGTCAGGAAAACTGTGCAAATAAATTATATTTTTAATTCTTTTCATGCGATGTGCGTGGCACTGGCAAAGCCCAACATTTCTTGCTCATCCTGAATGGGTCCAAATGCCAATGAAGACAGACAAACATCATCATTTTCCAGATAATTCAATATGTCATTGGGATTGCTAGACCTGCAAATCACTGGCTATCCACCATAAACTGTTAGCTTTTAGTTTTGGTTTATTTATTAATGTCACAAGTTGGCTTACATTAACACTGCAATTAAGTAACTGTGAAAATCCCCTTGTCGTCACACTCTGGCACCTGTTTGAATACACTGAAGGCGAATTTAGCGTAGCCAATACACCTAACCAGCATGTCTTTCGGGCTGTGGGAGGAAACCAGAGTACCCGGAGGAAACCCAGCATACTGTTCTTAGAGAAGGAGGAGAACGTGCAGACTCCGCACAGACAGTGACCAAAGCCGGGAATCGAACCCGGGTCCTTGGTGTTGTGAGGCAGCAGTGCTAACCACTGTGCCACTGCGCTGTCCAAATCCCACAAAACAGTGGTGGATGAGTTACAGAACTGCAGACGAGGTTTTGCTTGTCATGTTAAATTCAAAGCAGTTGGGGGAAGTTTTGGATTGATTCCAAAATGGGACAGATATATCCTACCAAAGTCAAGCATCACAAGTCAGATCAAGAGTTAAGTCATGACTACATTGGTGACGATAGACATCTCAGCCAACTTTTCATTAGCTTACAAGTCAGTACTGGCATCAAGCACCCTTTGCCTACACTAAGTTTAACAATGCCACAAAGAGCTCCTGTACAAAGAATGTTGATGTTGCATGCTCCACCATCAGGATGTGCTTTAGCATCTGAAGACGAATGGCAGCCTTTCTCAGGAGACAAAGGAAATTTAGCATGTCTGATTTTACAGATGCACCGTAGATAGCACTCTTTCTGATTGTATCACAGCTTGGTATGGCTCCTGCTCTGTCCAAGACCGCAAGGAACTACAAAGGGTCATGAATGAAGCCCAGTCCATCACTCAAACCAGCCTCCCATCCACTGACTCTGTCTACACTTCCCGCTGCCTCAGCAAAGCAACCAGCATAATCAAGGACCCCACGCATCCCGGACATTCTCTCTTCCACCTTCTTCCGTCGGGAAAAAGATACAAAAGTCTGAGGACACGCACCAACCGACTCAAGAACAGCTTCTTCCCTGCTGCTGTCAGACTGTTGAATGGACTTACCTTGCATTAAGTTGATCTTTCTCTGCACCCTAGCTATGACTGTAACACTACATTCTGCACTCTCTCCTTTCCTTCTCTATGAACAGTATGCTTTGTCTGTATAGCGCACAAGAAACAATGCTTTTCACTGTATGTTAATACATGTGACAATAATAAATCAAATCAAATCAGATGCCCAATTACAATCTTGATCTTTTCAGCATGTACACTCACTTTTAGACTCATACACACTTAACATTGGACTCATGCACATTCACTGTTGGAGATATTGCACACTTACTGAGGCATGGTTCCAGCATGTGACTTAAACATCTCTCTCTCGCCCTCCGAGTCGGTGGAAGAAGCCCCTAGGGGATAGGAAAGAAGAGGAAAGTTAGAGGGGCGTTCAACTTTTCTTGAAGCATGAATGAGGATGAGAGCTTGCGCCTTTGATTTGCCCTAACCTCAGCCTTGGCATCCGGCCACAAAAGTGAAGCTTTGCTTGTAATAACCAGTCTATGCGTGTGAGAAATCCAATCCAATTACAGTGCTGTTGTGCAGACGTATAATAGCGTGGCACACCCAGAACATCGTTGGCACACACACAGCCTCTGGGCTTTTCCAGCTGTTACATAAAAGGAAGGAGTTATGCCTGCTGCTGGTCTGAGCAATGGGGAGAAAGCAGTAAATAATCCTTTCTTCCTCATGCTTCCAGATTCATTCCTCTACACAAAGCTGGGCAAATACTAACTAACAAGAAACAGCTCTTCAACTGCACAAGTTTTTGAATACAACCTTTTAGGCCATAAGACCATAAGACATAGGAGCAGAATTAGGCCACTCGGCCCATCGAGTCTGCTCCACCATTCAATCATGGCTGATATTTTTCTCATCCCCATTCTCCTGCCTTTTCCCCGTAACCCCTGATCCTCTTATTAACCAGAACCTATCTATCTCTGTCTTAAAGACACTCAAAGACCTGCACAGCCTTCTGTAGCAAAGAGTTCCACAGATTCACCACTCTCTGGCTGAAGAAAATCCTCCTCATCTCTGTTGTAAAGGATCGTCCCTTTAGCCTGGGGTTGTGCCCTCTGGTTCTAGTTTTTCCTACCAATGAAAACACCCTCTCCACGTCCACTCTATCCAGGCCTCACAGTATCCTGTAAGTTTCAATAAGATCCCCCCTCATCCTTCTAAACTCCAACGAGTACAGACCCAGAGTCCTCAACCATTCCTCATATGACAAGCTTTAGTCCTATGCTATCGTTGGATTCAGAGGCTGGTTACTGTTTTTTATTAATTCGTGGGACATGGGCGTCACTGGCTGGCCAGCATTGGACGGCACGGTGGTACAGTGGTTAGCACTGCCGCCTCACAGCGCCAGGGACCCAGGTTCGATTCCCGGCTTGGGTCACTGTTGTGAGGAGTTTGCACATTCTCCCCGTGTCTGCGTGGCATTCCTCCGGGTGCTCCGGTTTCCTCCCACAGTCCAAAGATGTGCGAGTTAGGTGGATTGGCCATACTAAATTGTCCCTTAGTGTCAGGGGGACTAGCTAGGGTAAATGCATGGGGTTATGGGGATAGGGCCTGGGTGGGATTGTGGTCGGTGCAAACTCGATGGGCTGAATGCCCTCCTTTTGCACTGTAGGATTCTATGATTCTATGATTTATTGCCATCCTTAGTTGCCCTTGAGAAGGTGGTGGTGAGCTGCCATCTTGAATCACTGCAGTCCAAGTTCTGTGGGTTGACCCACAATGCCGTCAGAGAAGGAATTCTAGGATTTTGACCCAGTGACTGTGAAGGAACGGTGATATATTTCCAAGTCAGGATGGTGAGTGGCTTGGAGGGGAACTTGCAGGTGGTGGTGTTCCCAGGTATCTGCTGTCCTTGTCCTTCTAGATGGAAGTGGTCATGGGTTTGGAAGGTGCTGTCTTTGGTGAATTGCTGCCGTGCATCTTGTAGATAGTACACACTGCTGCTACTGAGCATCGGTGGTGGAGGGAGTGGATGTTTGTGGTTGTGGTGCCAATCAAGCGGGCTGCTTTGTCCTGGATGGTGCCAAGCTTCTTGAGTGTTGTTGGAGCTGCACCCATCCAGCATAACTGGTCAATTCAACAGCGCTGACCTTTGAACTCTAACAGGATCTAGTTCATGAGCCCTTGCCAGTGGTAAAGGAAGGGTTTCGTCAGAAATGTCATTTTGAACATTGTTGTGCAATTATTATTCCAATAATGTGAGCTGAAGGCTCAGGTAGCCACAGGCCCAACATCTAATAGAAAGTCTACATGGTGAGAGCTCTTCTCAACTAGAACTGTGTTTTGATGATCGCAATGGAATGTCTAAAACTTTACCTTTGTGCAGTCAATGATAATCAGGAGAGAAGAGAGAATTTCAATGGCGGACCCGTTTGGTTCAGGTCAGCACATTCCTCACCTCCGCACTCTCATGATGAGTTGAATCAGAGGTTTAAAAGCCATGCTGTGGAGATGCCGGCGTTGGACTGGTGTGGGCACAGTAAGAAGTCTCACAACATCAGGTTAAAGTCCAACAGGTTTATTCGGAATCACGAGCTTTCGGAGCGCTGCTCCTTCCTCAGGTGAGGCTCTCTACTCAACTGATGAAGGAGCAGCGCTCCGAAAGCTCGTGATTCCAAATAAACCTGTTGGACTCTAACCTGGTGTTGTGAGACTTCTTATTGAGGTTTTAAAAGTAGAGAAGGCAAGGGCCACATTGCCTCATGGCAAAACAAACCATTAGAAGCCAGTTACATGAAGGGGCCCACTAACATGCTGGGCTAAACAACAGCGATTGGTCATTACCAGCTCCCATCTACTCTTGGAGAGGTCTAGCCAGTTGGATCAAAGCACTACCACCGATTAAAGATGGAGACACGGTAGTACAGTGGTTAGCATGGCTGCCTCACAGCGCCAGGCAGTAAGGTTCGATTCCCGGTTAGGGTCACTGTCTGTGTGGAGTTTGCACATTCTTCCCATGCCTGTGTGGGTTTCCTCCGAGTGCTCCGGTTTCCTCCCACAGTCCAAAATGTGCGGGTTAGTTGGATTGGCCATGATAAATTGCTCCTTAGTGTCAGAGGCACTAACAGGGTAAATACATGGGGTTATGGGGATAGGGCCTAGGAGGGATTGTTGTCGGTGCAGGCTCGATGGGCTAAATGGCCTCCTTCTGCACTGTATGGATTCTATGATTCTCAAGGGCAACTGATGCCGGGCAATAATTGTCAGCCGTACCAGCAACTCCTACACCAGAGCAGTGCTGCATTATTGACAGTCTCGAAGGGCCAAATGGCCTACTCCTGCATTAGTCATGTGAGTTGCAGGTTCAGTCCAATGCGCTGTTCCGTCCTGAGTATGTGAGCTTAGCTTTTCCTTTCTACCCCATTGGCTAGCTGTCTGAATACAATGCATTCCATGGGATCGCAGCTCCGTATCTCTGTCACCTCCTCCAGCCCTTCAACTCTCCGATACCTCCAGCGTTCCTCCAATTCTCAACACTGGAACTTTCCCAATTTCCACCACTCCACCATTTGGCGGAGGTGCCTTTTATTACCGAGACCCTATACTCAGGAATTCCCTCTCTGACTATCTTCCATCTCTCTCTCCTCATTTAAGATGCTCCTTAAGACCAATCTTTTGACCAACCCCCTGGGACACCTGTCCCAACATCACCTTTGACTTGGGGTCAAATTTTGCTTAACAAAACTACGGGTGGGATTTTCCAGCCACGCTCGCCCCAAGGACCGGAAAATCCCACCCGAGGTCAAAGGACCTTTGCGGGACCATGTCCTGCTCGCTATGATTCCTGTGGCAGGTGGGACAGGAAAATTTTGCCCTAAGAGTCTTGGGATGTTTGACTGGACTAAACGGCGTATGAAATGCAACAGAATTGGTAGATCTTGTGAAGAGACACGGGATCATCTCCCTTCGCCACCCCACTCCCCCCCTCCCCCCACCTCCTCAGAATTCAACCCACCCCCACAAACCCGGGTACTGCCTGTTGAGCCTCTCAGTTGCACTTCAGTAATAAAAGATGATGCAAGTCCAGCTTCTTCACAAACTCACTTTATTCTCTCTTTACAACTCCACGTACACACACCCAACACCCAATGTCACCTGTAAGCCCTTTATATATCCCAGTGAGTACTATTTAATATACAAATCAGGTCTAAAGTGGAAGGTTACAGGTATCCCATTCCTAACACTGCCCACGCACTGTAAGGAAGGGATGGACGCTCTGCTCCTTACGATGCACATGAACAGAAGCAGCTGAACAAACAAGAGGACAGAGGGAAAGCCCAGTGTCCACGGGGCAGTAGGTTATCACGAGGCCTGGAGAATAACAGAGGAACACGGGAACAGGATGTTCCCCTTCATTAACATTATTCCATTACATTGTGTGATTTCAAGAAGGAATTAAATATAGCTATTGGGGCTAAAGGGATATCGGAGGGGGAAGGTGGGATCAGGATATTGAATTTGATGGTCAGCCATGATCAAAATGAATGGTGGAGCAGGCTCGAAGGGCCGAATGGCCTACTTTTGCTTCTAGTTTCTTCATTTCCTTGGTTTTTTTATTCATTTGTGGGACATGGGTGTCACCGTCTGGCCGGCATTTATTACCCATCCCTAGTTGCCCTCGAGAAGGTGGTGGTGAGATCCCTTCTTGAATCGCTCCAGTCCACTTGCTGTGGGTTGACCCACAATGCCTTTAGGGAGGGAATTCCAGGATTTTGACTCTGCGACTGTGAAGGAACGGCGATATATTTCCAGGTCAGGATGGTGAGTGGCTTGGAGGGGAACTTGCAGGTGGTGGTGTTCCCATGTGTCTGCTGATTGCTCATCACAAGATTGGACAAGACCACCAGAGGTTACTTCAGTTCATCATGACAAGATCACAGAACAACAGTTGAAAATAAAATGTTTTTTTTGCAAGTTGGGGTTAGCTGATTGAGGGAGGAGGATGTATCGGTTGAACACGCTAACTAAATGTGCCCGATGTTAATCAGGACTGTGTGTATAGACCTGGGAAAGCAGCTCAAGGTGCGGCTGACTTACACGCCCTAACTCTGCAACAGCAGAGCAGGCAGACTGTGAGTAGGCTGCACCCCGGCATTACAGTTGACCTAAAATGAAAGGGAGAACTTGCGTCTATGCAGTGCCAAGGACGTCCTGAAGTCCTTTCACAGTCAGTGAAGTGTAGAAGGACAGTCATCACTGGAATGGAGGAAAGCTGGATTACACTGAACAACACCACCATTCACTGTGTCACTAACTCCTGCCTAACTTGGGAAAGGCAAAAACAGTTCTGCAAAGCTCACTCAACGCCCCGACTATAAATCAGTGTGAAGTTTAAAGTTTATTTATTAGTATCACAAGTAGGCTTACATTAACACTGCAATGAAGTCACTGTGTAAATCCCCTAGTCGCCACACTCTGGCGCCTGTTCGGGTACAAAGAACAAAGAACAAAGAACAGTACAGCACAGGAAACAGGCCCTTCGGCCCTCCAAGCCTGTGCCGCTCCTTGGTCCAACTAGACCAATCGTTTGTATCCCTCCATTCCCAGGCTGCTCACGTGACTATCCAGGTAAGTCTTAAACGATGTCAGCGTGCCTGCCTCCACCACCCTACTTGGCAGCGCATTCCAGGCCCCCACCACCCTCTGTGTAAAAAACGTCCCTCTGATATCTGAGTTATACTTCGCCCCACTCAGCTTGAGCCCGTGACCCCTCGTGATCGTCACCTCCGACCTGGGAAAAAGCTTCCCACTGTTCACCCTATCTATCCCCTTCATAATTTTGTATACCTCTATTAGATCTCCCCTCATTCTCCGTCTTTCCAAGGAGAACAACCCCAGTCTACCCAATCTCTCCTCATAGCTAAGACCCTCCATACCAGGCAACATCCTGGTAAACCTTCTCTGCACTCTCTCCAATGCCTCCACGTCCTTCTGGTAGTGTGGTGACCAGAACTGGACGCAGTACTCCAAATGTGGCCTAACCAGCGTTCTATACAGCTGCATCATCAGCTGTACACCAGAGCGATTCTCTGTACACCGAGGGAGAATTTAGCATGGCCAATCCACCTAACCAGCACGTCTTTCGGACTGTGGGGGGAAACCGGAGCACCGGGAGAAAACTCACCCGGGAGAACGTGTAGACTCCATACAGACAGTGACCCAAGCTGGGAATTGAACCCAGGTCCCCGGCGCTGTGAGGCAACAGTGCTAACCACTGTGCCATCGTGCTGGCCTCACTCTATACAGGATCCCATTTTCAACAAGCACAATGGCAGCAATGTTTGCAACAAAGTAAGATTCTGCCTCTAATTTTGCAATCATACAGTCGTAGAGCTTTACAGCACAGTAAGAGGCCCTTTGGCCCATCATGTCTGTGCCAGCCATCAAACATCTATCTATTCTAACCCCATTTTCTAACACTTGGCCCGTAGCTTTGAATTCTAAGACATTTCAAGTGCTCATCTAATTGCTTCTTACGGTGTGGCAAACATGCCAGGGTTAATCTAATGTTTCGTCCCTACCCCATTCCTTAACCTCTACTTTCTCAGAAGACTAAGGGAATTTGGCATGTCAGCTACGACTCTCACCAACTTTTACAGATGCACCATAGAAAGCATTCTTTCTGGTTGTATCACAGCTTGGTATGGCTCCTGCTCTGCCCAAGACTGCAAGAAACGACAAAGGGTCGTGAATGTAGCCCAATCCATCACGCAAACCAGCCTCACATCCATTGACTTCCCACTGCCTTGGAAAATCAGCCAGCATAATTAAGGACAACTCGCACCCGGACATTCTCCCTTCCACCTTCTTCCGTTGGGAAAAAGCTACAAAAGTCTGAGGTCTCGTACCAACCGACTCAAGAACAGCTTCTTCCCTGCTGCCATCAGACTTTTGAATGGATCTACCTCACATTAAGCTGATCTTTCTCTGCACCCTAGCTATGACTGTAACAGTACATTCTGCACCCTCTCCTTTCCTTCTCTATGTACGGCATGCTTTGTCTGTCAAGAAACAATACTTTTCACTGTGACAATAATAAATCAAATCAAATCAGATCCATTCCAGACACATATAAACTTCCTGATACTATACCCATGACAGTCCTGGCTCCAACCCTGCACTTAACACTCCCATAGCAGGCTCTGTGTTGGGACCAAGGATTCCTGATCTATTTTCAGACAAGGAATTTCCTCCCACTCGTTGATTCCCAGAGGCTGATTCTTGACCGAAGCAGTGGGGGCAGTAGGGGCCATGGACCAGCAGGGTGCATGAGAAGATCATCGGGGAGTGGAAGAATAGTCTTCTCTCAGAATAAGAGTGAGGTGGAGATGTGGGCATTGGTCTGGGGTGGGCACAATAAGAAGTCTCACAACACCAGGCTAAAGTTCAACAGGTTTATTTGGAATCACGAGCTTTCGCAGCGCTGCCCCTTCATCAGGTGAGTGCAGACATGGCATATACAAAGACACAATTGCAAGATAATGGTTGGAATGTGAGTCTCTACAGGTAATCAAGTCTTTACAGGTACATTCAGTGTGAGTGGAGAGAGGGATAATCACAGGTTAAAGAAGTGCCCTGGCTTGAGTCAATTCACACCTCTTTAAGCTGTGATTATCCCTTTCTCCACACGCATTGTCTATACTTGTAAAGACTTGATTACCTGTAATGACGCGCATCCCAACCATTATCTTGGAATTGTGTCTTTGCCTATATATGCCATGTCTGTGAACCCATCTCTTCACTCACCTGATGAAGGAGCAGCGCTCCGACAGCTCGTGATTCCAAATAAACCTGTTGGACTTTAACCTGGTGTTGTGAGACTTCTAACTTGGAATAAGAGAAATTGTCTTTGCAGTTTGCTGATTCATTGCCACGGAGATGATGGTTTGCAGGCCTGCCCTTTTGGTTATTCATTCATGGGATGTGGATATTGCTAGCAAGGTCAACATTGATTGCCCATCCCTAAATGCTCTTGTCCAGAGGGCACTTAAGAGTCAACCACATTGCTGTGGCTCAGGAGTCACATGTAGGCCAGACTGGGTAAGGACGGCAGATTTCCCTAAAGGGCATTAGTGAACCAGATGGGTTTTTGCAACAGTCGACAATGGTTTCATGGTTAGATTTATAATCCCAGATTTTTATATTGAATTCAAATTTCACAAGCTGCCATCGTGGGATACGAACCCAGGTCCCTCGATCATTATTACACTGGCTCTCCGGATCACTAGTCCAGTGATATTACCATTACGCCACTGCCTCCCCCGTTGATTTATGATCACATGCACAGTACAAGGAAAAAGCCTTGCGTTAATAGCCAATGCTTGAAGTGTACTCATTGTTCCCAATTTGTGCTCAGCAAGATCCCAGAAAAAGCAATGAGAAAATGACCAGATAATTGCTTTCTTTGTGACACCATCTGAAGCATAAATGTTGACCAGGTCACCAGGGAGACGTCACCGGGGAGAAGTCCCCTGTTCTTCCTTCACATGGTGCCAAGGTGACTTTTTCATCCACTTGAGAGGGCATTCAGGGCGTTGTTTTAAAGGCAGCACCTCCAACAGTGCAGCATTCCCCCAGCACTCCCCTGGAGTGTCAGCCTGGCTCAGAAACATGAGAAAGATGAGCAGGAGTTGACCCTGAGCCGTGTTGCATCTGCTACGCCTTTCAGTCTGATCATGTCTGACCTTTGGCTGTATCTCCATTTTCCCGCCCATTCCCTATATCCCAGAATTCCCCAAGAAACCAAAACTCTGTCTATCCCAGCCTCGAACGTATTCAACGTAGAGAATTCCAAAGATTCACAAACCCTTTGAACGAAGAAATTTCCCCTCATCTCAGCCCTAAATAATGGCCTCTTTCTCCTGAGACAGAGCGCCCGTGTTTTAGATTCCCCCGGCAGAGGGAACAACCTCTCAGTGTTGACCCTGTTGAGGTCCCTTCAGGATCGGGTTTCTGTGCTCAATCTCTGGAGAACGGACTTGCGTTCGTGACCTTTTGTTTCAGAATGCAATGATAAGCTCAAACCAGCTGATGCATTAGTTGCCAGAAATGTTTATATTTTCTTTCAACTCCACAACAGGGAGGCGGGCGGGGGGGGGGGGGGGGGGGGAATGGGGGAGGACATCTTTCTCTCTTTAACTAATCAATCAGAGGTGAGAGTGTCCCTACC
The DNA here is from genome assembly GCF_964213995.1 of Mustelus asterias. Classification (NCBI taxonomy): domain Eukaryota; kingdom Metazoa; phylum Chordata; class Chondrichthyes; order Carcharhiniformes; family Triakidae; genus Mustelus; species Mustelus asterias. Next base: position 135,101,593 of record NC_135806.1, read on the forward strand.
TCACTGAGTCTGTTTAAAGTAAAGTTTATTTATTAGTCACAAGTAAGGCTTACATAAAAACTGCAATGAAGTTAGTGAAATTCTCCTCGTCACTCCGTCGCCTGTTCGGGTTAATGCGCCTAACCAGCACGCCTTTCAGACTGCGGGAGGAAACGGAGCATCCGGAGGAAACCCACGCAGACACGGGGAGAATGTGCAAACTCCACACAGGCAGTGACCAAAGCCAGGAATCGAACCCAGGTCCCTGGCGCTGTGAGGCAGCTATGCTAACCACTGTGCCACCGTGCTGTCCTGGCTCCTCAGCTAAGATCCTTTCTCAGATAAGGACACCAAAACTGCACACAGTACTCCAGGTGTGACCTCACCAATGCCCTATACAATTGCAGCAAAACATCCCTATCCCTGTACTCAATTCCTCTCGCTATGAAGGCCAACATACCATCTTCCCTCTTTACTGCCTGCTGTATCTGTGCGCTTACTTTCAGCAACTGATTTCTTTTTTAGAAGAATAAGAGGGGATTTCATAGAAACATATAAAGTCCCAATGCGACTGGACAGGCGAGATGTGGGAAGAATGTCCAGAAGTCCAGAACCAGGGGTCTGAGTCTAAGATTAAAGGGTAAGCCATTCAGGACTGAGATGAGGAAGAACTTCTTCACTCAGAGAGTTTAGGGGCGGCACGATGGCACAGTGGTTAGCACTGCTGCCTCACAGTGCCACAGAACCGGGTTCAATTCCCGCCTCGGGTCACTGTCTATGCAGAGTCTGCACGTTCTTCCCGTGTCTGCGTGGGTTTCCTCCGGGTGCTCTGGTTTCCTCCCACCGTCCAAAAACGTGCGGGTTAGATTGATTGGCCATGATAAGTTAACCCGAGTATTAGGGGGATTAGCAGGGTAAATAGGAGGGGTTACGGGAATAGTGCCTGGGTGGGATTGTGGTCAGTGCAGAATCGATGGGCCGAATGGTCTCTTCCTGCACTGTAGAGATTCTATGATTAGCACAGCGTTAAGAAAGGCACTTGCAGACTAAGTTGTTTGCAGTTTTGCGTGCAAACACAGCAGGTATTTATAAAAGAACACAGAAGCTTAGGGTGAGATTCTATTTGCACACAGCTAAGGTGGGGCAGTGTAAATGGAACAGCAGATTCAGGGTATTCGTAACTCATCACTCTCTTCATTACTGTCACTCATCACTACCTATTCACACCCTGGCTTTGCTGGCCAATTTTCACATTAGTAACTGTGCGTGTGTCATTAAGGTGCCATTATTTTTCTAGTAATTTCCGTCCCAATGTACAACAAAGATAGAATTACCATTAGTAGGGCTGCTTCACCCAGAAGCAAATACTTTCACTGCATCTGAGGTGTTCAGCTGTCAGGCAGTGGTGTAAGCAGGGAAAGTCTCATGTTTTGTTTCAGGAGGCTGCAACCTATTGGGTGGCATGGTGGCACAGTGGTTAGCACTGCTGCCCCACAGCGCCAGGGACCCGGGTTCGATTCCCGGCTTGGGTCACTGTCTGTGTGGAGTTTGCACGTTCTCCCCGTGTCTGTGTGGGTTTCCTCCGGGTGCTCCGGTTTCCTCCCACAGTCCGTGAGATGTGCGGATTAGGTGGATCGGCCGTGCTAAATTCTCCCTCAGTGTACCCAAACAGGCGCCGGAGTGTGGCGCCTAGGGGGGTTTTCACAGTAACTTCATTACAGTGTTAATGTAAGCCTACTTGTGACACTAATAAATAAACTTTAGAAAAAAGTTTAGACTTGCTTTAAGTTTTTTTTCGTGAACTAAAGAAAAAAAATTCAGCTGTCTCTCAGAATCGAGGATTCTTCCGCCCTGGCTCAACGGGTTCTGAGATGGCTGATAGGGTAGCGTGGTCCCTTTAAGGGGGTGTTCCCCTGAGGGTCACGTGGTCAGGCTGGACCCTACGGAGTGTGGAGCTGTGGAATGTGAGGGCGCGTATCCCGGGTTGGGAAGGATTGGCAGTTGGAGCTAGGGAGGAGTAGTGTACGGTCACATCATTATTCTGTTGGACCCTATTTGTATATATTGTTAATTGTTGCTTTGGCAATAAAGCCCTTTTGTTCTGAAGCCTCATCGAGTCTCCCTTGATTAATTCCAGCTGGTCAGTCCAATCTTGCAGATCCTGCCTCATGTGAAGCAGCTGATGCCCAAAGGCTTGGGTAGGTGGGTTTTTTGGGAGGTCTGTGCGTGCTCTCCGACCCCATGACTTTGCCTCCAGCTGGCAGGAGCTCCTTGGTGCCCCGGTCAATGCCAAAGTCCATCATAACAAGCACCGACAAAGAGGTCCTTGACCTCTCCACCAGGAAACACTCTGAGTGGTTGATGAAAATTACCAAGAGGTGGAGGACCTTAATGAGCAAAGACGCAAAGATTTTGCAGGCTGGAAACTTCACCACACCACAGGAGAAAGGCAGCAGTCCTGGGGCGGCATGGTGGCACAGTGGTTAGCACTGCTGTCTCACAGCGCCAGGGACACGGGTTCGATTCCCAGCTTGGGTGGTCACTGTCTGTGTGGAGTCTACACATTCACCCCGTGTCTGCGTGGGTTTCTTCTGGGTGCTCCGGTTTCCTCCCACACTCCAAAGCTGTGCAGGTTAGGTGGACTGGCTATGCTAAATTGCCCCTTAGTGTCCCAAGATGCATAGGTGGGGGGGGGGGGGGGGGGGGGGATTAGTGGGGCAAAAGATAGGGTAAGATACTCTGTCGAAGAGTTGGTGCAGACTCGATGGGCCAGAAGGCGTCTTTCTGCACTGTAGGGATTCTGCAATTCTACAGGCGTATAAATTACCCCCCAGTGTCAGGGAGACTAGCTAGGGTGAATGCATGGAGTTATGGGGACAGGGCCTGGGTGGGTTTAGGGTTGGTGAAGACTCAATGGGCCAAATGGCCTCCTTCTGCACTGTCAGATTCTATGATACTAAAGGCAGTGGTACAGCATCAAACCCATGGCATAAGGAGCTAATGATCAGTAAAAGGAGACACACAAAGTCAGAACTGGCGGACACCAATGACAAGCACAGTTGCTTCAGCGCTGTCAAGATGATGTATGATCCAAGCATTGAAGGGCCCACCCCTCTTAGAGCCAAGCATGAAGGGGAGAGATCATCGTGGACTGGGAGAGAGTCAGTGGGAGGGAGAGGGCGTAGCATTAACCATGGTGTAATGGAGTTGGAGCAGTACGGGTTTGAAGGGCTGACTGGCCTCTGTCTCTCACTGCATTTGTACATAAATACAGAAAACAGTTGGCCATCTGTCCCAAAATATCTTCACGTGACTTAACACCCTGCAAAACACCTTGGGATGTTCTACTACACGGTCGCACTGTGGTCAGCACTTGGGTCACTGTCTGTGCGGAGTCTGCACATTCTCCCCATTCTGGGGTGATCAGTAAGTTTGCAGACAACACGAAAATGGCTGGACTTGCAGATAGTGAGGAACATTGTCAGAGGCTACAGAAGGATATAGGTAGGCTGGAAATTTGGGCAAAGAAATGGCAGATGGAGTTCAATCCAGATAAATGCGAAGTGATGCATTTTGGTAGAATTAATGTAGGGGGGAGCTATACGATAAATGGCAGAACCATAAAGGGTGTAGATACACAGAGGGACCTGGGTGTGCAAGTCCACAGATCCTTGAAGGTGACGTCACAGGTGGAGAAGGTAGGGAATAAGGCATATGGCATGCTTGCCTTTATAGGACGGGGCACAGAGTATAAAAGTTGGGGTCTGATGTTGCAGTTGTATAGAACGTTGGAATACTGCGTCCAGTTCTGGTCGCCACACTACCAGAAGGACGTGGAGGCTTTAGAGAGAGTGCAGAGGAGGTTTACCAGGATGTTGCCTGGTATGGAAGGGCTTAGTTATGAGGAGAGATTGGGTAAACTGGGGTTGTTCTCCCTGGAAAGACGGAGGATGAGGGGTGACCTAATAGAGGTGTATAAAATTATGAAAGGCATAGATAAGGTGAACGGTGGGAAGCTTTTTCCCAGGTCAGTGGTGACGTTCACGAGGGGTCATAGGTTCAAGGTGAGGGGGGGAGGTTTAACACGGATATCAGAAGGACGTATTTTACGCAGAGGGTGGTGGGGGCCTGGAATGCGCTGCCGGGCAAGGTGGTGGCGGCGAACACACTGGGAACATTTAAGACTTATCTAGATAGCCACATGAACGGAGTGGGAATGGAGGGATACAAAAGAATGGTCTAGTTTGGACCAGGGAGCAGCGCGGGCTTGGAGGGCCGAAGGGCCTGTTCCTGTGCTGTATTGTTCTTTGTTCTTTGGCGTGGGTTTCCTCCGGGTGCTCCGGTTTCCCCCCACAGTCCAAAGGTGCGCAGCTTAGGTGGATTGGCCGTGCTAAATTGCCCCTTCGTGTCCAGAGATGTTTGGACTAGATGGATTGGCCATGGTAAATGTGTGGGGCTACGGGAGTAGGGCAGGGGGTGGTGGGCCAGGGCAAAATGCTCTGAGAGTTGGTGCGGACTCGGTGGGCTGAATGGCCTCCTTCTGCACTGTAGGGATTCTATGCGACATTAAAGATGTTATACACATGCAAGTTGTTGAGGGAAGCCAATAAAGAGAAATATAGAAAGCTGATGATATTGCATTCCTCCCCACCTCACACAGCCACCCTTTGATCAGTAGGAACAGGCACTGGAGGCAATGTCAGAAGCTGTGGAACCACATCTTAGCGTGAGGAGGAGCGAGGGGCTTGTCACTACGACATTATAATTCAATCTGTCAAATATATCAAGCAAGGATCTGAGGTAAATCCAAGATTATGGGAATCACGTTGTGAGTTCAGGGGTTGCACAACACGAATGCTAGTTGATTCACTGCAGACCTGTCCGCATAGTTGAGGGTGACATGATGACTAATGGTGTTCGATGGCTGTGTAAATACAATGTCTGCAGAGAATCCTTTAATAGTCTTGCTGTACACATTAAAGGGAGATGACGGGAGAGTGAGGCCACTCTTTGTAAAGATTGAAAGTAATACAGTGGGGGGAGGGGGAAGGAGGATCGTTTTACACGCCAGTCTCATGTGATGAAAAATACACAGATCAGAGGTTCTCAAACTGGGGTCTGCAGACACCTGGAGGTCCGCCAAGGGGAGATGGGTCTCCAAAATAGCGTAAAGGTGCTGACCATAAGACATAGGAGCAAAATTAGGCCACTCGGCCCATCGAGTCTGCTCCGCCATTCAATCGTGGCTGATATTTTTCTCATCCCCATTCTCCTGCCTTTTCTCCATAACCCCTGATCCCCTTATTAATCAAGAACCTATCTATCTCTGTCTTAAAGACACTCAATGACCTGGCCTCCACAGCCTTCTGCGGCAAAGAGTTCCACAGATTCACCACTCTCTGGCTGAAGGAATTCCTCCTCATCTCAGTTTTAAAGGATCGTCCCTTTAGCCTGAGGTTGTGCCCTCTGGTTCTAGTTTTTCCTACTAGTGGAAACATCCTTTCCACGTAAACTCTATCCAGGGCAAAGAACAAAGAACAGTACAGCATGGGAACAGGCCCTTCAGCCCACCAAGCCTGAACCGATCACGTTGTCCTATCCAGACCAACCACCTGTATCCCTCTATTCCCTGCCTGTTCATGTGTCATCGCGTGTACAGCATGGAAATAGCTCCTTTGGCCCAACTTGTCCATGCTGCCTAGTTTTTACCACTAAGCTAGTCCCAATTGCCCGCGTTTGGCCCATATCCCTCTATACCCATCTTACCCATGTAACTGTCTAAATGCTTTTCAAAAGACAAAATTGTACCCGCCTCTACTATTACCTCTGGCAGCTTGTTCCAGACGCTCACCACCCTCTGTGTGATAAAACTGCCCCTCTGGACACTTTTATATATCTCCCCTCTCACCTTAAACCTGTGTCCTCTAGTTTTAGACTCCCCTGCCTTTGGGAAAAGATGTTGACTATCTAGCTTATCCATGCCCCTCATTATTTTATAGACCTCTATATGATCACCCCTAAGCCCCCTACACTCCACGGAAAAATGTCCCTGTCTATCCAGATATGTGTTAAATGTCGCTAATGTGTCTGCCTCAGCCACCTCACTTGGCAGTGCATTCCAGGCACCCATCACCCTCTGTGTAAAAAACTTGCCCCGCGCATCTCCACTGAACCTTTCCCCCCTTACCTTGAACTTGTGCCCCCTTGTAATTGTCATTTCTGCCCTGGGAAAAAGCTTCTAACTGTTCAACTTATCTGTGCCCCATATAATTTTATAAACTTCTATCAAGTCACCCCTCAGCCTCCGTCTTTCCAGGGAGAACAATCCCACTTTATTCAATCTCTTTTCATAGCTAGTACCCTCCATACCAGGCAAAATCCTGGTAAACCTTTTCTGTACTCCCTCCAAAGCCTCCACGTCCTCCTGGGTAGTGTGGTGACCAGAATTGGACACAGTATTCCAAATGTGGCCTAACCTATGTTTTATACAACAGTAACATAATTTGCCAACTTTTATACTCGATACCCTGACCGATGAAGGCAAGCATGCCACATGCTTTCTTCACCACCTTTTCCACCTGTGCTGCCACTTTTAAGTATCTGTGGACCTGTACTTACAGAGCGCAGAGTTGTGAGATGGAAGTGCGGCCAACCTATGGACAATGGGCAGGCTATCTGTCTCGTGTAGGAAGGGAGCGTGCACTGACAGACCCTACAGTATGACCTCTACATCTCCATCACATTGAGTAAATAAACATTTTGTAAAGCATTATTCAAACATTTCCACATTATTAGGATTCCATATGATTCCAATCCAGATATTTGAGGGTTCAAGATTATTAATTTTGAAAAAGGGGGTCCTTCAACCAAGAAACAACCACTCCAAGGAGTGCTCTCAATTGCTTCCAGCCTAGCCCTACCACCCCTCCCCACGCACCCCGGACCCCGGGCAAAAAGAGGGCACGAGATGTTCTTGGCAGGCAGGATTAAGGAGAATCCTAAGGCATTCTATTCATACGTTAGGAACAAAAGAGTTGTCAGGGAGAAAATCGGACCTCTCAGGGACAAAGGAGGGGAATTATGCTTAGAACCCAAGGGAATAGGGGAGATCCTAAATGAATACTTTGCATCGGTATTCACGAAGGAGAGGGGCGTGTTAACCGGGAGTGCCTCGGAGGGAGGTGTTGACCCGTTAGAGAAAATCTCCATTACGAGAGAGGAAGTGTTAGGTTTTTTAGGGAACATTAAAACTGACAAAGCCCCAGGGCCTGATGGCATCTATCCTCGACTGCTCAGGGAGACGAGAGAGGAAATTGCTGGGCCTCTGACGGAAATCTTTGTCGCTTCTTTGGACACGGGTGAGGTCCCTGAGGATTGGAGGATAGCGAATGTGGTCACGTTGTTTAAGAAGGGTAGCAGGGATAACCCAGGAAATTATAGGCCGGTGAGCTTGACGTCCGTGGTAGGGAAGTTGTTGGAGAGGATTCTTAGAGACAGGATGTATGTGCATTTAGAACGGAACAATCTCATTAGTGACAGACAGCATGGTTTTGTAAGAGGGAGGTCGTGCCTTACAAATTTGGTGGAGTTTTTTGAGGAAGTGACAAAAACGGTTGATGAAGGAAGGGCCGTGGATGTCGTCTATATGGATTTCAGTAAGGCATTTGACAAAGTCCCACATGGCAGGTTGGTTAAGAAGGTTAAGGCTCATGGGATACAAGGAGAAGTGGCTCGATGGGTGGAGAACTGGCTTGGCCATAGGAGACAGAGGGTAGTGGTCGAAGGGTCTTTTTCCGGCTGGAGGTCTGTGACCAGTGGTGTTCCGCAGGGCTCTGTACTGGGACCTCTGCTATTTGTGATATATATAAATGATTTGGAAGAAGGTGTAACTGGTGTAATCAGCAAGTTTGCGGATGACACAAAGATGGCTGGAATTGCGGATAGCGAAGAGCATTGTCGGGCAATACAGCAGGATATAGATAGGCTGGAAAATTGGGCGGAGAGGTGGCAGATGGAATTTAATCCGGATAAATGCGAAGTGATGCATTTTGGAAGAAATAATGTAGGGAGGAGTTATGCAATAAATGGCAGAGTCATCAGGAGTATAGAAACACAGAGGGACCTAGGTGTGCAAGTCCACAAATCCTTGAAGGTGGCAACACAGGTGGAGAAGGTGGTGAAGAAGGCATATGGTATGCTTGCCTTTATAGGACGGGGTATAGAGTATAAAAGCTGGAGTCTGATGATGCAGCTGTATAGAACGCTGGTTAGGCCGCATTTGGAGTACTGCGTCCAGTTCTGGTCGCCGCACTACCAGAAGGACGCAGAGGCATTGGAGAGAGTGCAGAGAAGGTTTACCAGGATGTTGCCTGGTATGGAGGGTCTTAGCTATGAGGAGAGATTGGGTAGACTGGGGTTGTTCTCCTTGGAAAGACGGAGAATGAGGGGAGATCTAATAGAGGTATACAAGATTATGAAGGGGATAGATAGGGTGAACAGTGGGAAGCTTTTTCCCAGGTCGGAGGTGACGATCACGAGGGGTCACGGGCTCAAGCTGAGAGGGGCGAAGTATAACTCAGACATCAGAGGGACGTTTTTTACACAGAGGGTGGTGGGGGCCTGGAATGCGCTGCCAAGTAGGGTGGTGGAGGCAGGCACGCTGACATCGTTTAAGACTTACCTGGATAGTCACATGAGCAGCCTGGGAATGGAGGGATACAAACGATTGGTCTAGTTGGACCAAGGAGCGGCACAGGCTTGGAGGGCCGAAGGGCCTGTTTCCTGTGCTGTACTGTTCTTTGTTCTTTGTTCTTTGTTCTCTCTTCCACCTTCTTCCGTCGGGAAAAAGATACAAAAGTCTGAGGTCACGTACCAACCGACTCAAGAACAGCTTCTTCCCTGCTGCTGTCAGACTTTTGAGTGGACCTCCCTTGCATTAAGTTGATCTTTCTCTACACCCGAGCTATGACTGTAACACTACATTCTGCACTCTCTCTTTTCCTTCCCTATGAATGGTATGCTTTGTCTGTATAGCACGCAAGAAACAATACTTTTCACTGTATGTTAATACGTGACAATAATAAATCAAATCAAATCAATTCCCCAACCCATTTTCAGCCATGTTATGCTACACTGGCAGTTTTCTCTCACAAATGCATGTTCTATTTACCTCTACATTATAACAGGTCACAGAGGAAAATACATTTCACTGTATACTAATACATGTGGCAATGCTAAATCAAATCAAACTCCGTACCCCACCCCCCACCACCATTCCCCTTCCCTGTGATATACGTTAGTCAGTAGCTCACATCCTGACTCCCCAGTTCCCCCCTACCATTCAGAGTTGCAGTACGAAGTCTCACAACACCGGGTTAAAGTCCAACAGGTTTATTTGGTAGTGCGAGCTTTCAGAGCGCTGCTCCTTCATCAGGTGAGTCTGTACAACCTCACTCACCTGATGAAGGAGCGGCGCTCCGAAAGCTCGTGCCACCAAATAAACCTGTTGGACTTTAACCTGGTGTTGTGAGACTTCTTACTGTGCCCCACCCCAGTCCAACGCCGGCATCGCCACATCATCATCTAGAGTTGAGCATGTTGTAGAATTTTGGATGAACACAACGCCAATAACACTCTTGGACGTCAGCTCCCTCTAAGAGAAAGTGTCCCGTTCCATTAGCACCCCAGTACTCCCTCCACTGTTAGAATGTAAGCAATGAGAACAATGGATCTGTTGTGGTGTGACCAATGATAACAAGCTGTAGGGGTCAGCTGACCCAGTAAACTATGTAACTAATGACAAACTGATGTGGTGGTCAGCTGACCAGCTGACTCAGCATGAATAAGAAGCTATTGGGAAGCTATTGGAGAGCTTGGAATGGCCCAGGGTGAGGCCTTGTGTGTTGGAGCAATGAAGTTTTTTTATTAAATCATTTCTTTGATTTATAAGTTGGAGTAAGTTTTGTTTTATTTTATTGCCTGCAAATGAAGAGTTCCTTCGAGAGGATCAACATCCACCATTGGCAGCAATACGTGCATTATACAAGCTACAGTCACTTGCCACAACTCCTTTGACAATACCATCTAGAAGGACAAGCCAGCAGATACACGGGAACACCATCACCTGCAAGTTCCCCTCCAAGCCACTTACCGTCCTGACTTGGAAATATATCGCCGTTCCTTCGCTGTCGCTGGGTCAAAATCCTGGAACACCCTCCCTAACAGCACAGTGGGTGTACCTACGCCCCAGGGATAGCAGTGATTCAAGAAGGCAGCTCACCGCCACCTTCCCAAGGGCAATTGGGGTGGGCGATAAATGCTGGTCCAGCCAGCAATGCCCACATCCCGAATCATGATTTAGAAAAAGGCTCTCCCTCCCCTTCTCCAATCTACTATAGAATCCCGATAGTGCAGAAGGAGGCCATTTGGCCCATCGAGCCTGCACCGACAACAATCCCACCCAGGCGCTAGCTATCTCCATACCGCATGTATTTACCCTGCGAACCCCCCTGACACTACGGGGCAATTTTGCATGGCCAATCCACCTAACCTGCAAAACTTTGGAGTGTGGGAGGAAATCGGAGCACCCGGAGGAAACCCACACAGACACGGGGAGAACATGCAGACATCACCCGAGACTGGAATTGAACTCTGGCGCTGTGAGGCAACAGTGCTAACCACTGTGCCACCCGACCGCCTACTAGTCTCTAGTGTTTATGGGGCAGTGGAAGGGTTAATGTGTAAATTGGTGAGCAGAGAGCGTACCTTTGGCTAATAAATCTTTTCTCAGAAGAAGTCTCTGTGCGCCATCTTACGAGCCGTTCACACCATGCTCAGACTGGAGGGAAGTCGGAGAATTTGGGGCCCAGCCAGATCTCTGCTCACTGAGGCAGGATGGGAAAATCCCCCCGGTGTGAACGACTGTAACATTCTGTGCCTTATGTCAGGCAGAAAGAAAAAGTTCATCAATTCCTTTTGTCGTTTTCTGAGCCAGAATCTGATGGTTAATGAGCCAGCCCCATCAACATCAACCAGTTGCATTTATATAGCGCCTGTAACATGGTAAAAGATACTCTGCAGGTAGTTTGTCAAGTACAATTCTTCACTGAACCATATCAGAAGATATGGGGGGGTTTTTTATTCATGGTTCCTGGGTGTCGCTGGCTGGGTCAGCATTTATTGCCCATCCCTAGTTGCTCTTGGAGGGCAGTTGGGAGTCAACCACATTGCTGTGGCTCTGGAGTCACATGCAGGCCAGACTTCTTTCCCTGAAGGACATTAGTGAACCGATGGGATTTTCCGACAATCGACAATGGTTTCATGGTCATCAAAGAACAAAGAACAAAGAACAATACAGCACAGGAACAGGCCCTTCGGCCCCCCAAGCCCGCGCCGCTCCCCGGTCCAGGATTGAATCCTGAATCCAGGATCCCCGCCCAATTTTCCAGCCTATCTACATACCAATATCCTATCCACCGAGCTGTCCCTCACAGCTACGATGCTTTGTTCATTACAACCTATTAACTTACCCCCACCCCCCCATTCCAGACCATGTGATCTCCAGGGAGAGGCGAAAACCCAGAGTGAAAAACCCCAGGGCCAATATGGGGAAAAAAAATCTGGGAAATTCCTCTCCGACCCCCTGAGACGATCGAAACGAGTCCAGGAGATCACAATGGCCCCGATCGGAAAATGCTTCCCAACCCTAGTCATTTCCACTTCCACGAACACCATATGAATTCCCTGCCCCCGAGACAGGCTCCCAACTATCCGCAGTCTCACTCTGTACTGGCACCAGCAAGATGATCATAGAATGAAGCCTTGAAACGAGAAACCAGGAACAATTAGCCCGCGCCGCTCCCTGGTCCAAACTAGACCACTCTTTTGTATCCCTCCATTCCCACTCCGTTCATATAGCTGTCTAGATAAGTCTTAAACGTTCCCAGTGTGTCCGCCTCCACCACCTTGCCCGGCAACACATTCCAGGCCCCCACGACCAGTAGATTCTTAATTCCAGATTTTTTTACTGAATTTAAATTCCACCATCTGCCGTGGCGGGATTCGAACCCAGGTCCCCAGAACATTAGCTGAGCTTCTGGATTAATATTCTAGCGATAATAACACTAGGCCATCGCCTCCTATCAGGGTGGATAATCCAAAGCTTTGTCAAACGGGGCAGTTTTAAGGAGTGTCTCAGAGAAGTGAAAGGAGAGTTGGGAAAGTGTAGGAACTGCATAATCTACAGCACCTCATCTTTTAAGACTCACAGAATGTGCTGATTTAGGCTTTGTGGATTCAAAGTGACGGGGCAGAATAAACATTTCTGTACATGAGCAGCAGAACAGAACATTGTGCTAAATGCTATAATGTTTTTGTCCCAAGGATATCAGCAGTCATTGGAGAGCCATGTAATATGAAAACAGTATTTCCCAAACACACATCGTGTCCGCCACTACCAAGCTCCTGTATCACATGCACAAAATTACAAAGGGTCGTGAATGTAACCCAGTCCATCACGCAAACCAGCTCCCATCCATTGACTCTGTCTACACTTCCCGCTGCCTCGGAAAAGCAGCCAGCATAATTAAGGACCCCACGCACCCCGGACATTCTCTCTTCCACCTTCTTTTTTTTGTTTATATCCAATTCAATCCAATCAAAGTCCAGTTCAAAGTCTCAGCAATTCCCGATCCGAGCTGACAAGACAGGCTCACCACTCCCTGTCTTGGGCTTGAGCTACATGATCCAAGTTGATTGGAGCAGGCATTGCAACTTCTCCAAGGCTTGATCTCATTTGCATCTTAGCCAAAAGGCCGAGATGCCGCTTTAAAAAATTGCTACAAATGAAGCCTCAGTGAAACCTCATGAATTCAACCAAGTGCAGGATGCCAAAACTACACTTGATCTTAGTCAAAAGTCTACACTTCCCGCTGCCTCGGCAAAGCAGCCAGCATAATTAAGGACCCCACACACCCCGGACATTTTCTCTTCCACCTTCTTCCATCGGGAAAAAGATACAAAAGTCTATATGGACTTCAGCAAGGCGTTCGATAAGGTCCCCCATGCAAGACTTCTTGAGAAAGTGAGAGGGCATGGGATCCAAGGGGCTGTTGCCTTGTGGATCCAGAACTGGCTTGCCTGCAGAAGGCAGAGTGTGGCTGTGGAGGGGTCTTTCTCTGCATGGAGGTCAGTGACCAGTGGAGTGCCCCAGGGATCTGTTCTGGGACCCTTGCTGTTTGTCATTTTCATAAATGACCTGGATGAGGAAGTGGAGGGATGGGTTGGTAAGTTTGCTGACGACACCAAGGTAGGTGGTGTTGTGGATAGTTTGGAGGGATGTCAGAAGTTGCAGCGAGACATAGATAGAATGCAAGACTGGGCGGAGAAGTGGCAGATGGACTTCAACCCGGATAAGTGTGTGGTGATCCATTTTGGCAGATCCAATGGGATGAAGCAGCAGTATAATATGAAGGGTACCATTCTTAGCAGTGTAGAGGATCAGAAGGACCTTGGGGTCCGGGACCATAGGACTCTTAAATCGGCCTCGCAGGTGGAGGATGCGGTCAAGAAGGCGTACGGCGTACTAGCCTTCATTAATCGAGGGATTGAGTTTAGGAGTCGGGAGATAATGCTGCAGCTTTATAGGACCCTGGTTAGACCCCACTTGGAGTACTGCGCGCAGTTCTGGTCACCTCATTACAGGAAAGATGTTGAAGCCATTGAAAGGGTGCAGAGGAGATTTACAAGGATGTTGCCTGGATTGGGGGGCATGCCTTATGAGGATAGGTTGAGGGAGCTTGGTCTCTTCTCCCTGGAGAGACGAAGGATGAGAGGTGACCTGATAGAGGTTTACAAGATGTTGAGAGGTCTGGCTAGGGTAGACTCTCAGAGGCTATTTCCAAGGGCTGAAATGGTTGCTACGAGAGGACACAGGTTTAAGGTGCTGGGGGGTAGGTACAGAGGAGATGTCTGGGGTAAGTTTTTCACTCAGAGGGTGGTGGGTGAGTGGAATCGGCTGACGTCGGTGGTGGTGGAGGCAAACTCGTTGGGGTCTTTTAAGAGACTTCTGGATGAGTACATGGGATTTAATGGGATTGAGGGCTATAGATAGGCCTAGAGGTAGGGATATGATCAGCGCAACTTGTGGGCCGAAGGGCCTGTTTGTGCTGTGGCTTTCTATGTTCTATGTTCTAAAAGTCTGAGGTCACGTACCAACCGACTCAAGAACAGCTTCTTCCCTGCTGCTGTCAGACTTTTGAATGGACCTATCTTGCATTAAGTTGATCTTTCTCTACACCCTAGCTATGACTGTAACACTACATTCTGCACCCTCTCCATTCCTTCTCTATGAACGGTATGCTTTGTCTGTATAGCGTGCAAGAAACAATACTTTCCACTGTATGTTAATACATGTGACAATAATAAATCAAATCAAAACATAATGTTTGTTTATTTCTCACTGTTTAGCCTTAAAGGGAGGCACATCTACATTTCACAGCAAGGTACAATGGCAATAGACTGGCATTGCCACTCTGCCCCCCCGTCACAGCCACTCCTACTGACCTGACCTTCAGGCAAAGGGTGGGTGGGAAAGGTGCAGCGCAGCGTCTTCCCGCGGCCTTCCCTCACACGCAGGAGAGTCGAGAGTAAAGGAAACACACCCCTGTCTTTCACTGCACGGGCTGCCATGAAGCAGATAGGCTGAGAGGAGGGCCAGGCAGCTTGAGAATCCAGGGAGGAGCTAAGTGAGGGAGGTAGGAGGGTCGGGGAGGTCGAGTGGTCAGGTTGGGTCTGGGTGGCCAATGAGGGGAAGGATCAGGCAGTCAGTGGGATGGGAGTCGGGCGTTTAGTGGGGGGAGGTCAGGGAGTTTGGCAGTCGATGGGGGAGTTGGGTGCTTAGTGGGGGGGGGGAATAATCTGGCAGTCAGTAAGGGGGTCGAGTGGTCAGTGGGGGGGGGAAATCTGGCAGTCAGTGAGGGGGTCAGGTGTTCAGTGGGGGGAACTTTGGAAGTCAGAAGGGGAGTTAGCTGATCAATGGGCGGCAGGGGTCAGGTGGTCACTGGGAGGGTCGGGTGGTCAGTGTGGGGATGGGGGGGAAGGAGGGTCAGAAGGTGGGGAGCCCTGCGTTCAGTGGAGGGTTTGGGTGTTCAGTCGGTGGGGATTGTGATCGCTCAGCATGAGTGAGCTTGTGCGGTCAGGGGTGTGTCAGGTGGTCAGTGCGAGGGTGGGGAGGGTAGTTGGGGATGGGTCAATGTCGGGAGGGTGGGGAGGGCAGCCGAGGGGGTGGTTGGTAGGGTAATTGAGGGCTGTTGTCAGGGGGTGGGTGTGCAGTCGAGGATAGTCAGAAGTGCCCCAAGGAGGATTGGGGTGGGTCGGTACTCCAGTCATCCAGGAGGTAGGAGTAGTTTTAAATCTTCTACCTTTCTCTGGGTAACTATTGCTAAGGCAGTCGGAACAATCCAAAATTTGCAACTTAAATCAAGAGTATTGGATCATTGGGGTAAGGCACATCATTGGGGTACACCCCCGCACCCCCCCCCCCCCGCATCCTCTCAGGGGTGATCCCTGGAGATTGGAGGTTGTAGAATAGAATCATTGAATCGCTACAGTGCAGAAGGAGGCCATTCAGCCCATCAAGCCTGCATGAACAACAATCCCATCCAGGCCCTGGCGCACCTGGAGTAAACCCACGCAGACACGAGGCGAATGTACAAACTCAACACAGACAGCACAAGTCAGGAATCAAACCCGGGCCCCTGGCGCTGTGAGGCAGCAGTGCTAACTACTGTGCCACGGTGCCACCCCAGTCCTGCTCACTCTCTCTCTCCAGTGGTACGCCAAGGATGGCATGAGAGGTCACATGACTATGGCAAGCCATATTGCACAATGCTACTTCTCCAAACTGCACCTACCCCTTTGACCCAGCTTGTGATCATTGGTTCTAATATCTCCTTCTGTGGCTCATTGTCAAAGTTGTTGGAATGTTTGACAATGCTAAAGCGGCTTTATAAATGTTGCTGCTTCTTGTTGCATCTTCCACCTAACTATCCTGTCAGTATTCCCGACCTTTCCAGGAACCAGGGATTTGCAAAGAGCAAAGGGGCGGCACGGTGGCACAGTGGTTAGCACTGCTGCCTCACAGCGCCAGGGGCCCGGGTTCGATTCCCGGCTTGGGTCACTGTCTGTGTGGAGCTTGCACATTTTACATAGAAAGAAAGAACATACATAGAAACCCTACAGTACAGAAAGAGGCCATTCGGCCCATCGAGTCTGCACCGACCACAATCCCACCCAGGCCCTACCCCCATATCCCTACATATTTACCCACTAATCCCTCTAACCTACACATCTCAGGACACTAAGGGCAATTTTTAGCACAGCCAATCAACCGAACCCGCACATTTTTGGACTGTGGGAGGAAACCGGAGCACCCGGAGGAAACCCACGCAGACACGAGGAGAATGTGCAAACTCCACACAGACAGTGACCCGAGCCGGGAATCGAACCCGGGTCCCTGGAGCTGTGAAGCAGCAGTGCTAACCACTGTGCTACCGTGCCTGCTTGAGTTTCCTCCCACAGTCCAAAGATGTGCGGGTTAGGTGCATTGGCCATGGGAAATTGCCCCTCAGTGTCCTGGGATGCGAAGGTTAGGGGGATTAGCAGGGTAAATATGTGGGGTTACAGGGATAGGGCCGGGTGGGATTGTTGATGGTGCAGACTCAATGGGCTGAATGGCCTCCTTCTGCACTGTAGGGATTCTGTGATTTTATGATCCAAAAATCCGTAATCCACCAAAATAAACCAATCAACAAAGGAGACCACCTTCGGACAACTGGAGCAGAGTGGAGGATGTGAGTGGTGGCTTTAAAGGGGTAGGCCAACTCAAGCACCCACCCCCACTCGAGCAAGCTTCCATCAGGCTCCAAACCACAATCCAGCAGCCGATAGTTACACGAACGTCGTGCACTTACCTTCAATGTAGACCTCGGCAGATGTAGAGTCCGACCCAAAGTGGTTGGTTGCGGTGCAGGTGTAGCGACCGGTGTCGTCCTCGAAAGCTTCGGCAATGGCTAACGTGTAGAGGTCGCCATCTTGGAATATCTGGACGTCTGGCGAGTTTTCCAGCTCTTTCCCCTCACAGAACCACCTGTGGAATTAGTCAAATAGGAACGGCGAATTTATATTCGTCTCTCGCTTTGGGACACCCGCAGCCAATGAAACAACTTTGAAACCAAAACAAAAACAGAGAAAGGCTGGAAAATCCCAGCAGGTCTGACAGCGTCAGTGGCGAGAGAATAGAGCCAACGTTTCGAGTCTGGGTGACCCTTCGTTTTATGCTTTTATCTTTGAAGCGAAAGCTCCGGTGTGTCTGAGTATTGACAGCACGTTGTGCAGTCTCAGCAGCTCAGGGCAAATTAAGTCGACAACCTACATGCTGCAAGTTCCAATCTTTAAAGATCTCCAGGCTTGTACCTGCCCTTCTTCATTTGACAGAAATCTGTAGTCTGCTTCACCATCAGCCACACCCTCCTGAATATTAACAATACACACATTTTCCTCACAATAATGAGGGTTGAACAGTAACCAAAGGCAACTTAATCTGGGCGGTTCCTTCAAAAGATCTGGGAAGTAATTAAAAGGAGTGTGGTGGACTCCTATTGCACTTACGGTGCAGGACGAAGAAGGTGATTAGGTAATAGATTAACAAAGTACAGCACAAAGTGATGCTGTTCGTTTAGAGTTTAAAGTTTCCTTATTCGTAACAAGTAGGCTTACATTCACACTGTAATGAAGTTACTGTGAAAATCCCGTAGTCGCCACACCCCGACACCTGTTCGGGTACACTGAGGGAGCATTTAGCACCTAACCAGCACACCTTTGGACTGTGGGAGGAAACCAGAGCACCCGGAGCAAACCCACGCAGACATGGGGAGAACGTGCAGACTCCGCACAGACAGTGACCCAAGTCGAGAATTGAACACGGGTCCCTGGTGCTGTGAGGCAGCAGTGCGAACCACTGTGCCACCGTGCCACCAAGGAATCTAATGGGTGAGACTAGAAGCTGCTGCCAGGGTTTCATGTCATTATTCCACGTCTCTTTATGGATGGGGGGTGGATTTACTAGTTCCCAGAGAGCATTTTCAAACTCAACCCCAAACTGGAGAGGATTGACAGAGTTTTCTTCTGCCTGATGTAGATAGTGTGTTCTTGGTTTACCTGCCTATAGTGCCAGAAGTTAGACCCGGGTTAGCGAGAGCAAGGGTTCAGGATGCTGCCAGTGCGTACGGTCACTGCTGGAGGACTGACATGGTGAGGTTTTGTTGTTTTAAAGTTCATTTATTAGTGTCACTAAGTAGGCTTACATTAACACTGCAACGAGGTTACTGTGAAAATCCCTACATTCCGGCGCCTGTTCGGGTTACACGGAGGGAGAATTCAGCATGGCCAATGCACCTAACCAGCTCGTCTTTCAGACTGTGGGAGGAAACTGGAGCACTCGGAGGAAACCCACGCAGACACGGGGAGAACGTGCAAACTCCACACAGACAGTGACCCAAGCCGGGAATCGAACCCGGGTTCCTGGCGCTGTGAGGCAGCAGTGCTAACCACCGTGCCATCGTCTGCTGGTATTTCACTGTGTAACCCCCTGCTGACCACTATATGGGGCGACTATTTAAATATTCAATCAACAGGATCCCGAATTCCTAGCGGTTGATGGTGATTTGGCTAATTCCCTGTTTACCCATAAATGTCAGTACTGTAATCGGGATATCAAAAATAAATTTAATAACACATATAATTAACAGACATAAAACAGTGAGCTCTGATCTATAATCGTTGGGGGCCCTCCGTTGGTGCACATATAGGGAAACTCATCCCCCGTAACACATTCGTAGATACTGATCCAGTTGGACTGTATAGTCCCCACCAGTTACTCACGACACCCACACACAGTCCAGGAGAGACACACGTGTGGAAGATGATGCCGCAGGAGGCAGAGGTGCCGCGAGCTATCCGTGCAGCAACGTAGGTCGAGTGCGCTGAATGCTGTCCTCCTCGGCAGTAATGAAAAGAGAACAGGCAGGGGAACGCCTGGCTGCCTCTCACTCCAAACCGAATTCTCCCTGCCTGGAAAAAGCTCTCTCTCTCTTCAGCTCTCTGCCTTCAGCTCTCTGCCTCTCCAGCTCTGCCTCTCTCTCTTCACTGCTTCACTTCCTGGCGCCTTTTTTTCCTCCCGCCCCCAGAGCAATCCCATTGGCCCAGCCCACATCACTCAACCAACAGCATCCTGTTTACAGCACCCGCCCGGCAAACAGGACACTGAAGCCCACAAAGGACAAAGAACACTGGTAACTGTCTTCCCCACAAATTTTCCTCAGTCCCTTACAACTGGATTAGTAATTCAGGGGCCCAAGACAAGATCTGAGGAGCCGGGTTCGAATCCAGATGGCAGATGATGAAATTTGAATTGAATAAAAATCTGGAATTAAATTGTTATACAATACCATCTGGTTCACTAATGCCACTTAGGGAAGGAAACATAGAAACTAGAAGCAGGAGGAGGCCATTTGGCCCTTCGAGCCTGTTCCGCCATTCATTTTGATCATGGCTGATCATCAAATTCAATATCCTGATCCCCACTTCCTCCCAAATCCCTTGATCCCTTTAGCCGTAACAGCTATATCTAATTTCGTCTTGAAATTACACAATGTTTTCATTGAATCATAGAATCATACAGCGCAGAAGAGGCGCTCCGGCCCATTGAGTCCCCACCAACACATTAGAAACACCTGAACTCACAACTAATCCCAGTATCCAACACTTGGCCCATAGCCCTGAATGTTATGACGTGCCAAGTGCTCATCCAGGTACTTTTTAAAGGATGTGAGGCAACCTGCCTCCATCACCCTCCCAGGCAGCGCATTCCAGACCCTCACCACCCTCTGAGTAAACAAGTTTTTTCTCACATCCCCTAAACCTCCCACCCCTCACCTTGAACCTATGTCCCCTCATGACTGACCCTTCAACGAAGGGGAACAGCTGCTCCTTATCCATTCTGTCCATGTCTCTCATAATCTTCTACACCTCGATCAGGTCGCCCCTCAGTCTTCTCTGCTCCAGCGAAAACAACCCAAGCCTACCCAACCTCTCTTCAAAACTTAAATGTTCCATCCCAGGCAGCATCCTGGTGAATCTCCTCTGCACCCCCTCCAGTGCAATCACATCCTTCCGATAATGTGGCGACCAGAACTGCACACAGTACTCCAGCTGTGACCTCACCAAAGTTCTATACAACTCCAACATGACTTCCCTGCTTTTGTAATCTATGCCTTCATTGATAAAGGCAAGTGTCCCATATGCCCTTTTCACCACCCTACTAACATGCCCTTTCACTTTCGCAGATCTGTAGACAAACATGTCAAGGTCCCTTTGTTCCACACAACTTCCTAATGTCCTACCATTCATTGAATACTTTCTTGTCAAATTACTCCTTCCAAAGTGTATCACCTCACACTTTCCAGGGTTAAATTCCATCTGCCACTTATCTGCCCATTTGACCATTCCGTCTCTGTCTTCTTGTAGCCCAAGACACTCCACCTCAATGTGAACAACCCGTCCAATCTTTGTGTCATCTGTAAACTTACTAATCCTACCCTGCACATAGCCATCAATGTCATTTATATAAATTATGAATCATAGGGGGCCCAGCACGGATCCCTGTGGTACGCCACTGGACACTGGCCCCCGGTCACTAAAGTTTTGGCCTCAACTACATTCTGTGGTAGTGAATTCCACACATTCAGCACTCTCTGGGTGAAGAAATTTCTCCTCACCTCAGTCCTAAAAGGTTTACCCTTTATCCTCATACTATGACCCCTAGTTCTGGACTCCCCCACCTAATCTGCCATCCTTACCTGGTCTGGCCTATAGGTGACTCCAGAGCCACAGCAATGTGGATGACTCTTCAAATAGGGAAAGGCAATAAATGCTGCTTCTTCCAGACTGGGTGACCGCTTTGCGGAACAGCATCGCTTAGCCACAAACCTGACCCCAACCTTCCTGGTGCTTGCCATTTTAACTCAACATCTTGCCCTCGTGCCCACATGTCCGTCCTTGGCCTGCTGGAAAGGTGCAGTGGAGCCCAAGGCAAACTGGAGGAACAGCATCTCATTCTCCGATAATGCACATTACAGCCCTCGGAACTCAACACGACAGTTCAACAACCTTTAGACTGTGACCTTTCTCCTCCATCTTGAACTTTTTGTTTCAATATACAAAACATTTTTTTTGGGTCTCAATTCAAACTTCCCCCTCCCCCACTGGGCCATCTGTCACTTGTTCTTTAATTTTGCTTTCACTGAGCACTGACCTTTGTTCTGCCATTAGCACATTCTGATATCTCACCTTTATCCCACTATCAGCACTTTCTATAGCTCTCCATGCTGCCATTAATACCTCCTCTGTCTCGTGACCTACACATCTTTATTGCAATCTCTCCGAGCTCCCACCAATCACTGACCTTCCACTCTGCCACATCCCCTCATATATGGGATAAAATCTGTCACATTTCTCCCTCACTTTAACTCTGAAGAAGTTGTATTGGACTCAAAAT
Source organism: Mustelus asterias (assembly GCF_964213995.1). Classification (NCBI taxonomy): domain Eukaryota; kingdom Metazoa; phylum Chordata; class Chondrichthyes; order Carcharhiniformes; family Triakidae; genus Mustelus; species Mustelus asterias. The sequence continues at coordinate 135,123,185 of NC_135806.1, forward strand.
GTTCACTTGGTTTCTCTCTCCACAGTCGCTGCCAGGCTGGCTGAGTTTTTCCAGCAGTTTCTGTTTTTGTTTCAGATTCCAGCACCTGCCGTATATTGCTCTTCCCTTAGCTCCATGATCGCCAGAACTGTCTCCGTTTATGCAGCGTTGAATAGCAAGCTTAACTGATAGAAGATTCACCTGCCTTTCAATTAATTTTATTTAAAAAGAGCAAAGGTTGCTCAGTCCAAAGATGTGCGGGTTAGGTTGATTGGCCATGCTAAATTAACATTAGTGTCAGGGGGATTAGCAGGGTAAATATGTGGGGTTACGGGAATAGGGCCTGGGTGGGATTGTGGTCGGTGCAGACTCGATGGGCCGAATGGCCTCCTTCTGTACTGTGGGGATTCTATGATTCTACTCCAGTGTGAGAAAACTGTCGCTTTCGACAATTCCAAACCCTCCTTGTGTTTGGGAGTCCTCACATGTCCGACATAAGAGGGGGGAATTTTCCCGTCCCGCCTGCCACGGGAATCGTAACGGGGGGGGTGCGGGCGGACCATGCAAAGATCCACTGACCTCGGGCGGGATTTTCTGGTTTCGGGGTGAATGCGGCCAGAAAATCCCATCTAAAAACTGTTGATAAAGTTTCTACAAACGACCAAAAGAATTGTCCGCTCTCAATAGGTTCAGAGCACGGCACCTACAGCAACACGCACCTTTAGATGTCCTTTGTCCAATTGGATTTTTTGTGGTTTTCAGCCAATTGTATGCAAAATAGTTCAAAAGGAGGGAGTGCGATAGTGTGTCAGGCCTGGTTCCATTAGATTTTATAGTGAGCTGTTATGTCAGGAACCTGGAGCGCTAATTCCCCCAGCACACCCTTGTAGCCAACTCAACAAGACCTGTGCTGGTTCAGCTACATTCAGATGATTGTATTTGTTGGAGCAGAGAAGACTGAGGGGCGACCTGATTGAGATGTACAAGATATGTACAGGGATGGCATGGTGGCACAGTGGTTAACACTGCTGCCTCACAGCGTCGGGGACCCGGGTTCGATTCCCAGCTTGGGTCACTGTATGTGCGGAGTCTGCATGTTCTCCTCGTGTCTGCGTGGGTTTCCTCCGAGTGCTCCGGTTTCCTCCCACAGTCCAAAGACGTGCGGGTTAGGTAGATTGGCCATGCTAAAATTGCCCCTTGGTGTCATGGGGGACTAGCAGGGTAAATACACGGGGTCATGGGGATAGGGCAGGGGTGGGATTGTTGTTGGTGCAGATATAATGGGCCAAATGGCTTCCTTCTGCACTGTAGGGATTCTATGATGGAGATTATGAGGGACATGGACAGAGTGGATAAGGAGCAGCTGTTCCCCTCAGTTGAAGGGTCAGTCACGAGGAGACATAGGTTCAAGGTGAGGGGCAGAAAGTTCAGGAGGGGATGTGGGGAAAAATGTTTTTACTCAGAGGATGGTGAGGGTCTGGAATGCGCTGCCTGGGAGGGTGGTAGAGGCAGGTTGCTTCACATCCTTTGGAAAGAATCAGGCCAATTAGACAACTGCGATGATGACAAGCTGCATCTGCGCGGGTCACCTCGGCCATTCCATGGGGTAGCTCGTACCTCATTCCCACCATGCATCATTCCTCATGATTAAAGTTTCTCTCGATTCCAGCATGGATGTGGGGCGGCACGGTGGCACAGTGGTTAGCACTGCTGCTTCACAACACCAGGGACCTGGGTTCAAATCCCGGCTTGGGTCACTATCTGTGCGGAGTCTCCCACAGCCCAAAGATGTGCAGGTTAGGCGGATAAATTGCCCCTTAGTATCCCGGGGGATTAGCAGGGTAAATATGTGAGGTTATGGGGATAGGGCCTGGGTGGGATTGTGGTTGGTGCAAACCCGATGGGCCAAAATGATCTCCTTTAGTACTGCAGGGATTCTATGAGCTTCATCCCAGCATGGATATATCCTATCCTGGTGAGGAGATTTCTTGCTCTCTGCAGTTCAGGCATCAAACGGGTGGCACGGTGGCACAGTGGTTAGCACTGCTGCTTCACAGCGCCAGGGACCCGGGTTCCATTCCCGGCTTGGGTCACTGTCTGCAGAGTTTGCACCTTCTCCCCGTGTCTGCGTGGGTTTCCTCCGGGTGCTCCGGTTTCCTTCCACAGTCCGAAAGACGTGCTGGTTAGCTGCATTGGCCCGAACAGGCGCCGGACTGTGGCGACTAGGGGAACTTCACAGTAACTTCACTGCAGTGTTAATGTAAGTCTTACTTGTGACTAATAAATAAGCTTTAAAAGAGTACGTGGCTTCAAAAAAAAACAAGCCAGCAACAGCATTTAAAGAAATCATGTTGTTCTGCATTCCCCCACACCACCTGTTTCACTGACTAATCCCTTTCCCTTTAGCCTGCAGGTGATAAAGAGATTACAGATTCAAAGATGGTAATAAGAGAGAGAGCACGCAAAGATTCTTATACAAAGGAGTTGTTTAAGGACCTGTAAATCACAACAGGTGTTCTGATTTGTAGACAGTCGTGTTGGGAGATTGAATCACCTCGAACGCCGACCACATTCCCTTTGTCTGGCGATGACGATAGTTTCGCTCCGCTCCACCTCCGCAGAGGCAGGGAGAGACAACACCAGGACTGATTCTACTCAGTGCCAGCAGGGTGTGGGCACTGCCTGCTGTCATTCACAGTGTGCCTCTTGGTTCCCCAGTGCGACAAACAAATGATGGCTTGCAGGGGTCAAAAGGAACTCGGAGTAACTCTTAACGGCATCAATACAGGTGGCACAGTGGTTAGCGCTGCTGTCTCACAGCGCCAGGGACCCGGGTTTGATTCCGGGCTTGGGTCACTGCCTGTGTGGGATCATAGAAATCATAGAAACCCTACAGTGCAGAAAGAGGCCATTCGGCCGATCGAGTCTGCACCGACCACAATCCCACCCAGGCCCTACCCCCATATCCCTACATATTTACCCCACTAATCCCTCTGACCTACGCATCCCAGGACACTAAGGGACAATTTTAGCATGGCCAATCAACCTAACCCGCACATCTTTGGACTGTGGGAGGAAACCGGAGCACCCGGAGGAAACTCAAGCAGACACGAGGAGAATGTGCAAACTCCACACAGTGACCCAAGCCGGGAATCGAACCCAGGTCCCTGGAGCTGTGAAGCAGCAGTGCTAACCACTGTGCTACCGTGCCGCCCATTTGCACATTCTCCTCGTGTCTGCATGGGTTTCTTCCGGGTGCTCCGGTTTAGACCATAAGATACAAGATCAGAATTAGGCCATTCGTCCCATCGAGTCTGCTCTGCCATTCAATCATGGCTGATATGATTCTCATCCCCATTCTCCTGCCTTCTCCTCGTAAACCTTGATTTAATATATTCAAGAGACGGCTAGATATAGCATTTGAGAAGAATGTGTTCAAAGGTTATGGGGAGGAAGCAGGATCAGGCTATTGAGTTGGACGATCAGCCATGATCGTGATGAATGGTGGAGCAGGCTCGAAGGGCCGAATGGGCTACTCCTGCTATGTTTCTATGTTTCTATGATCCCCTTATTGATCAAGAACCTATTTATCTCTGTCTTAAAGACACTCAATGACCTGGCCTCCACAGCCCTCTGTAGCAATGAATTCCACAGATTCACCACCCTCTGGCTGAAGAAATTCCTCCTCATCTCAGTTTTAAAGGAGCGTCCCTTCACTCTGAGGTTGTGCCCTCGAGTTCTAGTCTATCCTACTTGTGGAAACATCCTCTCCACGTCCACTCTATCTGGGCCTCTCAGTATTCTGTAAGTTTCAATTAGATCCCCCCTCATCTTTCTAAACTCCATCGAGTACAGACCCAGACTCAACCCCTCCTCATGTGACAAACCCTCCATTTCTGGTTTCCTCCCACAGTCCAAAGATATGCATGTCGGTGGATATGCCAAGATAAATTGCCCCTTAGTGTCTTAAGATGTGTAGGTTACAGGATTAGTGAGATAAATGTGTGGGGTTACTGGGACAGAGCCTGGGTAAAATGTTCTGTCAGAGAGTCGGTGCAGACTCGATGGGCCGAATGGCCTCCTTCTGCACTGTAGGGATTCTAGTGATTCTATGTCAGTGCAGAGCCTGTCCGGACAAGCTGTTAATTTAAGCAAATTGAGTGATCTTAACCCCCTGGAACTGCTGCTGCCCATAGGAAGGAAAACTTACACAGGCTCTGCGCGTTCTCTCAGCAACAACAACTTGCATTTAGGTAGCAGTAAAGCAGTCTCAAAGAGTTTTATCAAAGCAACTTGGACACCAAACCATGTGAAATCACACCCAACAGGTTAGCAAATGCTTGTTGTTAAAGCCCAGGCTAGAATCTCCAAGATGTTTTATGAAGATAACATGGGTAGCACAATGGCACAGTGGTTAGCACTGCTGCCTCACAGCACCAGGGATCCGGGTCCCATTCCCGGCTTGGGTCACTGTCTGTGTGGAGTTTGCACATTCTCCCCGTGCCTGCATGGGTTTCCTCCGGGTGCTCCGGTTTCCTCCCACAATCTGAAAGACGTGCTGGTTAGGTGCATTGACCCGAACAGGTGCCGGAGTGTGGCGATTAGGGGAATTTCACTGTAACTTCATTGCAGTGTTAATGTAAGCCTTACTTGTGACGAATAAAAATAAACTTTAACTTAGACCCTAAGTTTTATATTTGATTTTGGCATTGGTGAGCACAAGGTGTTTTATTCCAGGTATGATTCAAGTGACCCACTAGGGAACTTTTATCAAACAAAATTTATTTAAGAACACAGTTAAAATATAACAAAAATAATTAGCATTCTTAGCATGAGGGTGTCACAGTGGTTAGCACTGCTGCATCACAGTACCAGGGACCCAGGTTCAGTTCAGGCCTCGGGTCACTGCCTGTGTGGAGTTTGCACTTTCTCCCCGTGTCTGCGTGGGTTTCTTCCGGATGCCCTGGTTTCTTCCCACACTCCAAAGATGTGCGGTTAGGTGGATTGGCCATGCTAAATTGACCCTAGTGTCAGGGGGATTAGCAGGGTAAATGTGTGGGGTTATGGGAATAGGGCCTGGGTGGGATTGTGGTCAGTACAGACTTGATGGGTCGAATGGCCTTCATCTGTACTGTAGGGTTTCTATGAGTCCGTCTGACTCCATAACCTTTGCAAATCACAAGACTTAAACATGGCACAATAAAATTAACAACTAGCTATCTCTGTTGCTCCAATTTAAATCAATACCCCATAGACACATACACTTCTTCAGAATTAGTTAGCACTGGAACAAGTGTGCTCACGTGATGCTGGGTTTTCAGCTTTGTAACACCTAGAGGCAGAAATCCAGATTTCAGAGAAGAGTATATCCTCAAGACAGCAACACAGGAAAGTGAACCTAGTCTCAAGCAGCTTCCAGTCTTCAGAATTCAGAGGCAGAAAAGGATGCCCTCTCCCTCTACAGCTTCCAAAGCAGCAACACTCAGACAGCAGAATCTCCAACTCCAGAGAGGGGAGAAAAGAGACACTGCCCTCTCAACTCCAAACAACCTGAGGGCAGTTGAGAGTCAACCACATTGCTGTGGCTCTGGAGTCACATGTAGGCCAGACCGGGTAAGGACGGCAGATTTCCTCCCCTAAAGGGCATCAGTGAACCAGATGGGTTTTTCCACTATTGACAATGGTTTTATGGTCATCAGCAGATTCTTAATTCCAGATAATTTTTATTGAATTCAAATTCCCCCACCTGCCATGGTGGGATTTGAACCCGGGTCCCCAGAATATTAGCTGAGTTTCTGGACCACGTTGGTACAGTGGTTAGCAATGCTGTCCTTCAGCGGCAGGGACCCAGGTTCGATTCCCAGCTTGGGTCACTGTCTGTGTGGAGTCTGCACGTTCTCTCTGTGTCTGTGTGGGTTTCCTCCGGGTGCTCCGGTTTCCTCCCACAGTCCGAAAGACGTGCTGGTTAGGTGCATTGGCCATGCTAAATTGCCCCTGTGTGTCCCGGGATGTGTAGGTGAGAGGGATTAACATACAAACATAAAAGATAGGAGCAGGAGGAGGCCATTCAGCCCTTCGAGCCTACTGCTCCATTCATCCCGATCATGGTTGATCGTCCAACGCAATAGCCTAATCCTGCTTTCTCCCCATAACCTTTGATCCCATTTGCCCCAGGTGCTATATCCAGCCACCTCTTGAATACATTCAATTAACGGGATAAATATGTGGGGTTACAGGGATAGGGCACAGATGGGAGTGTTGTCGGTGCAGACTCGATGGGAGTGTTGTCGCTGCAAACCAGGGAAAACTGCAGTTACATCGAGAGAGAATTGTGACTCCCTAACCTATAGTAAAGGGGCTGCCTCATTCCCTTCTCCATTCCCCAGCGACTCCGAATATTTCCCATCCTGAGAGCTGCCCCAGGAGGGCGGGTTAGAGTCAGACCCTGACTCAGATCCGAGGAGGTGACAGGTGGGGGTGAGTCATAGAACCATTCAGCACTAAAGAGGCCCTTCAGCCCATCGACTCTGCACCAACACGCGAGAAACACCTAAACTCCCACCCTGATCCCATCTGCCAGCACTTGGCCAATAGCCCTGAATGTTATAATGCGCCAAGTGCTCATCCAGATACTTTTTAAAGGATGTGAGGCATCCCGCCTCCACCACCCTCCCAGGCAGCACATTCCAGACCGTCACCACCCTCTAGGTTAAAAGGTTTTTCCTCACATCCCCCCCTAAACCTCCTGCCCCTTACCTTGAATCTTTGTCCCCTCATGACTGACCCTTCAACTAAGGGGAACAGCTGCTCCTTATCCACTCTGTCCATGTCTCTCATAATCTTGTAAACTTCAATCAGGTCGCCCTCAGTCTTCTCTGCTCCAACGAAACCAACTCAGGCCTATCCAACCTCTCTTCATAACTTTAATGTTCCATCCCAGGCAGCATCCTGGTGAACCTCCTCTGCTCTCCCTCCAGTGCAATCCCACCTCCTTAGAACTATCTCCAATGCCACTACATCCTCCTCAAAGAAGGAGACCAAAACTGGACACAATACTGGAGTGAAGATTGAAGTGGATGGGATCACACTTGAACAAGGAGATAGGTTTGTCTATTTAGCACAAATGATAACAGAAGATGGTAGATGTGATGTAGATGTTAGAACTACAAAATTTGTGGGCAATATGAAACTTAAAATCATTGTGTGGAGGACAGTGTAGAATTCAAAAGGATGTGGACCAGGTAGTGGAGTGGGCAGACACGGAACATACGAATTAGGAGCAGAGGGAGGCTAATTCAGCCCTTCGAGCCTGCTCCGCCATTCAATCAGATCGAGGCTGATCTCTCCCTGCTGTCAAACCCACCTCCCCACGTGTTCGCAAATACCTTTATCTATTTTTTTATTGGAAATATATCTATCTCCTCCTTGAATCCATTCAATGATTCAGACTCCACCGCGCTATGGGGGCAGCGAGTTCCACAAATTCACCACCCTCTGCGAGAAGTAGTTCCTCCTCATCTCATTGTTAAATCTACCGCCTCTCAGCCCATACCCTGTGACCTCTTGTTCTAGATTGCCCCATAAGAAGAAACATTTGGTCTACATTTACTTTATCAATCCCTTTTAAAATTTTACATACCTTGATCAGATCCCCCTCATCCTTCTAAACTCCAGCGAGTACAAACCCAAACTATTTAATCCCTCCCCATACGTCAACCCTTTCATCCCCGGAATCAAGCTGGTGAACCTCCTCTGAACTGCCTGCAATGCCGCAACATCCTTCCTCAAATAAGGGGACCAAAACTGGACACAATACTCCAGATGTGATCTCACCAACACCCGATACAATTGCAATAACACTTCTCTACTTTTATACTCCAGTCCTTTTGCAATAAATGCCAACATCCCATTTGCCTTTTTTAATACATGCTGCACCTGCGTACCGACTTTCTGCGATTCATGAACACAGACACCCAGATCCCTCTGCGCAGACGTATTTTGAATTTACTTTCCATTGAGGTTATAACTTGCCTTTGTATTCTTTCTGCCAAAATGGATAACGTCACACTTGACCACATTGTGGAATTCATTCCCACTGCCTCGGCAAAGCAGCCGGCATAATTAAGGACCCCACGCACCCCGGACATTCTCTCTTCCAGCTTCTTCCATCGGGAAAAAGATACAAAGGTCAGAAGTCACGTACCAACCGACTCAAGAACAGCTTCTTCCCTGCTGCCGTCAGACTTTTGAATGGACCTCCCTCGCACTAAGTTGATCTTTCTCTACACCCTAGCTATGACTGTAACACTGCATTCTGCATCCTCTCCTTTCCTTCTCTATGAACGGTATGCTCTGTCTGTATAGCGCGCAAGAAATGATACTTTTCAACGTATACTAATACATGTGACAACAATAAATCAAACCAAAGAAAAATGTATTTGAGGCCAAAAAGTCTGATTTCAAGAAGAAATTAGATATAGCTCTTGGGGCTAAAGGCATCAAGGGATAGGGGGGAAAGGGGGAGATCTTATAGAGTCATAGAATCATAGAGTCATAGAGGTTGACATCATGGAAACAGGCCCTTCGGCCCAACTTGTCCATGCCACCCTTTTTTTTTAAAAACCCCTAAGCTAATCCCAATTGCCCGCATTTGGCCCATATCCTCCTATACCCATTATACCCATGTAACTATCTAAATGCTTTTTAAAAGACAAATCTTGATATTGAATTTGATGATCAGCCATGATCAAGATGAATGGCGCAGCAGGCTCGAAGGGCTGAATGGCCTCCTCCTGCTTCTAGTTTCCATGTTTCAATGCTTCTATTAAACTCCATTTGACAAATGTTGGCCCTCCGAGCCTATCTATATCAGTCTGTAGAATCTTTATATCCTCTGCACTGCCTGCTTTCACACCTATTTTCGTATCATCCGCAAATTTTGCGATGTGACACTCTGTCCCTGCTTGCAGATCATTTATATAGATTGTAAACAGTTGAGGTTCGAGGACTGACCCCTGCGTCACCCCACTAGTTACATTTTGCCAGCCAGAGAAGGTTCATTTATCCCGACCCTCTGCGTTCTGCCAGACAGGTTGCAATGAAGTTCAATGCAGGGAAATGTCAAGTGACTCAGGCTGGGAAGGTGGTGGTTACAGAACAGTGCCTCTTAAAGAAGCCTTCAGTAGGTTAGCAGTCCATAAAACCATAAGATATAGGAGCAGAATTAGACCATTCGGTCCATCGAGTCATTCAATCATGGCTTCAGTAGGGTAGCTATAGATCTTTATTAATGGCTGGTAACTATACATTTGTAAAGTAAAGGGTACAGGCAAGGGGCTATCTCCATGTTTGAGTCTTTACATGTCTTTGTTCAACACGGCGGCACAGTGGTGAGCACTGCTGCCTCACAGCTTCAGGGACCCGGGTTCGATTCCCGGCTTGGGTCACTGTGTGGAACAAAGAACAAAGAACAGTACAGCACAGGAAACAGGCCCTTCGGCCCTCCAAGCCTGTGCCACTCCTTGGTCCAACTAGACCAATCGTCTGTATCCCTCCATTCCCAGGCTGCTCATGTGACTATCCAGGTAAGTCTTAAACGATGTCAGCGTGCCTGCCTCCACCACCCTACTTGGCAGCGCATTCCAGGCCCCCACCACCCTCTGTGTAAAAAACGTCCCTCTGATATCTGAGTTATACTTCGCCCCTCTCAGCTTGAGCCCGTGACCCCTCGTGATCGTCACCTCCGACCTGGGAAAAAGCTTCCCACTCTTCACCCTATCTATACCCTTCATAATCTTGTACACCTCTATTAGATCTCCCCTCATTCTCCGTCTTTCCAAGGAGAACAACCCCAGTCTACCCAATCTCTCCTCATAGCTAAGACCCTCCATACCAGGCAACATCCTGGTAAACCTTCTCTGCACTCTCTCTAAAGCCTCCACGTCCTTCTGGTAGTGCGGCGACCAGAACTGGACGCAGTACTCCAAATGTGGCCTAACCAGCGTTCTATACAGCTGCATCATCGGACTCCAGCTTTTATACTCTATACCCCATCCTATAAAGGCAAGCATACCATATGCCTTCTTCACCACCTTCTCCACCTGTGTTGCCACCTTCAAGGATTTGTGGACTTGCACACCTAGGTCCCTCTGTGTTTCTATACTCCTGATGACTCTGCCATTTATTGTATAACTCCCCCCTACATTATTTCTTCCAAAATGCATCACTTCGCATTTATCCGGATTAAACTCCATCTGCCACCTCTCCGCCCAATTTTCCAGCCTATTTATATCCTGCTGTATTGCCCGACAATGCTCTTCGCTATCCGCAAGTCCAGCCATCTTCGTGTCATCCGCAAACTTGCTGATTACACCAGTTACACCTTCTTCCAAATCATTTATATATATCACAAATAGCAGAGGTCCCAGTACAGAGCCCTGCGGAACACCACTGGTCACAGACCTCCAGCCGGAAAAAGACCCTTCGACCACTACCCTCTGTCTCCTATGGCCAAGCCAGTTCTCCACCCATCTAGCCACTTCTCCTTGTATCCCATGAGCCTTAACCTTCTTAACCAACCTGCCATGTGGGACTTTGTCAAATGCCTTACTGAAATCCATATAGACGACATCCACGGCCCTTCCTTCATCAACCGTTTTTGTCACTTCCTCAAAAAACTCCACCAAATTTGTAAGGCACGACCTCCCTCTTACAAAACCATGCTGTCTGTCACTAATGAGATTGTTCCGTTCTAAATGCACATACATCCTGTCTCTAAGAATCCTCTCCAACAACTTCCCTACCACGGACGTCAAGCTCACCGGCCTATAATTTCCTGGGTTATCCCTGCTACCCTTCTTAAACAACGGGACCACATTCGCTATCCTCCAATCCTCAGGGACTCACCCGTGTCCAAAGAAGCGACAAAGATTTCCGTCAGAGGCCCAGCAATTTCACCTCTCGTCTCCCTGAGCAGTCGAGGATAGATGCCATCAGACCCTGGAGTTTGCACTGTCTCCCACAGACTCGATGGGCCGAATGGCAATGTAGGATTCTATGAACACAACACTGGCCCTTTAGTCTGGGTCATCTGGCTTCTTACATCACAGTGAGGGCAGCACTGCACTCAGTCCAACATTAACCGTATATGCATCAGATCCTTACACGATAATTCATTTTGGTCGGAAGAAAATGGATAGACAATTTAAATAAGGCCTACAGTTCTAAAGAGGGTGCAGGAGCAGAGGATCTTTGGTGCTCATTGAAGAAGAAAGGACAGGCTGAAAGAGCTGTAATAAAATGCAGTATCCGAGATTTAACCCACAGAGCACAAAGTGAAGAGGGAGTGATAAACCTGTACAAGGTTTAAGTTTAAAGTTCATTTATTAGTGTCACAAATACGTTAACATTAACACTGCAATGAAGTTACTGTGAAAATCCCCTAGTTGCCACACTCCGGCGCCTGTTCGGGTACACTGAGGGAGAATTTAGCATGGCCAATACACCTAACCAGCATGTCTTCCAGACTGTGGGAGGAAACCGGAGCACGGGCGGCACGGTAGCACAGTGGTTAGCACTGCTGCTTCACAGCTCCAGGGTCCCGGGTTCGATTCCCGGCTCGGGTCACTGTCTGTGTGGAGTTTGCACATTCTCCTCGTGTCTGCGTGGGTTTCCTCCGGATGCTCCAGTTTCCTCCCACAGTCCAAAGATGTGCGGGTTAGGTTGATTGGCCAGGTTAAAAATTGCCCCTTAGAGTCCTGAGATGCGTAGGTTAGAGGGATTAGCGGGTAAAATATGTGGAGGTAGGGCCTGGGTGGGATTGTGGTCGGTGCAGACTCGATGGGCCGAATGGCCTTCTTCTGCACTGTAGGGATTCTATGATTCTATGATGATTCACCCAGAGGAAACCCACGCAGACATGGGGAGAACGTGCAGACTCTGCACAGACAGTGACCCAAGCCGGGAATCGAACCCGAGTCCCTGGCGCTTGTTTGGTCTCAACTAGAGCACTGTGTCCAGTCCTGGGTGTTGCAATTGAGGAAGGATGCAAAACAATTGGAGAGGGTGCAGAAAAGATTCACGAGAACTGTTCCAGAGATGAGGAATTTCAGATGTAAAGATATATTGAGGAAGTTAGGAGCATTTTCCTTAGTGAAGGGATTTGATATGGAAGAAAGGTGGAAGAATGGGACAAAGTGATTTACTCACTCGGATAGCCATGATGGGCCGAATGGCCTTGTTCTGTACTGTAACAGTTCTGTGATTTGGGGACCTCTATTGAAACTGCATGAACAGCTGATGATACTTTTTTCTAACCTAAACCAGATAGCCTGTCAATCAAAGTTGTCCTAAACTAGCTGGCCTGTCAAACAAAGCTGACTTTTTTTTCCACTATCTGCCACTGACAGCTTTAGCCTGTTTTGTCACTGTTTGGGGATTTCAAAACTTTCAGATCATGCCACCTAAACCAACACCTGGGTGTTTTTCCGGTTGGAGGAAGGTAACTAGTGGCGTGCCGCAGGGATCGGTACTCGGGCCGCAACTATTTACCATTTATATAGATGATCTGGAGGAGGGGACGGAGTGTAGGGTAACGAAGTTTGCAGACGACACAAAGATAAGTGGAAAAGTGAATCGTGTGGAGGACGGAGAAGATCTGCAGAGAGATTTAGACAGGCTGAGTGAGTGGGCGAGGATATGGCAAATGGAGTATAACGTTGAGAAATGCGAGGTTATACACTTTGGAGGAAATAATAACAAATGGGATTACTATCTCAATGGAAACAAATTAAAACATGCTACCGTGCAAAGGGACCTGGGGGTCCTTGTGCATGAGACGCAAAAGCCCAGTCTGCAGGTACAACAGGTGATCAAGAAGGCAAATGGGATGTTGGCCTATATCGCGAGGGGGATAGAATATAAAAGCAGGGATGTCTTGACGCACCTGTACAGGGCATTGGTGAGGCCGCAGCTGGAATACTGTGTGCAGTATTGGTCCCCTTATATGAGGAAGGATATATTGGCATTGGAGGGAGTGCAGAGAAGGTTCACCAGGTTGATACCGGAGATGAGGGGTTTGGATTATGAGGAGAGGTTGAGGAGATTGGGTTTGTACTCGTTGGAGTTTAGAAGGATGAGGGGGGATCTTATGGAGACTTATAAGATAATGCGGGGGCTGGATAGGGTGGAGGCGGAGAGATTCTTTCCACTTAGTAAGGAAGTTAAAACTAGAGGACACAGCCTCAAAATAAAGGGGGGTCGGTTTAAGACAGAGTTGAGGAGGAACTTCTTCTCCCAGAGGGTGGTGAATCTCTGGAATTCTCTGCCCACTGAGGTGGTGGAGGCTACCTCGCTGAATATGTTTAAAGCGCGGATGGATGGATTCCTGATCGGTAAGGGAATTAAGGGTTATGGGGATCAGGCGGGTAAGTGGTACTGATCCACGTCAGATCAGCCATGATCTTATTGAATGGCGGGGCAGGCTCGAGGGGCTAGATGGCCTACTCCTGCTCCTATTTCTTATGTTCTTATGTTCTTTGAGGAGTATTTATGTATACTTCATCAATCTGTAACACCTGTACTGTGGTTCAGACCCTTGGACTGCGTCTGCTTGAACTCAGTTCTAGATACAGTGGGCCATGTTGAGTTTGGTATTCCCCAATATTCATTGCACGAATATCAACCCATCCCTCTCCCACTGCTGGAAAATATCGGATCTGTAGGGAATCCTTTGCATTCCAGGTTCTGCCCACCATTCGTAAAGGTCTCCCCCACCTCCCACCCCCACCAGAAATCAGGGAAGTTGACCCCACTGGATTGGCCAACACATATCCTCCAATCAACATCACAAAAACAGAATATTTGGTCATAACCGCACTGCTATTTGTGGGAGCTTGCTGTGCACTTCTTTCTCACACATTATCACCGTGACTACATTTCAAAAGGCTCCAATCATAATAAAACACTTTGGGATGGGTTAAAATCCGAGAACACCCTCCCTAACAGCACAGTGGGTGTACCTACACCGCATGGACCTTCTTAAAAATTCATCAGTGAGATTTGAGCATCGCTAACTGGGCCAACTTTTATTGCCCTGGTTGCCCTTGAGAAGGTGGTTCTGATTACAGAGGGCAGCTGAGAGTCAATTGCTGTGGCTCTGGAGTCACATATAGGCCAGACCAGGTAAGGACGGCAGATTTCCTTCCCTAAAGGACATGAACCAGATGGGTTTTTCCGACAATTGACAATGGTTTCACGGTCATCAGTCAATCCTTAATTCCAGATATTTTGTATTGAATTCACAATCTACCGTGGCGGGATTCGAACTCTGGTCCCCAGAACATTAGCTGAGTTTCTGGATTAATAGTCTAGCGGTAATACCACTGGGCCATCGCCTCCCCTAACGGTTCAAGAAGGCAGCTCACCACCACCTTCACAAGGGGCAAATATAGGTTGGGGAATAAATGCTGGCCTTGCCACTGACACCCACATCCCCCGAAAGATGTCCTATGGTTGTGACAGGTGCTATATAAATGCAAGCTCCTTCTGCTGTCTATCGTCGCTCCGATTCTACTCAGCTGACTGAAGCATTTGTAAATGTACAGTCAGAGGCACCAGCATCACAACCTGCTCTCACCTTGGACTGGGTGCATCACAGACTCCACCTCTCTCTCCGCGTACACGAAGCGACGTTCATTAATATAGAGGAGGAACCGAAGGTCCAGATATTCACTTCACCTCCGCCGGAGAGGAAACTGCTCATCAGGGTCCTGAAAACGAGCAGCTCGCGTCCAAGAAACTCTGCTCCCCCACCTGCCTCAGTGTGAACTGAAAGCAGGCAAAGCACTCAAAGCTTACAACTTCACACACACACACAGACACAGTCACAGACACGCAACGAGTGCTCCCTGAGGATCGGGCTCCGTGTATCGGGAACACTTCATGCAAAGGAAGTGTGAGCTCATGAACTTCGCTGCAGTCCCACCACGGCAGGAGGTACACAGCAAGGCAGAAGCCCCGACTGACACGGCAGGACGAATGTGAAACTGGCTCAGAGAGCCAGTTGCGAAACTATTTTGGCTGCGATGCCTGTTTGAATTTATTGCTGCTCTCCCCGCTGTGCCGAGCGCTCCATTGTTGTCTCGCTTTCCTTGTTCTTTCTCTTTCCCCTTTCAAAAACACTCATGCAAACAATCATCTTTGGCTGTCTGAGGTGATGCCGTTGCCCTGCTCCACAATGGGAAAAGGGATTTAAGCCACTCCAGGATTTTCCTGTTTTCATACATTGACTGCCAGGCTGACAGCTTCATCCCTCTGTCAGTCATTCACTGCACGGTGAACATGCTGCAAAGGCAGGCTAAAGCACCAGCCAGTCCTTTGGGACACAGCACTGATGTTTATATGGCTGCCCATATCAGCTGTCAGTACAGACGGGAGGCCAGTCGGCCCCTCATGCCTGTGCCAACTCTTCCAAAGAGCTGCCCAAATTCAGACCCATGCCCTGAGAGTTGCCTTGCCAACAGTGGGCGGCACGGTAGCACAGTGGTTAGCACTGCTGCTTCACAGCTCCAGGGTCCCGGGTTCGATTCCCGGCTCGGGTCACTGTCTGTGTGGAGTTTGCACATTCTCCTCGTGTCTGCGTGGGTTTCCTCCGGGTGCTCCAGTTTCCTCCCACAGTCCAAAGATGTGCGGGTTAGGTTGATTGACCAGGTTAAAAATTGCCCCTTAGAGTCCTGGGATGCATAGGTTAGAGGGATTAGCGGGTAAATATGTGGGGGTAGGGCCTGGGTGGGATTGTGGTCGGTGCAGACTCGATGGGCCGAATGGCCTCCTTCTGCACTGTAGGGCTTCTATGATCCTACCCTGGAACCTTCAAATGTTTAGTTAAAGTTTCCTTTTAATTAGTGTAGCAGGTCAGTGATAGGTGGGAACTAAGAGAGGGTGGGCAAAGATGCTCTTGAATTACCCAGAGCATGGCACAGAGCATGGCACAGAGCAAGCGTCAATGGCAGCATGAAGGACTATGGAAGGTAGAGGCATAAAGGTAAGGCCTTAAAAGTTTTAAGTTTATTTATCAGTGTCACAAGTAGTCTTACATTCACACTGCAATGAAGTTGCTGTGAAAATCCCCCAGTCGCCACACTCCTGCACCTGTTCGGGTAACACTGAGGGAGAATTTAATCCGGCCAATGCACCTAAACCAGTACGTCTGTCGGACTTTGGGAGGAAACCGGAGCACCTGGAGGAAACCCATGCAGACACGGGGAGAACGTGCAGACTCCGCACAGACAGTGACCCAAGCCGGGAATCGAACCCGGGTCCCTGGCTCTGTGAGGCAGCAGTGCTAACCACTGTGCCACCCCTATGTTGGTGTGCGAGCCAAGGTGAACCAGTGCACAGTCAAAACCTCTCAAGAGTGCAAAACCCCCAGAATGAGGCCCAAAATATCAGTCTCCACCCCCCCATCCCGAAAAAAGTTTGGCATTTATATAGAGCCCTTCACAACCTCAGGAGCTCCCAACGCATTTTACAACTTGCCTTCATTGCAATAGTGGCTACACTTCATATGGATGACATTGGCTGCCCTGAAGTGGTGAGAAGTGTTATATAAAAGCAAGTCTCTGTTTTGGCTGAAAGTGGAGTTGTAGAGCCTCACCGACTCACAAGGCCATAAGATATAGGAGCAGAATTAGGCCATTTGGCCCATCGAGTCTGCTCTGCCATTCAATCATGGCTGATAAATTTCTCAACCCCATTCTCCCACCTTCTCCTCATAACCTTTGATCCCCTTGCCAATCAAGAACCTATCTAACTCTGTCTTAAATACACTCAATGACCTGGCCTCCACAGCCCTCTGTGGCTATGAATTCCACAGATTCACCACCCTCTCATATTGATTCTAAAAGGTCGTCCCTTTATTCTGAGGCTATGTCTCTCCTATGGCAGGCCTGTCGCTAAGGAAAGACTAAGTCGGTTAGGATTATAAAACTTTTAAAATTCTAACAGGGTTGGACAGGGTAGATTCAGAAAGAATGTTCCCAATGGTGGGGAGTCCAGAACTAGGGATCATAGTTTGAGGATAAGGGGTAAACCTTTTAGAACTGAGGTGAGGAGAAATTTCTTCACCCAGAGGTTGGTGAATGTGTGGAATTCACTACCACAGAAAGTAGTTGAGGTCAAAAGGTTGTGTGATTTCAAGAAGAAATGAGATATAGCTCTTGGGGCTAAAGGGATCAAGGGATATGGGGGGAAAGAGGATCAGGATATTGAATTCGATGATCAGCCATGATCAAGATGAATGGTGGAGCAGGCTCGAAGGGCCGAATGGCCTACTCCCGATTCTAGTTTCTATGTTTCTACTAATGGAAACATCTTCCCCCACATCCACTCTATCCAGGACTTTGAATTACCCAGAGGTGGGGTTGGTGTGGTTAGCGGGGAGGAATGGGGGGGATGGGGTGACCCACACTCCACAGATACTTGTCCCCACCTCAGGCCACTAATCCATAATTCTGAGCCAGTCTCCACGCACTGGGACTACCTGGAGGTCCTGAATGTAATGTTGTCATTCTGAACTAGTGATGCTCGCCCAGAGCCACTGGGTGGCACGGTGGCACAGTGATTAGCACTGCTGCCTCACAGCGCCAGGGACAATGTGTGGTATCTGCACATTCTCCCCGTGTCTGCGTGGGTTTCCTCCGGGTGATCCGGTTTCCTCCCACAGTCTGAAAGACGTGCTGGTTAGGTACATCGGCTATGCTAAATTCTCCCTCAGATTTAAATGTGGATTACAGGGTCAAAGGTAGGGTTCTGAAGACTGTGGAGGAACAGAGAGATCTTGGGGTTCATATCCACAGATCTCTAAAGGTTGCCACTCAAGTGGATAGAGCTGTGAAGAAGGCCTATAGTGTGTTAGCTTTTATTAACAGGGGGTTGGAGTTTAAGAGCCGTGGGGTTATGCTGCAACTGTACAGGACCTTGGTGAGACCACATTTGGAATATTGTGTGCAGTTCTGGTCACCTCACTATAAGAAGGATGTGGAAGCGTTGGAAAGAGTGCAGAGGAGATTTACCAGGATGCTGCCTGGTTTGGAGGGTAGGTCTTATGAGGAAAGGTTGAGGGAGCTAGGGCTGTTCTCTCTGGAGCGGAGGAGGCTGAGGGGAGACTTAATAGAGGTTTATAAAATGATGAAGGGGATAGATAGAGTGAACGTTCAAAGACTATTTCCTCGGGTGGATGGAGCTATTACAAGGGGGCATAACTATAGGGTTCATGGTGGGAGATATAGGAAGGATATCAGAGGTAGGTTCTTTACGCAGAGAGTGGTTGGGGTGTGGAATGGACTGCCTGCAGTGATAGTGGAATCAGACACTTTAGGAACATTTAAGCGGTTATTGGATAGGCACATGGAGCACACCAGGATGATAGGGAGTGGGATAGCTTGATCTTGGTTTCAGATAAAGCTCGGCACAACATCGTGGGCCGAAGGGCCTGTTCTGTGCTGTACTGTTCTATGTTCTATGTTCTATGTACCCGAACAGGTGCCGGAGTGTGGTGATTAGGGGATTTTCACAGTAACTTCATTGCAGTGTTAATGTAAACCGACTTGTGACGCGAATAAAAATAAATAAGGTAGCTTGGGTTGGGTTTTTAAACGGTGGCGTGGCTAATGGTGGAAGGAACTGTGATTTTGTGTCTCTGTTTTTACAAGGCTCCAGGCTATCTTGGAACACGCTCGTTATGGGAGTTGTTTGGAATCCATATCTCCAGGAACGATATGTTTTTTTTAAATTAGAAGGATGTTGAATTATTTGGACACTCTCTTGAGTTTAAAGCTTCACTTCCGTCTGTGAGCAAACTACTTTTTCCAAACTAATCACATGACTTGAGCTAAATGACCAGCAAGTCACCTGGGGAGATATGAGGTATTTTCTTTACCCGAGTTAAAATTTAAAAACATCTGCTGTTTTCAGGCTGCTCATTGCCTAAAAAACACCTGACCTGGAAGAAGGTCCAGCTGAACATTTTTTCAAAACTCAGTGTGTGTCTAACTGTGAAGGAAATTTGCTTCTCTCTCTCTCTCTCCCTGCGTTCCCGGCAGTCTAGAGTGGACGTTCACCTTCAGCTAGAAAATTCTCATCACAGAATAACTCGTCTGTCTTTGAAATCCTGAGAATCATGTGAGAGTCAACAAAGACAGTGTTTCACCGAAGATCCTTCAGAAATGACTTCCAGACAACCACTGTGACCAGGAACACCAAATTGACAGCATCAAGACCCTTTTGAACTTTATCCATTAAAAGTGTTCCTTTATGCCAATCTTATGCAGTGACCTTATTTGTCTTGTCCTTTGGTGTATGTGTGTGCGAGTGTGTGTGTGCGAGTGAGTGTGTGTGCGAGTGTGTGTGTGTGCGAGTGAGTGTGTGTGCGAGTGTGTGTGTGTGCGAGTGAGTGTGTGTGTGCAAGCGCGTGCGAGCGCATGTTGGGATTTTAAAAAGGATAAATAATTGTTACACTTCCAGATTACAAATTGTAAGTGTTAGCCCATCACGCAAACCCCCATCCTCCCATCTATTGACTCTGTCTACACTTCCCGCTGCCTCGGGAAAACAGCCATCATAATTAAGGACCCCACGCACCCCGGACATTCTCTCTTCCACCTTCTTCTGTCGGGAAAAAGAGACAAAGTCTGAGGTCACGTACCGACCGACTCAAGAACAGCTTCTTCCCTGCTGCTGTCAGACTTTTGAATGGACTTACCTCGCACTAAGTTGATCTTTCTCTACACCCTAGCTATAACCGTAACACTACATTCTCTCTCCTTTCCTTCTCTATTAACGGTATGCTTTGTCTGTACAGCGCACAAGAAACAATACTTTTCACCATATCCCAATACATGTGACAATAATAAATCAAATCAAAATTAGCCAGTTTTGCAACTTGTTTTAAAAGGTAAGTTTTGTTTCATGATGAATCAATTATTCTGAGTTTATTGAAAGAAGCCTAGTTAAAGTCTTTTTGTACTCCGGATCTAACAGTGCTGAAAGAAATTAGTTGACCATTTGGTGAGTGAATCAAACTTTTACATTTACAATGCATCCTGTGGAGAATTGGAGCCAGAGAAACTGCGCACTCCTCCCATCCCATGGGATGGGAGTGAAGGGGGAATGGGGAAATGGTTACGCACTCCCGAGCAGTGGGTAGCCACTTAAACATTTTTCGGGCCTATCATGGCCTGACTGCTGACGGCAATTAGAATTTCCCAATTGGCAGGCGAGCCCCTGCTGAGGCCAAATCCCAGCTGATAATTGAACATGGTGTCCTGGCAGCAATCTGGGGCAGGGGTGGTGAGTGGTGGGTGAGGGGAGAGTGGTGAGATGGGGCACTGTTCCATCGACCATTTCTGACACCTCCTGCGGCAGCAATTACGAGATGGCCACAGTGGGTTCCCCCTGGGCGGCAGGGTGGCACAGTGGTCAGTACTGCTGCCTCACAGTGCAGGGACCCGGGTTCAATTCCCAGCTTGGGTCACTGTCTATGTGGAGTTTGTGCGTTCTCCCTGTATCTGCGTAGGTTTCCTCCGGGTGCTCTGGTTTCCTCCCAAAGTCCAAAGATGTGTGGGTTAGGTTGATTGGCTGTGCTAAATTGACCCTAGTGTCAGGGGATTAGCAGGGTAAATATGTGGGGTTACGGGAATAGGGTCTGGATGGGATTGTGGTCGGTGCAGACTTGATGGGCCGAATGGCCTCCTTCTGCACGATAGGGATTCTATGATTCTATAACAATAATGCTCCGTGGTCAGTTTTAACCTCATCTTTCCAAAAGGTCTTCAATGTGATTTTTCACCTTGGGCACCCCGTCTCTCTCCCTTTCTCTCCAATCAAAATTGTGATTGGATGATGACTGTGCTCCTTGGCTACCAATTAGCTTTTTTTTATTCATTAGTGGGGCTTTTATTGCCCATCCCTAGCTGCCCGAGGGCAGTTGAGAGTCAACCACATTGCTGTGGCTCTGGAGTCACATGTAGGCCAGACCAGGTAAGGACGGCAGATTTCCTTCCCTAAAAAGCGTGTGTGAACTAGGTGGGATTTTCTGACAATGGTTTCTTGGTCAACAGTAAATTCTTAATAGCAGATATTTTTTATTGAATTCAAATTCCACCATCTGCCGTGGTGGGATTCGAACCCGGGTCCGCAGAACACGAGCTAAGTTTCTGGATTAATAGTCTAGTGATAATACCATTAGGCCATCACCTCCCCAGCAGATCGCAGCAGCCTCAGGCAATGGCGTGATGTGATGTGGGGGCTGCGGATCCAACACTGAGGTCCCAGCCCCAGAAATGAAATTGTGTTTAACGACCTCACGTAGAAATTGCAAACTCAGATGATCCTGTTTCCCAGCCTGATGGAGCATCAGGGTTATGTAAACAGTATCCACAAACTGAAATTAAGGTGTGTGACTTGACAGCAGTTTGACCTTGTTGTCTTTAAGGGCAGGCGAGTCACACAGCTCTCTCTCAGAATGACTCAATGTGTGTTGCATGGAGTGAGACATTTATCCTGTAACAGTCTAGATGTGACCATTCCAATGTTCACTCATTAATGTTCCGAAACAGGAAGCTGCTTACTGCGGAACTGCTCAAAGTCAACATCTTATCAGAACTAAGTAAGATGTCACGGAACGACTTGTGAACAAAACACACAGCGACCGACTCAAAAACAGCTTCTTCCCTGCTGCCATCGGACCTTTGACTGGACCTACCATATATTAAGTTGATATTTCTCTACACCCTAGCTATGACTGTAACACTGCATTCTGCACTCTCTCCTTTCCTTCTCTATGAACGGTATGCTTTGTCTGCATTGCACGCAAGAAACAATACTGTCCATTGTGTCCCAGTACATGTGACAATAATAAATCAAAGGCTTTTGACGAGATCCCACATGGGAGACTGATCGAGAAGGTAAGGGCCATGGGGTCCAGGACAATTTGGCAAATTGGATCCAAAAAGGATGGTTGAAGGTTGTTTTTGTGGCTGGAAGCCTCTGGTGCAGTGGTGGACCGCAGGAGTCGGTGCTGGGTCCCTTGTTGTTTGTACAGTAATGATCTAGATGCGAATGTGGGGGGTGGGGGGGAGGTGAGGGAGGGGGGTGGTATGATCAGTAAGTTTGCATGTGACATGAAAATTGGTGGTGTGGTAAATAGCAAGGGGGAAAGCCCTCGATTACAGGATCATATAGATGGGCTGGTCGGATGGGCTGAACAGTGACAAATAGAATTTAACCCTGAAAAGTGTGAGGTGATGCATTTTGGAAGGATTAGCAAGGTAAGGGAATACACAATGAACGGGAGGAGGCTGGGAAGTGGAGAGAACCAGAGGGAGACTGGAGGTGCATGTCCATAGATCCCTGAAGGCAGCAGGACAGGTAAATAAGATGGTTAAAGAGGAATGTGGGATACTTGTCTTTCTTAGCGCAGGATAAAATACAAGCGCAGGGAGGTTATGATGGAGCTGTATAAAACCCTCGTTAGGCCACAGCTGCAGTACTGTGTGCAGTTCTGGTCGCCACATTATAGGGAGGATGTGATTGCACTGGAGAGGGTGCAGAGGGGATTCACCAGGGAGTTGCCTGGGCTGCAGCGTTTCAGCTATAAAGAGAGACTGGTTAGACTGGGTTGTTCCCCTTAGAGCAGAGAAGGCTGAGGGGGGACATGATCGAAGTGTACAGAATTATGAGGGATTATAGATAGGATGGATAGGGAGGAACTTTTCCCCTTAGTAGAGCGATCAATAACCAGGGGCATAGATTTATGGAAAGGAGCAGGAAATTTAGAGGGGATTTGAAGAAAGCTTGTTCCA
Source organism: Mustelus asterias (assembly GCF_964213995.1). Taxonomy (NCBI): domain Eukaryota; kingdom Metazoa; phylum Chordata; class Chondrichthyes; order Carcharhiniformes; family Triakidae; genus Mustelus; species Mustelus asterias. The sequence continues at coordinate 135,146,023 of NC_135806.1, forward strand.
CCCAGAGGGTGGCGTGAATCTGGAACTCACTGCCTGAAAGAATGGGAGAGGCAGGAACGCTCTCAGCATTTAAGAAGTATTTAGATGAGCACTTGAAACCCCATAGCATACAAGGCTACGGACCAAGTGCTGGAAAATGGGATTAGAAGAGGTAGGTGCTTGATGGCCGGCACAGCTATGATGGGCCGAAGGGCCTCTTTCTGTGCTGTAAAATTCTATGATTCTTCTGTGGGAGAGGATTCCACAAGTTCACCACTCTCTGAGTGAAGAAACCTCTCCTCATCACAATCCTAAATCACCTGCTCTCTATCCTGAGACTGTGACCCTTTGTTCCAGACCCCCCCCCCCACAGGAAACAACATCCCTGCAACCAGTCCGTGCAGCCCTGTCAGCATTTTATCCCTGATGTGGAGTTGCCGGCATTGCACTGGGGAGGGCACAGTAAGAAGTCTCACAACACCAGGTTAAAGTCCAACAGGTTTATTTGGCATCATGAGCTTTCGGAGCGCTGACCCTTCAGGTGACTGGTTGTACATGTGAGTGAGAAGTTTATATGTCTCAGTGAGATGCAGCGCATCACAAGTATGTTAGAAAGTGAGGCATCGCTGGACTGGTCATGTAAGCTCGGAGGTGATGGGTGAAAGGAACTTAGTGAAAATTAGGACACGGGCAATTGAGTTTTATAAATTGCCGGATGAATAATGAACAACCTTCTGGATTTTGGGAAATCTTGGGATCTTGGGCAGTTTCTTCCCTGCTGCTGTCAGACTTTTGAATGGACCTACCTTGTATTAAGTTGATCTTTCTCTACACCCCAGCTATGGCTGTAACACTACATTCCGCACCCTCTCCTTTCCTTCTCTATGAACGGTATGCTTTGTCTGTATGGTGCGCAAGAAACAATACTTTTCACTGTATACTAATACATGTGACAATAATAAATCAAATCAAATCAAATCAAATTAGCATTTAGTGATAAATAAGTCTTTCAAAATGAGTAACTGGATCTGGAGCTTAAATGTCTTTGCCACAAGACATCCAAAATGTCCTCAGATTAGCAGTGCCCATTCTGTTCATCCTCTTGCATTGGTGGAATAACTTCCCCTGTCTCCAATAACGTGTCACCCAGCAAAGCCTTTGGCTTCACACTCACTGTATTGTGTTGGACTAGGTTTATTTGTTAGTGTCACAAGTAGGATTCCATTAACACTGCAGTGAAGTGACTGTGAAAATCTCCTAGTCACCACACTCCGGTGCCTGTTCGGGGACACTGAGGGAGAATTTAGCATGGCCAATGCACCTAACCAGCACGGCTTCCGGACTGTGGGAGGAAACCGGAGCACCCGGAGGAAACCCACGCAGACACGGGGAGGACGTGCAAACTCCACACAGACAGATACCCGAGACCAGAATCAAATCCGGGTCCCTGGCGCTGTGAGGCAGCAGGGCTAACCACTGTGCTGCCCCCCCTCCCCAGTAGGGACTGGAGTGGTAATTGGGGAGGAGATGCGGGAGAGATGGGAGCAAGTCATGTGATAAAAATCTAGGAATACATTTAACCGCAGTTGGAAGCTCTAAGAACACGATATTAGCGCCAGTTCTTCCTTCCTCTCCTGTGTTGAATCCTATGTAAGAAGTTTAACAACACCAGGTTAAAGTCCAACTTTAACCTGGTGTTGTTAAACTTCTTACTGTGTTTACCCCAGTCCAACGCCGGCATCTCCACATCTTGAATCCTATGAACAATGCAAAGAGGTGACATTGCCCTGTGGTGTGAAGCTCCACCTAGTGGTATGTCTGCCCATTGCAAGATCCCCCAGTAAATCATTAGAATCCCTACAGTGCAGAAGGCTATTCAGCTCATCATGTCTTCACCGTCCCTTCGCCAGAGCACCTTACCCCCAGTTCCAACCCCCCTCCCCCCCCCCACTCTATCTCCGTAACTCCACGTATTTACCCCACTAATCCACCTGACCTGCACACCTTTGATCCTAAGGGGAAGTTTAGTATGGCCAATCCACATAACCAGCACATCTTTGGACTGTGGAGGAAACTGGAGCACCCGGAGGAAACACACGCAGTCATGGGGAGAACATGCAAGGCCCACACAGACAGTGACCCAAGCAGGGAATCGAACGCAGGTCCCTGGAGCTGTGAGGCTGCAGTGCTAACCACTGTGCTACCGTGCAATGTTGGAAAGTGGGTCGAGATACCTGTTTCTACAGGTGTGTGATCACACAGGGGAAAGAAAAATGCAAAATATGTCACGTGCTGGAATCTGAATCAAAGGCAGAAAGTCTGGAAACAGCCAGCATTTCTGGAGAGGGAAACACAAGAGTGAATGTTTCCAGAGAGGATCCTTCATTGAACAGAATCTGAACTCAATGCTTTACCAAGACTCCCCTAGCATTCACCATAACGTTAACTAGCCCGAAACCGTGTCCCGCCGTTTCGCAGGAGCCCTTCACTTAAATTGGGTGTGGCTGTCAGTCTCTGATGGCCTTTTGGCCAAGATCAAGCGTAGTTTTGCTGTCTTCCACTTGATGGAAGTCAATGAGGTTACACCAAGGCTTCATTTGAAGCAATTTTTACAAACGCCATCTAGGCCTTTTGGCTAAGATGCAAATGAAAGCAAGCACTGGAGGGGCTGCAATGCCTGCTCCTATCAGCTTGGACCATGTAGATCAAACCCAAGGGGGCGGCCTGTCTTGTCAGCTTGGATCTGGAATGTCGCACTGGTCGAGACTTTGAATTGGACATTGATTGGAGAAAACTAATAAAAGAAACATCTTTGGAGTGAAACCGTGATCAGGCTGGGAATGAGGTTAGCCCATTGCACTGGGGGGTGCGCTGATCCCTGCGATGGTGGTTTGCCTCAGCTAGGGCAGAGTAAAGGATCAGGGTAGCCAATGAGGTTAAACCAAGGCTTTACCTGATGCCATTTTTCAAAGCCATCTCCGCCTCTTGGCTAAGATGAAGCTCAAATCAAGCCTGGGCCGAGTGGGCCGAATGGCCTAATTCTGCTCCGATATCTTATGGTCTTATGGGAGGGGGTGCAATGCCTCATCCTGTCAGCTTGGATCTTGTTTTCTCAAGCCCAAGATGGCATGTATATCCTGTCTCGTCAGCTTGGATCTGGTTTGTCCCTCATGTGGGGGCTCTGATTGGATGTAATTGGCTGTTTTGAGTAGGAATAAAGTACCAAAAGGAAAAAAAAACTTCATGGAGGACAAGTAAAGCTGCCCTTCAAATATGCAAACTGTCTCTTTGTAAATACATCTTCATTTTTTTTTGTTTCTAGGCCATTCTTTGAATTCTTATAGAGGTCGATAAAATAATGAGGAGCACAGATCAGCTAGATAGTCAATATCTTTTCCCAAAGGTAGGGGAGTCTAAAACTAGAGGGTATAGGCTTAAGGTGAGAGGGGAGAGATACAAAAGTGTCCAGAGGGGCAATTTTTTCACACAGAGGGTGGTGAGTGTCTGGAACAAGCTGCCAGAGGTAGTAGCAGAGGCGGGTACAATCTTGTCTTTTAAAAGGCGTTTAGATAGTTACATTTGTAAGGTGGGTATAGAGGGATATGGGACAAATCCAAGCAATTGGGATTAGCTTAGGAGTTTTAAAAAAAGTGCAGCATGGACAAGTTGGGCCAAAGGGCCTGTTTCCATGCTGTAAAGTGACTCTATGCAAATGAAGGGTCCAAGGCCTGGTTTAGGTTCCTCACAGAAATTGGCCAGTAATGAATGGCTGAGCAGGCTTTGGGCCTAACTCAGGCAGCATTTCTCAGTCGCCCCTGTGCCTGTCAATGAAAGGTATGCATTTTCAAATCGATATTGAAGAAAAAAACCCTGACAGTGGAACGGGAGGTAGGGGAGTACCCCCTCACACTCCCACCACATGCTCCAACCCCCTTCCCCCTCCTTCTGCTTTATTCTTTTATGGGATGTGCATTTATTGGCCATCCCTATTTGTCCTGGAGAAGGTGGTGGTGAGCTGCCCTCTTGAACCGCTGCAGTCCCGGACATATAGGTACATCCACAGTGCTGCTAGGGTGGGAGCTCCAGGATTTTGACCCAGCGATAGTGAAGGAACGGCGATATATTTTCAAATAAGGATGATGAGTGGCTTGGAGAGGAACTTGCAGCTGGTGGTGTTCCCTTGCGGCTGCCGCCTTTGTCCCTCTAGGTGGCAGAAGCCACTGTTGAAGGAACCTTGGTGAGTTGTTGCAGTGCATCTTGTAGACAGTACACACTGCTGCCACTGTGCGTCGGTGGTGGAGGGAGTGAATGTTTAAATTGGTGGATGGGGTGCCAATCAAGCGGGGCTGCTTTGTCCTGGATGGTGTTGAGCTTCTTAAGTGTTATTGGAGCTGTACCCATCCAGTGGAGAGTATTCCATCGCACTCCTGACTTGTACCTTGTAGGTGGTGGATAGGCTTTGGGGAGTCAGGAGGTGAGTTACTTGCTGCAGGATTCCCAGCCTCTGGCCTGCTCTTGTAGCCATGGTATTTATGTGTCTAGTCCGGTTCAGTTAGTCTCCAGGATGTTGAATGTGTGACAATGCCATTAAATGTCAAGAGGCAATGGTCAGATTCTCCCTTGTTGGAGATGGTCACTGACCTGGCAATTATTGGCATGAATGTTACTTGTCATTTGTCAGCCCATGCCTGGGTATTGTAATGCCAACTACAGCTCTGTGGGTAGCACCCTCGCTTCTGAGTCAGAAAGTGTGGGTTCAAGTCCCAACTCCAGAGATATGAGCACAAATGTCTGGGCTGACACTCCAGCACAGGAGTGCTGCCCTGTCAGAGGTGCTGACCTCCTGAGAACATGCATGAATTCGATGATCAGCCATGATCAAGATGAATGGTGGAGCAGGTTCGAAGGGCCGAATGGCCTTCTCCTGCTTCTAGTTTCTATGTTAAAGCAAAGCCCTGCCTACCCTCTCAGGCTAAAGATCCCATGGACGCAGAGTTATCCCCGCTATCTTGGCAAACTACTAATCCTCACAAAAAACATTATCTGGACGACACGGTGGCCCAGTGGTTAGCACTGCTGCCTCTAAGCGCGAGGGACCCGGGTTCAATTCCGACCTCGGGTCACTGTCCGTGTGGAGTTTGCGCGTTCTCCCCGTGTCTGCGTGGGTTTCCTCCGAGTGCTCCGTTTCCCTCTCACAGTCCAAAGATGTGCGGGTTCGGTTGATTGGCCATGATAAATTGCCCCGAGTGTTAGGGGGATTAGCAGGGTCAATGCATGGGGTTACGGGGATAGGGCCTGGGTGGGATTGTGGTCGGTGCAGACTCGATGGGCCGAATGGCTCACTCTGCACTGTAGGGATTCTATGATTTCCATGACGTGGTCAGCTGTGAGTGGGAGCTTGCTGTGCACAAGTTGCCTGCAAATTTCCTACATCACAACATCCCTGAACTTCATTGGCTGTGAAAGGCAGTGTATAAATGGAATTTATTTCATTCCCTTAATGCTCTGATACTTTTTTTAAAAGACATGTTACAGCAGTGTCGCAATGTTAAGTGTGCAAGTTAATTGATAGACTCCACTGCCAGGTAGCCCTGTCGTTCCAATCAAGCTACTGTTCTTGGCCCCAATTACAAACTGCTTCAACTCATCCATCATTAGACTGGCATTTCATAATCCCCACAGTTATTATCTCCAATCTCTTGCATCATTTCAAATCAGCAACATTTCTCCTCAATGAGGGCAACTTGGAAACTTTAGAATAATGTCAGCATTCTGTGTAAATATAAAAGTATTGCTGAGGTATTGTGGCATCCTTCCACAGAATCGGCCTGGGCCCATTTGATTTGATTTGATTTATTATTGTCACATGTATTAACATACAGTGAAAAGTGTTGTTTCTTGAGCGCTATACAGACAAAGCATACCGTTCATAGAGAAGGAAAGGAGAGGATGCAGAATGTGGTGTTACAGTCATAGCTCGGATGGAGAGAAAGATCAACTTGATGCGAGGTAGGTCCATTCAAAAGTCTGACAGCAGCAGGGAAGAAGCTGTTCTTGAGTCGGTTGGTGCGTGACCTCAGACTTTTGTATCTTTTTCCCAACGGGAGAAGGCGGAAGAGAGAATGTCCGGGGTGTGTGGAGTCCTTAATTATGCTGACTGCTTTGCCGAGGCAGCGGGAAGTGTAGACAGAGTCAGTGAGTGGGTGGCTGGTTTAAGTGATGGATTGGGCTACATTCACGACCTTTTGTAGTTCCTTGCGGTCTTGGACAGAGCAGGAGCCATACCAAGCTGTGATATAACCAGAAAGAATGCTTTCTGTGGTGCATCTGTAAAAGTTGGTGAGAGTCATAGTTGACATGCCAAATTTCCTTAGTCTTCTGAGAACGTAGAGGCGTTGGTGGGCTTTCTTAACTATAGTGTCGGCATGGAGGGATCAGGACAGGTTGTTGAATCCCTACAGTGCAGAAGGAGGCCATTCAGCCCATCGAATCTGCACCGACTCGCTGACAGAGTATCTTACACAGGCCCTCTCCTTTGTCCTATCCCCATATCCCCACATATTTAGCATGGCCAATCCACCTAACCTGCACATCTTCATAGAATCCCTACAGAAGGAGGCCATTCGGCCAATTGAGTCTGTACCGACCACAATCCCACCCAGCCCCCATCACCACAATCCCTTGCTAGTCCCCTGACACTAAGTGGCAATTTAGCGCGGCCAATCAACCTAACCCACACATTTTTGGACTGTGGGAGGAACCGGAGCGCACGGAGGAAATGCATCGCAGGGTACTGAAAGTAATGGCTGAGGTAATAGCAGATGCGTTAGTAGTAATTTATCAAAATTCGCTGGACTCTGGGGTAGTGCCGGCTGACTGGAAAACAGCTACTGTTACGCCGCTGTTTAAAAAAGGAAGTAGACAAAAGGCGGGTAACTACAGGCCGGTTAGCTTAACGTCCGTAGTTGGGAAGATGCTCGAGTCCATTATTAAAGAGGAAATAACAGAGCACCTGAATAAGAATGGTTCGATCAAGCAGACGCAGCATGGATTCATGAAGGGAAAGTTGTGTTTGACGAATCTACTGGACTTTTATGAAGATGTCACTAGTGCGGTTGACAGAGGGGAACCGGTGGATGTGGTGTTTTTAGATTTCCAGAAGGCGTTCGATAAGGTGCCTCACAAAAGGTTGCTGCAGAAGATTGGGGTACACGGAGTTAGGGGTAAGGTGTTGGCGTGGATTGGGGATTGGCTATCTAACAGGAAGCAGAGAGTTGGGATAAATGGGTGCTTTTCTGGTTGGCAGTTGGTGACCAGTGGCGTGCCGCAGGGATCGGTGCTGGGGCCTCAATTGTTTACCATTTACATAGATGATCTGGAGGAGGGGACTGAATCTAGGGTATTCAAGTTTGCTGATGACACGAAGGTGAGTGGGAAAGCGAATTGCGTGGAGGATGCGGAAAGTCTGCAGAGAGATTTGGATAGGCTGAGCGAGTGGGCGAGGATCTGGCAGATGGAATATAACGTTAGCAAATGTGAGGTTATCCACTTTGGAAGAAATAATAGTAAATTGGAATATTATTTAAATGGAGAAAAATTACATCGTGCGACTGTGCAGAGGGACCTGGGGGTCCTTGTGCACGAATCGCAAAAACTCAGTCTGCAGGTGCAGCAGGTGATCAAGAAGGCGAATGGAATGTTGGCCTTTATCGCGAGGGGGATAGAATATAAAAGCAGGGAGGTCTTGCCGCAACTGTACAAGGCACTGGTGAGGCCGCAACTGGAGTACTGTGTGCAGTTTTGGTTCCCTTATTTGCGAAAGGATATATTGGCCTTGGAGGGAGTGCAGAGAAGGTTCACCAGGTTGATACCGGAGATGAGGGGTGTAGCTTATGAGGAGACATTAAACAGATTGGGTCTGTACTCGTTGGCGTTTAGAAGGATGAGGGGTGATCTTATAGAGACATATAAGATAATGAAGGGGCTGGATAGGGTGGAGGCAGAGAGATTCTTTCCACTTAGAAGGGAAACCAGAACTAGAGGGCACAGCCTCAAAATAAGGGGGTGCCGGTTCAGAACAGAGTTGAGGGGGAACTTCTTCTCTCAGAGGGTAGTGAATCTCTGGAATTCTCTGCCCATTGAAGTGGTGGAGGCTTCCTCGTTGAATATGTTTAAATCACGGGTAGATAGTTTTCTGATCGATAAGGTAATTAGGGGATATGGGGAGCAGGCGGGTAAGTGGAACTGATTCGCTTCAGATCAGTCATGATCTTGTTGAATGGCGGGGCAGGCTCGAAGGGCCAGATGGCCTACTCCTGCTCCTATTTCTTATGTTCTTATGTTCTTATAAACCCACGCAGACACGGGGAGAACGTGCAAACTCCACACAGACAGCGAGCCAAGGCTGGAATTGAACCCAGGTCCCTGGCGCTATGAGGCAGCAGTGCTAACTACTGTGCCACCGTGCTGCCCTGGACTTTGTCCTGATTTCTCCAGCATTTTCATCATTCTTCTCCCTGCATCCTGACTGTCAGGGAAGTCGGAACAGACTGGAACTCTTTCCTCAAGAAAAGAGAAGGGGGTGACTTGAGACGGGGGGGGGGGGGGGGGGGCGGGGTCGGTCATTCATGGAGGGGTTTTGTTTTAATTCGTTCATGGCATGTGGGTGTCGCTGCCTGGGGTCAGAATTTATTGCCCATGCCTGAGGGCATTTAGGAGTCAGCCACATTACTGTGAGTCTGGAGTTACATGTAGGCCAGACCAGGTAAGGATGGCAGATTTCCTTCCCTCAAGCACATTAGTGAACCAGATGGGGTTTTACAATCTTCGACACCAACATGGAAGCTTTGGGCCTGTTTCTGTGCTGGGAATTCGAGATAAATCCAGCTCTCCAGACTGCAAACAAAAGTGAGAGGGATTATTTATCTAATTTCACAACGATAGGAGGCTTTCTCAATATGGCATGCGAGATGAGTTTTTCTCCATTTAAGGGATTTGGATGTTGCTGGCTCTGCCAGCACTTGTTATCCATCCCCAATTGCCCTTGATAGTGTGAACTGTTGCAGTCCATGTGGTGTAGGTACATGTACTGTGCTGTTAGGGAGGGAGGTCCAGCATTTTGACCCAGCGACAGTGAAGGAACAGTGATATATTTCCAAGTCAGGATGGTGAGTGACTTGGAGGGGAATCTCCAGGTGGTGGTGTTCCCAGGTATCTGCTTCCCTTGCCCTTTTCTGATGTGGAGATGCCGGCGTTGGACTGGGGAGGGCACAGTAAGAATTCTCACAACACCAGGTTAAAGTCCAACAGGTTTATTTGGAATCACAAGCTTTCGCAGCGCTGCTCCTTCATCAGGTGAATCTAGGTGGGGTATCACTCACCTGATGAAGGGGCAACGCTCCGAAAGCTCATGATTCCAAATAAACCTGTTGGGACTTTAACCTGGTGTTGTGAGAATTGTCCTTCTATATGGTAGTGGAGGTGGGCTTGGAAGGAGCTGCCTCAGGTATACACAGGGGATTCTACGCCTTAACAACTCGCTGTCTAAGAAATCTCTGCTCACGGTTAGTGGCAGTTTTAAATTGACGGCCTCTCATCAGTGACTCACCAGCCAGCTGAAATAATCTGAGCTTCTCCTCCGATCTGGAAAGTTCTCCTCAAGACCACCCTCTCTCACTAACTGCCGCTTCATCACCTCCAACAACCTGACTCAACTGATTTTTTTGAAAAGTGCCTTTGGGACATTTCACTCTGATAAAGGAGCTACGCAGCGACAGACTGCGGTGAATTATTACGCAACATTTCCAACAGCTTTGCATTTAGCCATGAGCGGTATTAATACTCAACATAATGGCTCTATTAAAGCGATTAAAAATAGCTTGTGCAGGTGCCCCGAACTCCCAGTGATTTGAGAGACCTCCTGCCACCTCCAATCAACCCCGTCTGAATAGCTTCCCCCCCGCCCCCCCCCCCACCCCCCCACCACCCACCGATCACCCCTCGTGCAGAGCCTCCCCCACCCTTGCAGAGCTCCCACCCACATTGCGGGGCTCCCCGCTGGCCTCCCCTCAATCACTGCCCCACCCCTACTCAGGCCGCTCTGTCACTCGGGCCCCACCCACTCGGCACTGCCCCTGTCCCAGTTATGGTGCCAGGTGGGCACTGCTCGGCCCTGTCCCCGACCACTCGGGGGCTTCAATAAGCTCTGATTCCCCCCCCCGGCATGGCCGTCATGCCTGACCCCCATTGGTGGGGACAGTGAGTGATTCTTCTCAGTGAAACCTCTCGCGGACGATGGGGGTGGCGGGGGGAGGGGGATCAGGACACACATCTGGGCAGGGCCGTGCCGGGCAATGCGTGTCATTAATATTTAACCACACTGGCAAAACACGGCCGGGAAACAGCTTTTGGTGCGAGACCGGTTCGCAGCCATGGAGTTTTACAGCACAGAAAGTGTCCCTTCGGCCCATCATATTTACACCGACCACACTGCGATGCTGTCTGTGTGGAGTCTGCACTGTAATTCTCTTAGTCCCATTCTTCAATCTTTCCCCCATATCAAATCCCTTCACCAAGGAAAATGGTCCCAACTTCTTCAATATATCTTCACATCTGAAGTTCCTCATCTCTGGAGCAGTTCTCGTGAATCTTTTCTGCACCCTCTCCAATTGCTTTGCATCCTTCCTCAATGGCGGCGACACCCCGGACTGGGCGCAATGCTCTAGCTGAGACCAAACCAGCGCCAGGGACTCGGGTTCGATTCCCAACTTGGGTCGTCATCTGTGCCGAGTCTGCCTGTTCGCCCCGTGTCTGCGTGGGTTTCCTCCGGGTGCTCCGGTTTCCTCCGTCCAAAAGACGTGCTCGTTAGGCACATTGGCCGTGCCAAATTCTCCCTCAAAGAACAAGGAACAATACAGCACAGGAACAGGCCCTTCGGCCCTCCAAGCCCGCGCTGCTCCCTGGTCCAAACTAGACCATTCCTTTGTATCCCTCCATTCCCACTCCGTTCATGTGGCTATCTAGATAAGTCTTAAACGTTCCCAGTGTGTCCGCCTCCACCACCTTGCCTGGCAGCGCATTCCAGGCCCCCACCACCCTCTGTGTAAAATATGTCCTTCTGATATCTGTGTTAAACCTCCCCCCCTTCACCTTGAACCTATGACCCCTCGTGGACGTCACCACCGACCTGGGGAAAAGCTTCAGTCTTTAACCAGTGTACAAGCACCCGAGTGTGGCGACTCGGGGATTTTCACAGTAACTTCATTGCAGTGTTAATGTAAGCCGGACTTCAACCCGGATAAGTGTGTTGGACTTCAACCCGGATAAGTGTGTGGTGATCCATTTTGGCAGATCCAATGGGATGAAGCAGCAGTATAATATGAAGGGTACCATTCTTAGCAGTGTAGAGGATCAGAAGGACCTTGGGGTCCGGGTCCATAGGACTCTTAAATCGGCCTCGCAGGTGGAGGATGCGGTCAAGAAGGCGTACGGCGTACTGGCCTTCATTAATCGAGGGATTGAGTTTAGGAGTCGGGAGATAATGCTGCAGCTTTATAGGACCCTGGTTAGACCCCACTTGGAGTACTGCGCGCAGTTCTGGTCACCTCATTACAGGAAAGATGTTGAAGCCATTGAAAGGGTGCAGAGGAGATTTACAAGGATGTTGCCTGGATTGGGGGGCATGCCTTATGAGGATAGGTTGAGGGAGCTTGGTCTCTTCTCCCTGGAGAGACGAAGGATGAGAGGTGACCTGATAGAGGTTTACAAGATGTTGAGAGGTCTGGATAGGGTAGACTCTCAGAGGCTATTTCCAAGGGCTGAAATGGTTGCTACGAGAGGACACAGGTTTAAGGTGCTGGGGGGTAGGTACAGAGGAGATGTCAGGGGTAAGTTTTTCACTCAGAGGGTGGTGGGTGAGTGGAATCGGCTGACGTCGGTGGTGGTGGAGGCAAACTCGTTGGGGTCTTTTAAGAGACTTCTGGATGAGTACATGGGATTTAATGGGATTGAGGGCTATAGATAGGCCTAGAGGTGGGGATGTGATCGGCGCAACTTGTGGGCCGAAGGGCCTGTTTGTGCTGTGGCTTTCTATGTTCTATGTTCTATAAGCCAACTGACCTGAATAAATAAACTTTAAACTCATTGAGAGCAAGGACAAATCTCACAGCCCCGGACAGAGTTGAGGCAGAGGCCCATTCTATTTAAAGGAAGGTTAAACATTGGACAGATTCGTTCACACCCAGACTTATGACCTGGTGTCGCACTGGCAACATTGCCGTAGGAAAAACAAATATTGTCTCTGTGGGAAACTCATGCAAAAGGGTAGCCACCTGAGTAGACAAAGCATTGACTCTTTGTGTCAACAAGACCTTTGAAGCGAAAGGATTGATGGAAGAACGGAAGTGATGCTGAGTGAAATGTGTCCATTGTGCGGTCATGACACACACAGTAGTAGCAGGAGGCTGCTGGGATTTGATGTTCTCATTGTCAAGAGAATTTCTTAGTCCAGCTCTTTGAAAGAAGGATAGGCTTTGCAACAACTTGGCAATGGATTGCAAAGTAAAGGCTCATTATACATAGAAATATAGAGTTTGTACGTTGTGAAGTCACGTGGACTATGATTGAGGTATATCAAATACTCCGCCATTCTAGAACAGTCCGGGACAAGAGGTCATAGTTGTAGAGGAAGAGCGGGGGGAGGTTCAAGACAGAGGTAAGGAGAAGCTACTTCTCACAGAGGGTTGTGAATCGATGGAACTCACTGCCCCGGAGTGCAGTGGATGCAGAATCAATCAATGGATTCAAGAAAGAGATAGATAAATATTTGGTCAAAAGTGAGATAAAGGGGAAAAGGCAGGGAAGTGGAGTTAGGATGAGATGGAGATCAGCAATGGCCATATAGAATGAAGGCGGAATTGCCTACACTCGCTCCGAATTCCTATGTTCCAATGTAGACTGAGCACCTGTTAAATACTTTTCATGATGTACTTTTTATAGTCCATTACTGAATAATCTTTTCTAATATTTTATACCGGGCCTCACAATAAAAGCTATCGGGTCACTGACCTGGCATGGGTCACCTCTGCCATGGGTCAAAAACCAGCGGTAGTGGCACAAGGCAGTAAAATTGGCCATTCATTGAAAAGTTAAGGGGTTGGATAGGTTGAAGGATGGGCCCTCACTGTGCCCTGTAAAAGCCGGGTGCAGCTGGGTAGAGGGCGGGAAGGCCATGTGCTGCATTTTAACGACAATCCCTCCTCCCTCCAAATTGTAAAACGCGGGGCAGGGCGATGGGTCATAAAATGCAGCCCAGTGACGTACTTCATTTGACTGTGTTGGGATATTTCATTATGTTCAAGGTGCTACATAAATAATAAAGTGTTGTTGTTGTTAACCGTCGGTGAAGCAAAGTGAATTGTTTCATACTGAAACCCGTATTTATTCAACAAATAGAAAGGCAGCAATCGGCGTGTAAGCACGAAGTGACTAGCCGTTGTTGTAGATAAATTTCAGGAAGCTCCACTGTGCACTGTGAAAGCAGATTCAGCATCATAGAATTGTCACTGTGCAGTAGGAGGCCATTTGGCCCATCACATCTGCACTGGCTTACTGAATGAGCAATTCCCTTAGTGCAATTCTCCCGTCTTCTTCCTATAACCCTGCACATTCTTCCTCTACAGATTACAGTATAATTCCCTTTTGAATGCTTCAGTCGAACCTGCCTCCACCAGTACATTCCCGATCCTAACCACTCACTGTGTGAATCTGTCTCCACCACACTCTCAGACAGTACATTCCCGATCCTAACCACTTGCTGTGTGAATCTGTCTCCACCACACTCTCAGACAGTGGATTCCAGATCCTAACCACTCACTGTGTGAATCTGTCTCCACCACACTCTCAGACAGTGGATTCCAGATCCTAACCGCTCTCTGTGTGAATCTGTCTCCACCACACTCTCAGACAGGGCATTCCAGATCCTAACCGCTCGCTGTGTGAATCCGTCTCCACCACACTCTCAGACAGTGCATTCCAGATCCTAACCGCTCGCTGTGTGAATCCGTCTCCACCACACTCTCAGACAGTGCATTCCAGATCTTAACAACAGTACATTCCAGATGCTAATTGTGCCTCCATGCACCAGGGTGTGTGTCATTAGTGTATATTTGGCAAAGCAAGGGTCTTAACACTGAAACCTTGGGAAACTCCACTACAAATGTTCCTCTCGCCCAAAAGCTGTTGCTCTGTTTCCTGTTACTCAGCCAGTTCAGGAGTTTCTGATGTGTTGGTGCAGACTCGATTGGCCGAAGGGCCTCTTCTGCACTGTATGGTTCTCTGATCTACGATGCTATTGTCCCTTTAATTCCATGAGCAATAACTTTCTCACACGCCCTTTATGTGGTGTTGTGTAAAATAGCAGTCCATGTACACCACATCAACAGTGTTCCCTTTATCAACCCTGTTATCTCAACAGAACACTCCAGCAAGTTAGTTTAGCATGATCTTGGCTGAAGAAATCCCTGCCGGTTTGGCCTCTTTAATCAACCCACATTTGTCTGTCTGACTGTTAACTTTGTCCCAAATTATTGGCCGGGCATTTTCCAGTCCCGTTGCGGTGGGACCCTCCGCGGGAGATTTGGCGGCCAAGCCCTGCTGCCGGGATCATTGGGACCCACCAAAAGCCAATGGACTTTAACATTGGCTTTTGGTGGATCCCAATGATCCCGGCAGCAAGCACAAAGAGCATAAGAACTAGGAGCAGGAGTAGGCCATCAGGCCCCTCGAGCCTGCTCCACCATTCAATAAGATCATGGCTGATCTTTTTGTGGACTCAGCTCCACTTACCCGCCCACTCACCATAACCCTTAATTCCTTTACTGTTCAAAAATTTATCTATCCTTGCCTTAAAAACATTCAATGAGGTAGCTTCAACTGCTTCACTGGGCAGGGAATTCCACAGATTCACAACCCTTTGTGTGAAGAAGTTCCTCCACAACTCAGTCCTAAATCTGCTCCCCCTTATTTTGAGGCTATGCCCCCTAGTTCTAGTTTCACTCACCAGTGGAAACAACTTCCCTGCTTCTATCTTATCTATTCCCTTCATAATCTTATACGTTTCTATAAGATCTCCCCTCAATCTTCTGAATTCAAATAAGTATAGTCCCAGTCTACTCACTCCTCATAAGCCAACCCTCTCAACTCCGGAATCAACATAGTGAATCTCCTCTGCACCCACTCCAGTGCCAGTATATCCTTTCTCAAGTAAGGAGACCAAAACTGTACACAGTACAGGTGTGGCCTCACCAGCACCTTATACAGCTGCAACATAACCTTTGGATAAAAGCAAATTACTGCGGATGCTGGAATCTGAAACCAAAAGAGAAAACACTGGAAAATCTCAGCAGGTCTGGCAGCAGCTGCAAGGAGAGAAAAGAGCTGACGTTTCGAGTCCAGACGACCCTTGTCAAAGCTCTCTCTTTTGCAACATAACCTCCCTGTTTTTAAACTCCATCCCTCTAATCATGAAGGACAAAATTCCATTTGCCTTCTGAATTACCTGCTGCACCTGCAAACCAACTTTTTGTGATTCATGCACAAGGACGCCCAGGTCCCTCTGCACAGCAGCAGGAAAACCCTGCTCATTGGTTCCAGAAGTTTCGCCTTCACTGAAGATAGACTGGCCTGTAGTTGCTGTGCTTATCTTTATATCCTTCTTTGAACAAGTGTGTAACATTTGCAATTCTCCAGTCCTCTGGCACCACCAGCTGAGTCTAAGGAAGACTGAAAATAATGGCCAGGGTCTCTGCAATTTCCATTCACTTCTCATGTTAACCTTGCATGCATCCCATCCGGTCCTGGTGCTTTATCAACTTTACGTCCAGAGGGCTCTAACCCTCTCCTATACCTCCTCATCTTAATTTTAAAACCCTTCTAATCTGAATTACTCACTCTTTTTCACCATGGCATCTGCAGTATCATTTTCTTTGCTAAAGACAGATGCAAAGTATTCATTTAGTGCCTCAGCGATGCCCTCTGCCTCCATCTATAATGTTTAAGTTTCAAGTTTATTCATTAGTGTCACAAGTAGGCTTACATTAACACTGCAATGAAGTTACTGTGAAATTCCCCTAGTCGCCACACTCCGGCGCCTGTTCGGGTAACACTGAGGGAGAATTTAGCACGGCCAATGCATCTAACCAGCATGTCTTTTGGACTGTGGGAGGAAACTGGAGCATTTGGAGGAAACCCACGCAGACACGTACGGACTCCGCACAGACAGTAACCCAAACCGGGAATTGAACCCGGGTCTCTGGTGTTGTGAGGCAGCAGTGCTAACCACTGTGCCACCATGCCACCCAAGTGGCCCTCATATGTAATGGTCCCCCATTATTCACACTCCGCCTTGTACCACCATTTATCTGTCTATAGAACACTTTGGGATTTCCTTTTATTTCGCTACCAGTGTCTTTTCATGCCCCCTCTTTGCTTCTCCACCTCCCGTCTGAACCTGGTTCTCAATTGTGGTTTCTACCCAACCCCTGTCAGAAGCACACACTTTCTTTACCTGGATTTATTTCTCTTTGTTATCCGGGGAGCTCTGGATTTGTTTGCCTTGTCTTTCTTTCCCTTCTGAGGGAATATACCTTGACTGTGCTAGAGTTATTACCTCTTTGAAAGTAGCCCATTGTTCAGCCACCAATTTTCCTGCAAACCTTTGACTCCCAATTTATTTGGCCCAGCTCCATTTTTACCCCATTTGAAGCGACTTTCCTCCAGGAATTATTCTTATTCTGCATTGTCCTTTTGTATAGTCAGCTTGAACCTGAACGATACAATGATCACGCTTCCCTACATAGTCCCTACTGACACTTGATCAACTTGGTCCACCTCATTCAACTCGGCCCAGCAGTGCCTCCTTTCCCATCCGACTGGACACATACTGCCGTAGAAAATGTTACTGAACACACTATAATCCTTACACCTCCAGGTAATTTCATTACAAATGTGTTCCTCTGCATCCTCCTCACTAGGTGGTGGCCTGTAGACTACATCGAGCAATGTCATCGCATCATTTTTATTCCCTAGCTCCAGCCAAATGGCCAAGAGTTTGTGCTTGACGACTCTGGAATATTTTCTTTCTCCAGTAGTACAATGCTCTCCTTAGGACGGCACGGTGGTACAGTGGTTAGCACTGCTGCCTCACAGCACCACGGACCTGGGTTCAATTCACGGCTTGGGTCACTGTCTGTGTGGAGTCTGCACATTCTCCCCATGTCTGCGTGGGCTTCCTCCAGATGCTCCGGTTTCCTCCCACAGTCTGAAAGACATGCTGGTTAGGTGCATTGGCCATGCCAAATTCTCCCTCAGTGTACCTGAACAGGCGCTGGAGTGTGGCAACTGGGGGATTTTCACCGTAACTTCACTGCAGTGTTAATTTAAACCTACTTGTGACACTAATAAATAAACTTTAAACTTAAACTAATCAATATCGCCACTCTTCCCCCGTCCTTCCTTTCCTATCGTTGGCCTCTGGTATAGTACCAGAAGATTGGAGGTTAGCGAATGTTGTCCCATTGTTTAAGAAGGGGAACAGAGACTTCCCCGGGAATTATAGACCGGTGAGTCTCACTTCTGTTGTCGGCAAGATGTTGGAAAAAATTATAAGGGATAGGATTTATAGTTATTTGGAGAGTAATGAATTGATAGGTGATAGTCAGCATGGTTTTGTGGCAGGTAGGTCGTGCCTTACTAACCTTATTGAGTTTTTTGAGAAAGTGACCAAGGAGGTGGATGGGGGCAAGGCAGTGGACGTGGTATATATGGATTTTAGTAAGGCGTTTGATAAGGTTCACCATGGTAGGCTTCTGCAGAAAATGCAGATGTATGGGATTGGGGGTGATCTAGGAAATTGGATCAGGAATTGGCTAGCGGATAGGAAACAGAGGGTGGTGGTTGATAGTAAATATTCATCATGGAGTGCGGTTACAAGTGGTGTACCTCAGGGATCTGTTTTGGGGCCACTGCTGTTTGTAATATTTATTAATGATCTGGATGAGGGTATAGTTGGGTGGATTAGCAAATTTGCTGATGACACCAAAGTCGGTGGTGTGGTAGACAGTGAGGAAGGGTGTCGTAGTTTGCAGGAAGACTTAGACAGGTTGCAAAGTTGGGCCGAGAGGTGGCGGATGGAGTTTAATGCGGAGAAGTGTGAGGTAATTCACTTTGGTAGGAATAACAGATGTGTTGAGTATAGGGCTAACGGGAGGACTTTGAATAGTGTGGAGGAGCAGAGGGATCTAGGTGTATGTGTGCATAGATCCCTGAAAGTTGGGAATCAAGTAGATAAGGTTGTTAAGAAGGCATATGGTGTCTTGGCGTTTATTGGTAGGGGGATTGAATTTAGGAGTCGTAGCGTTATGTTGCAACTGTACACAACTCTGGTGCGGCCGCACTTGGAGTACTGTGTGCAGTTCTGGTCCCCACATTACAGGAAGGATGTGGAGGCTTTGGAGAGGGTGCAGAGGAGGTTTACCAGGATGTTGCCTGGTATGGAGGGGAGATCCTATGAGGAGAGGCTGAGGGATTTGGGATTGTTTTCGCTGGAAAGGCGGCGGCTAAGAGGGGATCTTATTGAAACATATAAGATGATTAGAGGTTTAGATAGGGTGGATAGTGATAGCCTTTTTCCTCTGATGGAGAAATCCAGCACGAGGGGGCATGGCTTTAAATTGAGGGGGGGTAGTTATAGAACCGATGTCAGGGGTAGGTTCTTTACCCAGAGGGTGGTGAGGGATTGGAATGCCCTGCCAGCATCAGTAGTAAATGCGCCTAGTTTGGGGGCGTTTAAGAGATCCGTAGATAGGTTCATGGACGAAAAGAAATTGGTTTAGGTTGGAGGGTCACAGTTTTTTTTTTTTTGTTTTTTTTAACTGGTCGGTGCAACATCGTGGGCCGAAGGGCCTGTTCTGCGCTGTAATGTTCTATGTTCTATGTTCTATGTTCTATCTTTCCTGAACACCTTGTATCCAGGAATATTTTAGCACCCAGTCCTGAGCTTCCTTTAGCCAGGTATTTGTATCACTAACGCGTCATACTTCCCTGCAGCTATCTGGATTATCAGGTGAGCAATCTTATTCACCACATTTGATGCACTCACAATCAGGCACATTGACAATGATCTAGACATTATCACTTTCTCCCTTACCCTGGCCTACCTGGTCATTTACCATTCCCTATTCTTGTGCTATCTATCTCTCCAGTATTCCATGCACCTTAAGAACATAAGAACATAAGAAATAGGAGCAGGAGTAGGCCATCTAGCCCCTCGAGCCTGCCCCGCCATTCAATAAGATCATGGCTGATCTGACGTGGATCAGTACCACTTACCCGCCTGATCCCCATAACCCTTAATTCCCTTACCGATCAGGAATCCATCCATCCGCGCTTTAAACATATTCAGCGAGGTAGCCTCCACCACCTCAGTGGGCAGAGAATTCCAGAGATTCACCACCCTCTGGGAGAAGAAGTTCCTCCTCAACTCTGTCTTAAACCGACCCCCCTTTATTTTGAGGCTGTGTCCTCTAGTTTTAACTTCCTTACTAAGTGGAAAGAATCTCTCCGCCTCCACCCTATCCAGCCCCCGCATTATCTTATAAGTCTCCATAAGATCCCCCCTCATCCTTCTAAACTCCAACGAGTACAAACCCAATCTCCTCAACCTCTCCTCATAATCCAAACTCCTCATCTCCGGTATCAACCTGGTGAACCTTCTCTGCACTCCCTCCAATGCCAATATATCCTTCCTCATATATGGGGACCAATACTGCACACAGTATTCCAGCTGCGGCCTCACCAATGTCCTGCACAGGTGCATCAAGACATCCCTGCTTTTATATTCTATCCCCCTCGCAATATAGGCCAACATCCCATTTGCCTTCTTGATCACCTGTTGTACCTGCAGACTGGGCTTTTGCGTCTCATGCACAAGGACCCCCAGGTCCCTTTGCACGGTAGCATGTTTTAATTTGTTTCCATTGAGATAGTAATCCCATTTGTTATTATTTCCTCCAAAGTGTATAACCTCACATTTATCAACGTTATACTCCATTTGCCATATCCTCGCCCACTCACTCAGCCTGTCCAAATCTCTCTGCAGATCTTCTCCGTCCTTCACACAATTCACTTTTCCACTTATCTTTGTGTCGTCTGCAAACTTCGTTACCCTACACTCAGTCCTCTCCTCCAGATCATCTATATAAATGGTAAATAGTTGCGGCCCGAGTACCGATCCCTGCGGCACGCCACTAGTTACCTTCCTCCAACCGGAAAAACACCCATTTATTCCGACTCTTTGCTTCCTGTCGGATAGCCAGTCCCCAATCCACTTTAACACACTACCCCCAACTCCGTGTGCCCTAATCTTCTTCAGCAGCCTTTTATGGGGCACCTTATCAAACGCCTTTTGGAAATCCAAAAACACTGCATCCACCAGTTCTCCTCCATCAACCGCCCTAGTCACATCTTCATAAAAATCCAACATGTTCGTCAAGCACGACTTTCCCCTCATGAATCCATGCTGCGTCTGATTGATCGAACCATTTCTATCCAGATGCCCTGCTATCTCCTCTTTAATAATGGATTCCAGCATTTTCCCTACTACAGACGTTAAGCTGACCGGCCTATAGTTACCCGCCTTTTGTCTCCTTCCTTTTTTAAACAGCGGCGTAACATTAGCCGTTTTCCAATCAACCGGCACTACCCCAGAACGCAACGAGTTTTGATAAATAATCACTGACGCATCCACTATTACCTCTGACATTTCTTTCAATACCCTGGGATGCATTCCATCCGGACCCGGGGACTTGTCCACCTTCAGTCCCATTAGTCTACCCAGCACTGCCTCTCTGGTAACATTAATTGTATTAAGTATTTCTCCTGCTGCCAACCCTCTATCGTTAATATTTGGCAAACTATTTGTGTCCTCCACCGTGAAGACCGACACAAAAAACTTATTTAAAGACTCAGCCATATCCTCATTTCCCACTATTAACTCCCCCCTCTCGTCCTCCAAGGGTCCAACATTCACTCTAGCCACTCTATTCCTTTTTATATATTTATAAAAACTTTTACTATCATTTTTTATATTAATTGCTAGCCTAGCTTCATAGTCTATCCTTCCTTTCTTTATCGCTTTCTTAGTCTCTCTTTGTTGTTTCTTAAATTTTTCCCAATCACTTGTTTCTCCACTATTTTTGGCCACTCTGTACGCAGCTGTTTTTATTTTTAATACTCTCCTTTATTTCCTTCGTTATCCACGGCTGGTTCTCCCTTTTCTTACAATCCTTGTTTTTTGCTGGAATAAATTTTTGCTGAGAACTGAAAAGGATCTCCTTAAAACTCCTCCACTGTTCCTCAGCTATCCTACCTGCCAGCCTGCTCTCCCAGTCTACCTTAGCCAATTCATCCCTCATCCTATCATATTTCCCTCTGTTCAAACCTTGGTATCGCTCTCTCATCCTTCCTGCTGGTTCCACAAAGTTACCAAATTGGATTATACCTTCTCCGATAGCTGCCTGATTAATTTCCTTGCCGTCTCCACGTTATAGGCCAAATCTCACCTGAAAAGTGTGAACCCTATGGTGTAGGCATTCCTCTGCTCAGCATTTAATCAACTGCTCATGAGCTTGTGGGACTGACAGACAAGGCACGATGTTTATGAAGCCACAAACACTTCAGGCAGGTGGCATTGGGGGATATTTAGATGCATGGATAGGTGGGGAATAAAAGGATGCAGACCACGTAAAGGCAAAAGGTCTTTAGTTTACATAGAAACATAGAAAAACTACAGCACAAACAGGTCCTTCGGCCCACAAGTTGTGCCGAACACATCCCTACCTTCTAGACCTACCTATAACCCTCCATCCTATTAAGCTCCATGTACTCATCCAGGAGTCTCTTAAAAGACCCTATTGAGTTCGCCTCCACCACCACTGACGGCAGCCGATTCCACTCGCCCACCACCCTCTGTGTGAAAAACTTACCCCTAACATTTCCCCTGTACCTACCCCCCAGCACCTTAAACCTGCGTCCTCTCGTAGCAGACATTTCCACCCTGGGAAAAAGCCTCTGAGAGTCCACCCGATCTATGCCTCTCAACATCTTATATACCTCTATTAGGTCTCCTCTCATCCTACGTCTCTCCAAGGAGAAAAGACCGAGCTCCCTCAGCCTATCCTCATAAGGCATGCCACTCAATCCAGGCAACATCCTTGTAAATCTCCTCTGCACCCTTTCAATCTTTTCCACATCCTTCCTATAGTGAGGCGACCAGAATTGAGCACAGTACTCCAAGTGGGGTCTGACGAGGGTCTTATATAGCTAGAAGGACGTCATGTGTTGGTGCAGGCTCTGTGGGCCGAAGGGCCTGTTCCTTTGTTGTACTGTCTTTTGTTTCTCTTTATCAGGCACAGACTGCCCTGGTCTAAATCAAAGTACTTAGATAGTGCTGGCTTGGATCACTGTGTGTGGAGTTTGCACATTCTCCCCATGTCTGCGTGAGTTTCCTCCATGTGCTCCAGTTTCCTCCCACAGTCCAAAGATGTGCGGGTTAGGTTGATTGGCCATACTCAATTGTTCCTTCGGGTCAAGGAGATTAGCAGGGTAAATACATGGGTTACAGGGATAGGGCCTGGGTGGGATTGTGGTCGGTGCAGTCCAGATGGACTAAATGGCCTCCTCCTACGCTGTAGGCATTCTACGATTCTATGATTCTGATACCGGGTCATCCAAAAACACTTTACAGCAAGTGCATTACTTTTTGTGGTGTACTTATTGATGTAATGTTGGCCAAGGCAGCGAAACCCACACCTTAATGTAGGAAGGTGAAAAAATGGGAGAAAAGAGAAAGCTCCCCGTGTAATAATGACCAGATAATCATTTTTATTCAAGTCGACTGAGGGATGAACATTGAAGACACCAGAGATAACCCCTCCCCCAGTGACGGAGCGTGCTCATGGGGCCTTGGTTTCATGTTTTGTCTGAAAGGCCATATCTCCCCTGCAATCTCTCAGGACGAGAGGGTTAGCTGGACCTTTGTGCTCACCTCTCTGGAATGGGACTCCAACCCTCTGATCCAGAGCCGCAGCTGTCACCCTGAAGACAGACATCAAACAACTGAGGATTGGCCAAATGCCTGTAAGAAGCGACCAGCTGTCGGAGGAGATGTCACTCGGAAGGAGTTACTGGCAGGGGGTGGGATTCTCAGCCATGGACACCCCTCCCCCAGAGAAACTGCAGGTGTCAGAAACTTGGAATTCAAATATGTCAGAAACGTCACGTGGGCCCAGTGAGCCTCTGTGGAAAGCCAATCAACTCCTCTGGTGTGGAGGGAAGCATAGCGACGGGATCCCTTCATCACAGGATAGACCCAGCGACAGTCTCCTGGCTGTGCTGAAACCTCCCCTCACCAGGTCGGGGGTGGAAGGGGCTGATACAGGACTCTCAACCGCCAATCAATTAATACCCATCATCCCTCAGCCCACTGCAGGCGAGTGGTGGCTCAGAATTGGATGGAAGTTACACTGCCTCCCTGTGTCTCCCAAAGACCACCCCGAAGATCTTCCTGTGGAGGGGAGGGGGTGTGGCTTCCTCGCTTGATCGAAGGATCTGGCATTGGGAAGGTTGATTTGATTTAATTTATCATAGTCACATGTATTAACATACAGTGAAAAGTATTGTTTCTTGCGCACTATACGGACAAAACATACCGTGCATAGAGAAGGAAATGAGAGAGTGCAGAATGTAGTGTTACAGTCATAGCTAGAGTGTAGAGAAAGATCAACTTAATGCAAGGTAAGTCTATTCAAAAGTCTGATAGCAGCAGGGAAGAAGCTGTTCTTGAGTCGGTTGGTACGTGACCTCAGACTTTTGTATCTTTTTTCCGACGGAAGAAGGTGGAAGAGAGAATGTCCGGGGTGCGTGGGGCCCTTAATTATGCTGACTGCTTTGCCGAGGCAGTGGGAAGTGTAGACAGAGTCAATGGGTGGGAGGCTGTTTTGCGTGATGGATTGGGCTACATCCACGACCTTTTGTAGTTTCTTGCGGCCTTGGGCAGAGCAGGAGCCCATACCAAGCTGTGATACAACCAGAAATAATGTTTTCTATGGTGCATCTGTAGACACAGGGGTAGAGAGATGAAGAGGGAATTCGACTGCCTAGTACCAAGGCAGTTGAACGCATGGCTGGCAGTGATGGAATGATTAAAATCAGGGATGCGCAAGAATCAGAGGAATATAGAGATCTTGGAATGTTGGCGGAAGCCGGAATGGAGGATTACAGAGTGAGAGAGGAGCGAGGCAGTGGAGGGATTTGAACACAAGAAAGGGAATTTGTTTGCGGCACCATCGGACGCTAAGCTGATGTAGGTTTGTGAGCACAGCTGTTAGGACTGAGTAGGACATGATGAGAGTTAGGGGACAAGCAGTGGGGTTACGAAGGAGCACAGCCCGATGAAGAGCAGGGGGGGGCGCCGGCTTGTAAAGCATTGGAACAGTCGAGAGCGTCCGGAGCAGTCGCTAGCACCTGTTCCTCGACCCCGGGTCCCCCACCCCATCCCGTGCCACTTACAGCTGTCACTCTCACAGCTCCTGAAGGCTTTTAAAAAAAGAATTGCTTCAGCACTCAGCCGAGGCAGCATTGTTTGAATTTTTAAGACTAACACAGGAAAAGTTAGTGCTGGGTGGTGGCTGATTGAAACCATTCACTGCAGACTTTAACGTCCCCATTATGGCTTGGTTTTTCCTACCCTTCTCACTCTCAAAAAGAATTCTCCCCAACTGCCTCCCCACTCCCCACCCCCCCCCAACTCTACCCCTCCCCCCCCACCCCTCACCCTCCAGCTGTTCTAGAATTATTTGTCCGCTGATTTCTATTATCTCCTTTCATCATATGTTTTTGACCTATTTTGAACTTTAACCTGGGTGCTCCTATTCGCGGAGAGTTCTTCCTGTTCTATAGCTAGTGGCAGCAAGGTTCATCCTGTTAATTTATTTAATTCATAAAACCAAAGGACCATAAGACGGAGGGGCAGAAGTAGGCCATTCGGCCCATCGAGTCTGCTCCACCATTCAATGAGATCATGACCGATGATCCTCAATTCCACTTTCCCGCCTTATCTCCATAACCCATAGAGATTTACTAGGATGCTACCGGGACTTGATGGTTTGAGTTATAAGGAGAGGCTGGATAGACTGGGACTTTTTCCTGTGGAGCGTAGGAGGCTGAGGAGTGATCTTATGGAGGTCTATAAAATAATGAGGGGCATAGACAAGGTAGATAGTCAATATCTTTTCTCAAAGGTAGGGGAGTCTAAAACTAGAGGGCATAGGTTTAAGGTGAGAGGGGAGAGATACAAAAGGGTCCAGAGGGGCAATTTTTTCCACACAGAGGGTGGTGAGTGTCTGAAACAAGCTGCCAGAGGTAGTAGTAGAGGTGGGTGCAATTTTGTCTTTTAAAAAGCGTTTAGACAGTTACATGGGTAAGATGGGTATAGAGGGATATGGGCCAAATGCGGCCAATTGGGACTAGTTTAGGGGTTTAAAAAAAGGGTGGCATGGACAAGTTGGGCCAAAGGGCCTGTTTCCATGCTTTCTCACATCTGTAACCCCCAATTCCCTTACTGATTACAAATGTCTATCTCAGCCTTGAACATATTTAACGACCCAGCCTCTACAGCCCTCTGCGGTAAAGAATTACACAGATTCACTACCCTCTGGGAGAAAAAATTCCTCCTCATCTCAGTCTGAAATGGGTGACCCCCTCACTCTGAGATTATGCCCTCTGGTCCGGGACTCTCCCACAAGGGGAAACAACCTCTCAGCACCTACCCTGTCAAGCCCCCTGAGAATCCGATATGTCTCAATAAGGTCACCTCTCATTCTTCTAAACTCCAGTGAGTGCAGGCCCTGACCTATTCCACCTCTCCTCATAAGAAAATCCTTTTGTACCCAGGATCGACCGAGTGAACGTTCTCTGGACTCCCTTATATTGATGATAAAAAATACCCTGATACTACTATAAGAGGAGTTCTCTCCGATGTCCTGGCCAATATTTATCCCCCAACCAACATCACAATCCAGGAATGTCCAATTGTTTTGTTCTCATGAGCTCCTTGGATGCATTTCAGTTGGAAAATTAGAAATGAGTTTGCATTAATATAGCGCCTTTCACAACCTCAGGACATCCTAACGTGCATCACAGCCGATTGTACAATGCTAGAGAACAGAAGGAGGCCATTCAGCCCATTATGCACCTCCTGGCTCTTTTTAAGAACTATCCAGTTAGTTGGGCTCCCATAAGACCATAAGGCATAGGAGCAGAATTAGGCCACTCGGCCCATTGAGTCTGCTCCGCCATTCAATCATGGCTGATATTTTTCTCATCCCCATTCTCCTGCCTTTTCCCCATAACCCTTGATCCCCTTATTAATCAAGAACCTATCTCTCTGTCTTAAAGACACTCAATGACCTGGCCTCCACAGCCTTCTGTGGCAA
The DNA here is from genome assembly GCF_964213995.1 of Mustelus asterias. Lineage (NCBI taxonomy): Eukaryota > Metazoa > Chordata > Chondrichthyes > Carcharhiniformes > Triakidae > Mustelus > Mustelus asterias. The sequence goes on from NC_135806.1 coordinate 135,172,551, forward strand.
AGAGTTCCACAGATTCACCACCCTCTGGCTGAAGAAATTCCTCAGCCCAGCTGTTTCCCCAGATTCCCACAAATACTTCCGCCTCCAAGGATTTGGCTGATTTCAAATGCCATAAAACTGGTTCTAAACCAAAAGAAATGTGTACCCTTGCTGTCTGGTCACTGTTATGATGTAGGAAACATGGCAGCTGTGTAGAATACTGGTTTCCTTATTTAAGGAAGGATGTAGATGTGTTGTTAGAAGCAGTTCAGAGAAGGTTTACTGGACTAATATCTGGAATGATTATTTGAACAGAGACAATATGCAGGGGTACTGACAAGATAAAGTTATCATGGTCCCAGATGACCATAGGCTGCTCACCCCTTTGAGGGGGAGAGTTGACTGGTGGTGATTTAACCTGAGGGTCGCCCCCACCTCAGGTGAGGGGCAAGGTTGAGAAGGCGGAAGATTAGAAATGAGTTTGCATTAATGTACGGGTTCATGGACGGGTTCATGGATGAGAGGGGTGTGGAGGGATATGGTCCAAGTGCAGGTCAGTGGGACTAGGCATAAAATGGTTCGGCACAGACAAGAAGGGCCAAAAGGCCTGTTTCTGAGCTGTAATTTTCTATGGTTCTGTGGTAGCACCTTTCACAACCTCAGGCCATCCTAACGTGCATCACAGCCGATTGTACAATGCTAGAGAACAGAAGGAGGCCATTCAGCCCATTATGCATCTCCTGACTCTTTTTAAGAACTGTCTAGTTAGTTGGACTCACATAAAACCATAGGAACAGAATTCGGCCACTCGGCCCATCGAGTCTGCTCCACCATTCAATCATGGCTGATATTTTTCTCATCCCCATTCTCCTGTCTTTTCTGAACAACCTCAGCTGGTACTGGGAATTGAACTCGCGCTGTTGGCATCGCTCTGCATCACTGACCAGCCATCCAGCTAACTGAGCTAAACTGACTCAGCTTTCGCCTGCGCCCTTGCCTGCAAGGGCTGAATGGCCTCCTTCTACTCCATAACATTTCTGGTAATTCTGTGTGGTCTTATGAGAAAAGTTTGAAAAGGCTAGGCTCGTGTCCGCTGGAGTTTAGAAGAGTAAGAGGCGACTTGATTGAAACATACAAGATCCTGAGGGCTCTTGACAGGGTGGATCTGGAGAGGATGTTTCCACTTGTGGGAGAATCTAAAACTAGGGGTCACTGTCCAAAAATAAAGGGTCACCCATTTAAGAATGAGATGAAGGGAACTTTCTTCTCTCAGAGGGTTGTGTCTCTGGAACACTCTTCCTCAGAAGGCAGTGGAAGCAGAGTCTTTGAATATTTTTAAGACAGAGCAAGATCGATTCTTGGTTTACAAGGGGGTGAAAGGTTATCGCGGAATGTGGGGTTGAGATTACAAACAGATCAACCATGATCTTAATTAATGGCAGAGCAAGCTTGAGGGGCTGAGTGGCCTACTCCTCATCTGTCTGTAGCCAATTTGAACAGCTCCAAACAACAAGGAGGTAAATGACCAGATAAGCAGAGGGATAACTATTGGCCAGGACATCAGGGAATTCCCCTTTAAGTGGTGTCAGGGTATCTTTAGCATCCACTCAGGAGGGAAGATGGTGCCTATGAGATTAAACACATTCTCATTACATGAGCAGATGTCTCTGGTCGATGATCTTACACAGGAACAGCAGGAACCATTCAATCCTTTTATTTCTTCCACAGTTCAATGAGATCAAAGCTGACATATGACCCAACTCTATATACCTGCCTTGCCCCGCCCCCATATCCTCTATCCAACTAACCTATCAACCTCAGTTTTAAAATTAACTGAATCAACTTCATACACAAGAATTGAACATAGAAGTAAGGATGTTATGCTTCAGTTATACAGGGCATTGGTCAGACCACATCTCAAGTAATGTGCACAGTGTTGGTTTCCACGGTAGCACAGTGGTTAGCACTGCTGTCTCCACAGCGCCAGGGACCCGGGTTCAATTCCGGGCTTGGGCCATCGTCCGTGCGGAGTTTGCACGTTCTCCCTGTATCTGCGCGGGTTTCCTCCGGTTTCCTCCCACAGTCCGAAAGACGTGCTGGTTATGGGCATTGACCGTGCTAAATTCTCCCTCATTGTACCCGAACAGGCACCGGAGTGTGGGGATTTTCACAGTAACTTCATTGTAGTGTTAATGTAAGTCTACTTGTGACACTAGTGAATAAACCTTAATGGCTCCTCCTTTGGTACAGTGCCTATTTATGTCTGATTTATACACCAATGATAAGGGGCGGGATTCTCCGGCCGCGCCCACATGAAGCGCGGAAAAATCCCGCTCGAGGTCAACAGACCTTCGCGTAAGCGGTGTCCTGCTCGCTACGATTCCCATGACGGGCGGGACGGGAAAGTTCAACCCGTGGTCTTCTGGAATGGTTTACGATGTGAAAGGCGCTACATGCAAGCTGATGATTTGTGGTTTTAAGCAGCAGAAAACAGAGGCTAAATCATCGCCTGCTGGAAACGAGAGAAGAATTCTCACAATGCTGCAAACACAGATGGAACAGAACCACTCCAACCCTGGCTCAGCTTAATGACTGACAGTTCCTAATAATGGAAAGTGCCTACGTTTCTTTTCAGAAAGCATCCAATAAAAAATTCAGAAGCATAATCAGTGGTACAATGGTTTAGTGCGATTGGCATGGTAATCTGGATTTGCGGTTTATCCAGAGGGAACCATCTTGCAAGTTCTCCAACCTAACTGCGAATGATCACATAAGACCATAAGATATAGAGGCAGAATTAGGCCATTCGGCCCATCGAGTCTGGTCCACCATTCAATCATGGCTGATACGATTCTCATCCCCATTCCCCTGCCTTCTCCCCATAACCCTTGATCCCTTTATTAATCAAGAACCTACCTATCTCTGCCTTAAAGATACTCAATGACCTGGCCTCCACAGCCTTCTGTGGCAATAAGTTCCAGAGATTCACCACCCTCTGGCTGAAGAAATGCCTCTTCATCTCAGCTTGAAAGGAGCGTCCCTTCACTCTGAGGTTGTGCCCTCGAGTTCTAGTCTCTCCCACTAATGGAAACATCCTCTCCACATTCACTCTATCTAGCTTTCTCAGTATTCTGTAAGTTTCAATGAGATCCCCCCTCATCCTTCTAAACTCCAATGAGTACAGACCCAGAGTCCTCAATCATTCCTCATACAACAAGCACTTCATTCCAGGGATCATTCTTGTGAACCTCCTCTGTACCCTTTCCAAGGCCAGCACATCCTTCCTTAGATACGGGGCCCAAAGCTGTTCACAATATTCCAAATGGTGTCTGACCAGAGCCTTATACAGCCTCAGCAGCACATCCCTACTCTTGTATTCTAGCCCTCTAGGAATGAATGCTAACATTGAATTTGCCTTCCTAACTGCCGGCTGAACCTGCATGTTAACCTTAAGAGGGTTCTGAACCAGGACTCCCAAGTCCCTTTGTGCTTCAGGTTTCCGAACCCTTTCTCCATTTAGAAAATAGTCTCCGCGTCTAATCTTCCTACAAAGTGCATAACCTCCCACTTCCCCACATGCTCATTCACCAGGCCACCACCTCAATCACACCATTGAAATTGAGGTACATTGACTGTTTCATTTTCTCCTGATTTACATGGTATAGGATTTATAGCATGGGAACAGGCCATTCGGCCCAGCTAGTTGGTGCCAGCTAGCTCCAACAGTGTCCTCCCATTTCATTCCCTTCTATTCTCTTCCCTGTTGTACACTAACCTTTGACTGATTTCAAAAGAGGCTTAGATAAGAATCCAGAGGGGTACCATTCGCAGGGCTATGGGGAAAGGACCAGCTAAATTGCTCTTGTAGGGAGCTAGCATAGATGGGCCGATACGCCTCTTTCTATGCTAGAACCACTCTCTAATGCTTTCTCTGAAGAACCTCTATGCTACTCGCCTCCTCTTGGTATCGAGTTCCATTTTCTCAGACGGTGGCACAGTGGTTAGCAGTGGTTAACCCAGAGACCTGGGTTCAATTCCGGCCTCAGGTCACTGCCTGTATAGAGTTTGCACATTCTCTCCGGTTTCCTCCCACACCCCAAAGGTGTGCGAGTCAGGTGGATTGGCCAGGCTAAATTGCCACACAGTGTCAGGGGGATTAGCAGGGTAAATACGTGGGGTTACGGGAGTAGGGCCTGGGTGGGATTGTGGTCGGTGCAGATTCGATGGGCCGAATGGCCTCCTCCTGCACTGTAGAGATTCTATGATCCTCACCACACCAAGTTCCTTCGAAATTCTCCATCTGATTTCTCAGTGACCATCTCATGAAGTCACACCGTATCTTAGCGACGGACAGAAAACTTTGTGCAGCGGACGGTCGAATTTCCAATCTGCGAGCTGAAAGTGGGATCCCAGGCAAGGTTGCAGTCCTGCAGAGAGGTGTGGACAACCTCTGTGGTGTGGAAATAAAGGACCCTTCGATACGCAGGACGAAGGCGCGCATGTGCTTGCAGGAAATTCAGACTCTGATTCATTTAAACAGAGAGACCAAAAGAATTCAATTTGAATAGGTGACCCGTCTGTTACAATGCAGACCACATCACATATTCAGCAACAGCAAGAAATGGCTGAAGGCGTTAAGGATCCTGACAATATTCCAGCAGAAATACGGACGACTTGTGCTCCAGAATTGCCATGCCCCTAGCCAAGCTCTTCCAGAACAGTTACAACACTAGCATCTACCCGGCATAATGTTCAGAACCATTCGCGTTTCCTCAGATACTGAAGCAGCCCATCTCCAAATGCAACGAGACCTCAACAATATCCAGGCTTGGGCTGATAAGTGACAAGTAAAATTCACACCACATATGTGCCAGGCAATGACCATCTTCAACAACACGAGATGATCTAACAATCGTCACTTGACATTCAAAGGCATTAATATCACTCAATCCCCCACTATCAATACCCTGGGGGTTACTATTGACCTGAAACTGAACTGGACTAACCATATAAATACAGTGGCTACAAAATCAGGTCATTGACTAGGAATCCTTTCGTGAGTTACTCACCTTCTGACTTCCCAAAGCCTATCATAAGAACATGAAAACTAGGAGCAGGAGTAGGCCATCTAGCCCCTCGAGCCTGCCCCGCCATTCAATAAGATCATGGCTGATCTGAAGTGGATCAGTTCCACTTACCCGCCTGATCCCTATAACCCCTAATTCCCTTACCGATCAGGAATCCATCTATCCGTGATTTAAACATATTCAAAGAGGTAGCCTCCACCACTTCAGTGGGCAGAGAATTCCAGAGATTCACCACCCTCTGAGAGAAGAAGTTCCTCCTCAACTCTGTCCTAAACTGACCCCCTTTTATTTTGAGGCTGTGCCCTCTAGTTCTAGCTTCCTTTCTAAGTGGAAAGAATCTCTCCACCTCTACCCTATCCAGCCCCTTCATTATCTTATAGGTCTCTATAAGATCCCCCCTCAGCCTTCTAAATTCCAATGAGTACAAACCCAATCTGCTCAGTCTCTCCTCATAATCAACACCCCTCATCTCTGGTATCAACCTGGTGAACCTTCTCTGCACTCCCTCCAAGGCCAATATATCCTTCTGCAAATAAGGGGACCAATACTGCACACAGTATTCCAGCTGCGGCCTCACCAATGACCTGTACAGATGCAGCAAGACATCTCTGCTTTTATATTCTATCCCCCTTGTGATATAGGCCAACATCCCATTTGCCTTCTTGATCACCTGTTGCACCTGCAAACTGGGTTTTTGCGTCTCATGCACAAGGACCCCCAGGTCCCTCTGCACAGCAGCATGTTGTAATTTTTTCCATTTAGATAATAATCCAATTTGCTATTATTTCTTCCAAAGTGAATAACCTCGCATTTATTAACGTTATACTCCATCTGCCAGATCCTCGCCCACTCACTCAGCCTGTCCAAATCTCTCTGCAGACCTTCTACGCCCTCCACACGATTCACTTTTCCACTTATCTTTGTGTCATCTGCAAACTTTGTTACCCTACACTCAGCCCCCTCCTCCAGATCATCTATATAAATGGTAAATAATTGAGGCCCCAGTACCGATCCCTGCAGCACGCCACTCGTTACCATCTGCCAACCAGAAAAGCACCCATTTATTCCACCATCTACAAGTCACAAGTCAGGAGTGTGATGGAACACTCCCCAATTGCCTGGATGGGTGCAGCTCCAACAACACTCAAGAAGCTTGACACCATCCAGGTCAAAGCAGCCCACTTGATTGGCACCCCATCTACAAACATTCACTCCCTCCACCACTGGTGCATAGTAGCAGCAGTGTGTATCATCTTCAAGATGCATGGCAAGAACTCACCAAGGCTCCTTAGGTAGCACCTACAAATCCACAACCCCTACCATCTAGAAGGACAAGGGCAGCTGATATCTGGAAACAGCACCAACCGGAGATTCCCCTCCAAGCCACTCACCATCCTGACTTGGAAATATATCGCTATTCCTTCACTGTCGCTGGGTCAAAATCCTGAAACTCCCTCCCTAACAGCATGGTGGGTGTACCTCCACCACATGGACTGCAGCGATTCAAAAAGGCAGCTCACCACCACCTTTTCAAGGACAACTAGGGATGGGCAATAAATGCTGGGCAGCCAGTGATGCCCATGAACTATGAAATAATTTTAAAAATACTTACACCCCGTCTCTCACTTCACATCAGCCAATCCGTTCTTCCTGTGTTTCTCGAGTTTCCTTGCACCTTGCAACTCACTTCCCAAGTTCCATGTTCTGAACACTCTGGGGTTAAAACGATTTCTCCTGAATTCCCGATTGGATGTCTAGTACCTTCAATACTGCTCTCTCATTCAATTATAACCTTCTCCACGCCTCCCCTAACAAACCCTCTCATAATCATCGAAGCTCTGTTAGATCACCTCTCATCCTCGTTTCTCTAGCTCCAGGTCTGTCAATCTTTCCAAATAGTCAAAACCTCTCAGTTCAGGAATCAGAAAAATTAGAAGCAGGAGTAGCCATTCGGCCCTTCGAGCCTGCTCCTCCATTCATTTTGATCATGGCTGATCAAATTCAATATCCTGATTCCCCCCTTCCCTTCATATCCCTTGATTCCTTTAGCCCCAAGAGCTATTATCTAATTTCTTCTTGAAATCAGACATTTTGGCCTCAACTACTTTCTGTGGGAATGAATTCCATACATTCACCACCCTCTGGGTGAAGAAATTTCTCCTCACCTCAGTTTTGAAAGGTTTGCCCCTTATCCTCAAACTATGACCCCTAGTTCTGGACTCCCCCACCATTGGAAACATACTTTCTGAATCTATCTTGTCTAACCCTGTTAGAATTTTATAAGTTTCTATGAGATCCCCTCTCACTCTTCTAAACTCCAGTGAATATAATCCTAACCGACTTAGTCTCTCCTCATATGACAGACCTGCCATCCCAGGAATCAGCCTGGTAAACCTTCACTGTACTCCCTCTATAGCAAGGACATCCTTCCTCAGATAAGGACACCAAAACTGCACACAATACTCCAGGTGTGGCCTCACCAACACCCTATACAATTGCAGCAAAACATCCCTATTCCTATACTCAAATCCTCTCGCTATGAAGGCCAACATACCATTTGCCTTCTCTACTGCCTGCTGTACCTGCGTTCAAGTGAATCTTCTTTGCACTTTTTCCAGTGACTCAGTGTCCTCTATATAAACCAGAACCATTCCCAGTCGTGACTAATTATCACCCGTTTGGGATTTCATTGGTTTTCAATTGAACCATTTTTGGACTTGAGTGATTTATGTTAAATGCAAGGTGGTGTAGAAAACATGGCCGGGGTTTTCCAGCCCCGATGGGCTTCGGTGCAGGTGGGATTGGAAAAATTGGAGAGTGATTTATTTTTTTATTAATTCGTGGGACATGGGCATCACTGGCTGGCCAGCATTTATTGCCCATCCCTAGTTGCCCTTGGAGGGCAGTTGCGAGTCAACCACATTGCTGTGGCTCTGGAGTTGGTTGCCCAGAGCATTAGCTGAGTTTCTGGATTAATAATCTTGCGATCATACCACTAGGCCATCGCCTCCCTAAATCAATCCCCAACTGACCTTTAAAGGCTTTCCGAATTTCCTCGTCTCGTTTATGATAATGCCCGGTGTTATTGTGGGGGTGGTGGGCGGGGCGGGGGGTGCGGAATCCCACCCTTCCACCCCAAAGATTTAGAGCACAGATTGAAGCCATTCGGCCCATCGTGTCTGCACCACCCCCCCCTGCTCGAGCAACCCAAAGCTAATCCTGTTGCTTTCCCTGCTTTGAATCTTTATCCACATTTTCCTCAATGCGTGCTCTGGAATACTCCTCAATTTCTCCCTGTGGTAAACCATTCCCAGATGCCAGCAACCCTCGGGGTAACAAATCCTCTCCTAACCACCCGGATTGCTCTCTTAGTGACCAGTTGAAATGAGAGGCTTCCAGGGCAAACAATGCCTTCCCCTTTCCTCATCAAACCTTCCATCATTGTTAAAAGTTTATTCATTTAAATCTCCCTTCTCCAGTGGAAACAGTCAGAGTCTTGAAGTAATTTTCATCATAAGTTCATAAGATATAAGAGCAGAATGAGGCCATTTGGCCCATCGAGTCTGTTCCACCATTCGATCATGGCTGTTATGCTCCTCATCCCCATTTTCTTGCCTTCTCCCCATAACCCTTCAACCCATTACCAATTAAAAATCTGTCCAACTCCTCCTTAAACTTACTCACTGTCCTAGCATCCACTGTCCAACATTCCACCACTTCTTTGGGAGAAGTAGTTTCTCCTCAACTCTGTTTTAAATTTGCTCCCCCTTATCCTAAGACTATGACCTCTCATCCTAGAATGTCCCACAAGAGGAAGCATCCGCTCCACGCCTACGTTATCCATATCTTTTATCATCTTGTATACCTCAATTTGATCTTCCCTCAATCTTCTCAATTCCAGAGAGTTTCGGCCCAAACTGTTCAATCTCTCTTCATACGGCAAACCCCTCATTTCTGGAATCAATCTAGTGAACCTCCTCTGAACTGCCTCCAATGTCACTACACCTTTCCTCAAATACGGGGACCAAAACTGTGCACAATATTCCAGGTGCGGCCTCGTCAATGCCTTGTATAGTTGCAACAATACTTCCTTCCCTTTATATCCATTCCTTTAGCTATAACTGCCAACATTCCATTAAATGTGAAGGCATTTGCCAAGATCACCAAAGTCATTCACTGAGCAGTTTAAAAAGGCCTCCTTTTGCCTTTTGAGGGGAGCACGCTGAATGTTTGATGCACTCCACACGAACGTCGCTCTCTTCCTGACTGTTGCCCTCCACTGAGTGACAGCTACAGCCTGCAATGTCTGGTGAATCCTGCCAACATCAGGTCTACCACAGGACATCCTAGTATGCTGCCGGACTGATCACTTGCCAGAGAAAGGGAGGAAATCATTGCAGTCGATAGCATAGCACAGACTGAAGCCATTCGGCCCACCTAGTGTGTGCCATCTTTTTCAGAGTGAACGGCTTCGTCCCGCTGGCTGGCTGCTTTCCACAATGTACAGCACCCATCACAATCTCAGGATTCCACAATACTTTACAGCCAGTCGAGTCCTTTTAAAATGGACTCATCGTTATCATAGGAAATGCAGCAAACTTAGAACCGTAGAATCCCTACAGCGCAGAAGGAGGCCATTCAGCCCATTGAGTCTGCACCGACTCTCTGAAAGATAATCTTACCCAGACCCACCAACCCCCACCACCACCTCCTCACCCTATCCCCGTAGCCCCATGCATTTACCATGGCCAATCCACCTAACCTACACACTTTTGGACACTAAGGGGCAATTTAGCATGGCCAATCGACCTAACCCGAACATCTTTCAGACTGTGAGAGAGGAAACCGGAGCACCCGGAGGAAACCCACGCAGACATGGGGAGAATGTTCAGACTCCACACAGACAGTGACCCAAGCTGGGAATCGAACCCAGGTCCCTGGCGCTGTGAGGCAGCAGTGCTAACCACTGTGCTACCGTGCCAACTTCGACAAATGCCAACAAGATAACAATCAGTTAATCTGTTTTTGATCACTGGTGTTGATTTGTGGAATAAATGTTGGTGGACATGTCTGGGGTGGGGCGGGAGGAGGAAATTCTCCCAATCTTCTCCAGAATTGAGAGTGCAGACAGGGCCTTTTAGTGGTTTATGGCTCACCTGACAGTGAAGCACTCCCTCGCTCCTGTACTGGGAGTGTCAGGCTGGATTCTGGGACCGAGCCCAGGGCTCCTGAACCAACAGCCTTCCAGCTCTCAGGAGCAATCCGTGGTGGTTACCTTATCCGCCGGTCCAATTTTCCCATCGGAACAGAGCCAGCGGCTCTTGTTGTGAATGAGCACAGCACCAATAATAAATATTAATAAACCATTTACACAGGCAATAAGCTGCAGAGGCAGATGGTTCGAACACATTTGCTGCCTGTTAAAATATCAGTGAATGATGAGGAGACTGTCAGCTGCAGTGAAGAGAATTCAAAGCTTACCGAGCTGTAACCATAGAATTACTGGGCAAAGAAGGAGGCCATTTGGCCCATCATGTGTATGCTGGCTCTCTCTCTCAAAGAGCTATCCAATTCGTGCCGCTGCCCCCAAAATGCCGTTCTCACCCCTCAAAATCTCATCGAGACTGAGCTCATGACACTGACTCCCTTTTGTAAAGGGCGGCACGGTGGTTAGCACTGCTGCCTCACAGCGCCAGGGACCCGAGTTCGATTCCTGGCTTGGGTGACTGTGCGGAGTCTGCATGTCCTCCCCGTGGGTTTCCTCCGGGTGCTCCGGTTTCCTCCCACAGTCCGATAAGACGTGCTGGTTGGGTGCATTGGCCATGCTAAATTCTCCCTCAGCGTACCCGAACAGGCAACTAAGGGATTTTCACAGCAACTTCATTGCAGTGTTAATGCAAGCCTACTTTTCACACGAATAAATAACCTTTAAAAGTAAGTCTAAAGGACATCTTACAGCCTGAACTGTTGGGTTTCGTCACACGAAAGTTCACGCTTGATGGGTGTACCCGCGACCCTGTATAACGGGTAGAGGTTAAATCATATAAAAATGACTACGAATACTGTCGCAGTAAAGGAAAGTGTAATCGCTGGTAACAGAACGTGTTTCGAGAAAGTGGCCTTCCAGATTTAAGTGTGAACTTTATTTTCCTTAGCCCTGAAACTGAATTCTCCTTTAGATTTTACAATTTTAGCATTTTTTTCTGGTTTGCTGTCTGTGCTGTGAGTTCCAGTAAGTCTCTAAGTTGTCTCTTGAAATAATGCAGCTTTTTGGCAAGGATATGTGAACTGAATCAATTAAAATAAAGATTGAGAAAGACTCTTTCCCCCCAAAACCCTAAAAATCCCTTTAAAAACTACAAATCCAGCACCCTTTGTTGTTGTATTTAAGCTACGTTCACTCAAGTGGTTATTATTAAGACACTTGAATCCACACCGGAGGGCGTCTATCGAAGTCGAAAGTGACTAGCACCAGCAAATCGATATGCCGTCAAGACAGAACGAGCTGGAACAGTACAAATCCCTTGCAGCTGAACAGGGAAAAAGGGCTGTTCGCCTCTCTGATGCATTCACTCACCCACATCTCCAGGTGTCCTGAATCTAGGCACACAGCAGCCAGGCTCTCTCTCCCCCCTCGGTTTAACTTTACACCGCAAGTTTGCAAACCCAGCGATTTGGGGAACAAAAAGAAAGACAGAAAAAGAAAGCCAGCTTTAAGAGCTGGGGGAGTTTTTAATCTGACACAGAGTGGACTAAAAGCTCCAGAGACGTGCCACTTGTTTGAAAGAACAAAGCTTTGTGAAAGAGAGAGGGAGAGAGAAAAGAGAGAGAGAGAGAGGAAGGACTGGGTTTAAATTTCCTGGCTAAAGACCAGCTGTCGATATTAACTGAGTCAATCGTGGGTGGGGGAGAGGGAGGGAGGGAGGGAGAGAGGGAGGGGATAGCCTGTATCTAAAAATAATATTAGCTAAATGTCTGAATGATAAGCTCCGTGATTTTGTCAGGATCTCATGAGGGTTCAGAGGCTTTTTTTGTCATTGCTTAAGGAGGGCCTTCTGCCTAGACTGCAGATTAAGATTCTCCACTCCTTGACAACACCCAGCACTGCCCGGAAACACCTCCTGGAGAGCTCCACATACCTTCCCTGCTACTCGCGAGCCCTCACTCCCTCCATCCCAGCTACCCTCTGTCTGCGGAGGCAACAGAGCTGATGAGACGTGAGCAGAGATTGAGTCAATGAGCAAACAGAGAATGCCATAAGACATAGGAGCAGAATTAGGCCGCTCGGCCCATCGAGTCTGCTTCTCCATTCAATCATAGAACATAGAACATAGAACAGTACAGCACAGAACAGGCCCTTCAGCCCACGATGTTGTGCCGAGCTTTATCTGAAACCAAGATCAAGCTATCCCACTCCCTATCATCCTGGTGTGCTCCATGTGCCTATCCAATAACCGCTTAAATGTTCCTAAAGTGTCTGACTCCACTATCACTGCAGGCAGTCCATTCCACACCCCAACCACTCTCTGAGTAAAGAACCTACCTCGGACATCCTTCCTATATCTCCCACCATGAACCCTATAATTATGCCCCCTTGTAATAGCTCCATCCACCCGAGGAAATAGTCTTTGAACGTTCACTCTATCTATCCCCTTCATAATTTTATAAACCTCTATTAAGTCTCCCCTCAACCTCCTCCACTCCAGAGAGAACAGCCCTAGCTCCCTCAACCTTTCTTCATAAGACCTACCCTCCAAACCAGGCAGCATCCTGGTAAATCTCCTTTGCACTCTTTCCAGCGCTTCCACATCCTCCTTATAGTGAGGTGACCAGAACTGCACACAATATTCTAAATGTGGTCTCACCAAGGTCCTGTACAGTTGCAGCATAACCCCACGGCTCTTAAATTCCAACCCCCTGTTCATAAACGCTAACACACTATAGGTCTTCTTCATAGCTGTATCCACTTGAGTGGCAACCTTCAGAGATCTGTGGATATGGACCCCAAGATCTCTCTGTTCCTTCACAGTCTTCAGAACCCTACCTTTGACCCTGTAATCCACATTTAAATTAGTCCTACCAAAATGAATCACCTCACATTTATCAGGGTTAAACTCCATCTGCCATTTTTCAGCCCAGCTTTGCATCCTATCTATGTCTCTTTGCAGCCTACAACAGCCCTCCACCTCATCCACTACTCCACCAATCTTGGTGTCATCAGCAAATTTACTGATCCACCCTTCAGCCCCCTCCTCTAAGTCATTAATAAAAATCACAAATAGCAGTGGACCAAGCACTGATCCCTGTGGCACTCCGCTAGCAACCTGCCTCCAATCCGAAAATTTTCCATCCACCACCATCCTCTGTCTTCGATCAGATAGCCAGTTACCTATCCAATCGGCGAACTTTCCCTCTATCCCACACCTCCTTACTTTCATCATAAGCTGACCATGGGGGTCCTTATCAAACGCCTTACTAAAATCCATTTATATGACATCAACTGCCCTACCTTCATCAACACACTTAGTTACCTCCTCAAAAAATTCTATCAAATTTGTGAGGCACGACTTGCCCTTCACGAATCCGTGCTGACTATCCCGGATTAATCCGCATCTTTCTAAATGGTCGTAAATCCCATCCCTAAGGATCTTTTCCATCAATTTACCAACCACCGAAGTAAGACTAACCGGCCTATAATTACCAGGGTCATTTCTATTCCCTTTCTTAGACAGAGGAACAACATTTGCCACTCTCCAGTCATCTGGCACCATCCCCGTGGACAGTGAGGACACAAAGATCAAAGCCAAAGGCTCTGCAATCTCATCCCTTGCCTCCCAAAGAATCCTAGGATATATTTCATCAGGCCCAGGGGACTTATCGACCTTCAGGTTATTCAAAACTGCTAGTACATCCCCCCTCATGGCTGATATTTCTCTCATCCTCACTCTCCTGCCTTTTCCCCATAACCTCTCATCCCTTTATTAATCAAGAACCTATCTATCTCTGTTTTAAAGACACTCAGTGACCTGGCCTCCAGAGCCTTCTGTGGCAAAGAGTTCCACAGATTCATCAGTCTCTGGCTGAAGAAATTCCTCCTCATCCCAGTTTTAAAGGATCGTCCCTTTAGGCTGAGGTTATGCTCTCTGGTTCTAGTTTTTCCAAGTAGTGGAAACATCCTCTCCACATCCACTCTATCCAGGCCTCGCAGTATCCTGTAAGTTTCAATAAGATCCCGCCACTCTGCTCCAGAGAAATCGATTGGACATCCTCTTGATTGCAGCCAATCATGTATTTTTCTTTTTGCTGTGTAGTCATGAAGTTTAAAAGTTTATTTATTGGTGTCACAAGTAGGCTTACATTAACACTGCAATGAAGTTACTGTGAAAATCCCCGATCGCCACACTCCGGCGCCTGTTCGGGTACACTGAGGGAGAATTTAGCATGGCCAATGCACCTAACCAGCAGGTCTTTGGAAACGAAGGGGTAAATTAGCACAGCTGATCCACCCAATCCGCTCATCTTTGGGCACTAAGGGCCAATTTAGCATGGCCAGTCCACCTAACCCGCACATCTTAAGAGTGTGGGAGGAAACTGGAGCACCCGGAGGAAACCCACCCAGACACGGGGAGAACGTGCAAACTCCACACAGACAGTGACCCAAGCTGGAAATTGAACCCGGGTCCTTGGTGCTGTGAGGCAGCAGTGCCAACCACTGTGCTACCGTGCCACTGAAGTGACAGCTTGGGTTCAGGTACTTGAGTCTCAGGGCTGGGGGCTTGAGCCCCAATCTGCTGGCTCCCTGGCACTCCCTGGCTAACCACAGTGCCATTCCTATGTGTTGTCATTAAATACTATGGCCGGAATTTTACCAGCGAGGGGCGGACCATGGAAAATCCGTTGACCTCAGGTGGGTATTTCCAGTTTCGGGCTGAGCGAGGCTGGAAAATCCTGCCTTTAACTTTCAACCAAACAAGACTCAACACCCTTCCATGAGACCTACTGAATACAACATACAACAACACCACTTGTTACCTCATCAACTCTTCCGGCCCTATTACCTAAAGCGCCTTTTCCTTATTGAACATACTGCCACTGGGAGTAGTTGTGTACTCATAATGTTGAACGCCACAATTAAACCTCCCCATAACCATCTCCACTCTGAGTCGAACAACCCCAGTTCTTCCCTCCTGCCGTAAATCATCTCCACTATTTAATTATGGGCTGGCGGATCGGCAAACAAATATAAAAAGAAATGTCTGTTGAGTATTTATTTATGAGAATGGTTCTGCTTTAAGGAAACTCGGGCTAACAAACTCAGAATGATAAACTCAGCCCAATTTGGCAAATGAGCTTAAATTGGCCCAATTTGGGTAATTGAAGTTTGGAATCTGGGTCTTTGCTCATCGCTATCAGCCCATCTATCATCATAGGAGCCTGGCTGACTCTCACTCTGTATCGGGAATAGTTCTATCCAGCTTCTGACATCTAAATGTTAAGCTCTGAGACACACACAAACTGGATAGGAAACAGATGTGCCCAAACTCTTAACCAGTTATACACCAATTATCACCTTTAACCAATTTATACTCATGATGTAGAGATGCTGGCATTGGACTGGGGTGGGCACAGTAAAAGGTCTCACAACACCAGGTTAAAGTTCACAGGTTTACTTGGTAGCACGAGCTTTCGGAACGCTGCTCCTTCACCTGATGAAGGGGCAGTGCTCCAAAAGCCCTTGCTACCAAATAAACCTGTTGGACTTTAATCTGGTGTTGTGAGACTTCTTACTGTGCCAATTTATACTCCGTGCAGGAACACTGGAGCATTTTATTTTGGGCTTTAAGGAACAATCTGATAATTTTCAGGCTTTATTTTTCAATCATGATGTTCAGAGGTTTGGAGGGCTATGAGGAGAGATTGGAGAAACTTGGTTTGTTCTCACTGGAGCGATGGAGGTTGAGGGGAGACCTGATAGAAGTCTACAAGATTATGAGGGGCATGGACAGAGTGGATAGTCAGAAGCTTTTTCCCAGGGTGGAAGAGTCAATTACTAGGGGGCATAGGTTTAAGGTGCGAGGGGCAAGGTTTAAAGGAGATGTACGAGGCAAATATTTTACACAGAGAGTAGTGGGTGCCTGGAACTCATTGCCGGGGGAGGTAGTGGAAGCGGATACGGTAGTGACTTTTAAGGGGCGTCTTGACAAGTACATGAATAGGATGGGAATAGAGGGATATGGTCTCCGGAAGGGTAGGGGGTTTTAGTTAAGTCGGGCAGCATGGTCGGTGCAGGCTTGGAGGGCCAAAAGGCCTGTTCCTGTGCTGTAACTTTCTTTGTCCTTTGTACTTTGTTTACTCGAAGGCTTTAATTTATTCATAGAAATCATAGAATCCCTACAATGCAGAAGGAGGCCATTCGGCCCATCGAGTCTGCACCGACCACAATCCCACCCAGGCCCTATTCCCGTAACCCCACATATTTACCCTGCTAATCCCCCTGACACTAGGGTCAATTAAGCATGGCCAATCCACCTAATCTGCACATCTTTGGACTGTGGGAGGAAACTGGAGCACCCGGAGGAAACCCACGCAGACATGTGGAGAACGTGCAAACTCCCCGCAGACAGTCACCCGAGGCTGGAATTGAACTCGTGGGTCCCTGGCGCTGTGAGGCAGCAGTGCTGAGCATGTGCAGCCCTTGTAAAATTACTGGAGATGGGAGAAACAAAGGAATACTTGACTGGATGGTGAAAATATTTGTTCATTTTCACATTGGTTTGCCCGGTGAAGATGAAGATACATTTTGGGGGGATGTGGGGTGCTGGCGAGGTCAGCATTTACTTCCCAATGCTGAATTGCTCTTCAGAAAGTGGTGCTGAGTTGGTTTCTTAAATCGCTGCAGTCCATGTGGTGTAGATTATTGGCCAGTTAACAGGAAACAGAGAGTTGGCATTAATGCATCCTTTTCTGGTTGGCCGGATGTGGTATGTGGTGTGCCACAGGGATCAGTGCCGGGACCTCAACTTTTTACAATTTATGTAAATACTCCTTATACACTATACACTCCTTATACTATACTCCTTATACACCTATGACTGTGCGGCCAAATTCCCCTCCAATTCGATTTTCAAGTTTGCTGACGACACCACTGTAGTGGGTCAGATCTCAAATAATGACGAGACGGAGTACGGGAATGAGATAGAGAATCTGGTGAACTGGTGCGGCAACAATAATCTCTCCCTCAATGTCAACAAAATGAAGGAGATTGTCATCGACTTCAGGAAACGTAAAGGAAAACATGCCCCTGTCTACATCAATGGGGACGAGGTAGAAATGGTCGAGAGCTTCAAGTTTTTAGGTGTCCAGATCACCAACAACCTGTCCTGGTCCCCCATGCCAACACTATAGTTAAGAAAGTCCCCCAACACCTCTACTTTCTCAGGAGACGAAGGACATTTGGCATGTCAACTATAAATCTTACCAACTTTTACAGATGCACTAGAAAGCATTCTTTCTGGTTGTATCACAGCTTGGTATGGCTCCTGCTCTGCCCAACACTGCAAGGAACTACAAAAGGTCATGAATGTAGCCCAATCCATCATGCAAACCAGCCTCCCATCCATTGACTCTGCCTACACTTCCCGCTGTCTCGGAAAAGCAGCCAGCATAATTAAGGACACCACGCATCCCGGACATTCTCTCTTCCACCTTTTGCCGTCGGGAAAACGATACAAAAGTCTGAGGTCACACACCAACCGACTCAAGAACAGCTTCTTCCCTGCTGCTGTCAGACCTTTGAATGGACCTACCTTGCATTAAGTTGATCTTTCTCTACACCCTAGCTATGACTGTAACACTACATTCTGCACTCTCTCCTTTCCTTCTCTATGAATGGTATGCTTTGTCTGTATAGCGCGCAAGAAACAATACTTTTCACTGTATGTTAATTCATGTGACAATAATAAATCAAATCAAAATCAAATCAAATCAATGGCTTGGATGAAGGGACTGAAGGTAAGGTTGCTACATTTGTTGACAATGCAAAGATAGTGAGGAGAGTAAATTGTGAAGAGGATGGTGGCATGGTGGCACAGTGGTTAGCACTACTGCCTCTCAGCGCCAGGGACCCGGGTTCGATTCTCCGGCTTGGGTCACTGTCTGTGTGGAGTTTGCAAATTCTCCCCGTGTCTGCGTGGGTTTCCTCCGGGTGCTCCGGTTTCATCTCACAGTCCGAAAGGTATACAGGTCAGATTGATTGGCCATGCTAAATTTTAAAGTTTATTTATTAGTGTCGTCAGTAGGCTTACATTAACACTGCAATGAAGTTACTGTGAAAATCCCCGAGTCGCCATACTCTGGCACCTGTTCGGGTACACTGAGGGAGAATTTAGCATGGCCAACACATCTAACCAGCACGTCTTTCGGACTGTGGGAGGAAACTGGAAAATTGCCCCTTGGTGTCCAAAGGTGTGCAGGTTAGATGGATTTGCCATACTAAATTGCCCCTTTATGCCAAAGATGTGCGGGTTAGGTCAATTAGCCATGTTAAATTGCTCCTTACTGTCCAAAGATGTGTAGGTTAGGTGGATTGGCCGTGCTAAATTGCCCCTTAGTGTCCAAAGTTGGGGGATTAGTGCTATAAATATGTGGGGTTACGGGGGTAGGGCCTGGGTGATAGGTTCTGTCGGAAAATAAGTGCAGACTCCATGGGCCGAATGGCCTCCTTCTGCACTGGAGGGATTCTATGATTCTAGGACGTAAGGAGGCTACAAAGGGACACAGACTGGTTAAGTGAGTAGGCAGAAACTGCCAAGTGGATTGTAATGTCGGTCAACATAAAATTCTCAAATTTGACAGAAGGAATAAAAAGAAGCATATCATCTAAATAGTGAGAGATTGCAGAGTCCTGAGATGCAGAGGGATCTGGGTGTCCTGGTGTATGAATCACAACAGGCTAGTACACAGGTACATCAAGCTAATGAAGGCTAATGGAATATCATTGAATTATTGAATCCCTACAGTGCAGAAGGAGGCCATTCGGCCCATCGAGTCTGCACTGACCACAATCTCACCCAGGCCCTATTTCTGTAACCCCGCACATATTTACCCTGCTTAACCCCCCTGACACTAGGGTCAATTCAGCATGGCCAATCAACCTAACCCGCACCCAAAGGAAATCCACGCAGACACGAGGAGAACACGCAAACTCCACACAGACAGTGACCCAAGGCTGGAATCGAACCTGGCCCCGTGAGGCAGTAGTGCTAACCACTGTGCCACCATGCCTCCCCTAATCACTGTGCCATCCCGTAACTGCACCTCCTCTGTATGGCTGCTTCTGCTCCCACAAAGGCTGGGTGGGTGGGGTCCGCGGGGGCTAGACATTGCGATGGAGGGAAATACTAAAATAGTCACTTATTGTGAGAAAAGATTACAAAAGCAGGGAGGTTATGGTTCAGTTGTACAGGGAATTGGTGAGACCACATCTGGAGTACTGGGTACCGTACCTTATTGAAGGAAAGATATAAATGCGTTACAAGCAGTTCTGAGAAGGTTTACCAATCCAATACCAGCAATAGACGGGTTGTTTTATGAGGAAAGGTTGAAGAGGCTAGGCTTGTATCTGCTGGAGTTTAGAAGAGTTTAAGATTCTGAGGAGTATTGACAGGATGGATGTGGAGAGGATGTTTCCTCTTGTGGAAGAGTCTAGAATCAGGTGTCACTCATTTAAGACAGAGATTTGAAGAATTTTTTTCTCTCAGAGGGTGATGAATCTCATAGAATCCCCATAGTGCAGAAGGAGACCATTCGGCCCATCGAGTCTGCACCGACCACAATCCTACCCAGGCCCGATCCCCATAACCCCATGCATTTACCCTAGCTAGTCCCCCTGACACTAAGGGGCAATGTAGCACGGCCAATCCACCTAACTCGTGCATCCGTGGACTATGGGAGGAAACCGGAGCACCCGGAGGAAACTCACGCAGACACGGGGAGAACGTGCAGACTCCACACAGACAGTGACCCAAAACGGGAATCGAACCCGGGTTCCTGGCGCTGTGAGGCAGCAGGGCTAACCACTGTGCCACCGTGCTGCCCTCTTTGGGGAGTCTTTGGAACTCTCTTCCTCAAAAGGCAGTGGAAGCAGAGCCTTTGAATATTTTTAAGGCAGAGCGAGATAGATTCTACATTAACAAGGGGGGGTGAAAGGTTATTGGGGGTCGGCAGGAATGTGGGGTCGAAGTTACAATCAGATCCGCCATGATAGTATTGAATGGTGGAGGCAGGCTCGAGGGGCTGAATGCCTATTCCTGCTCTGAATTTGTTTATCTGTATGTTTGCAGGTGTAGGTACACCCACAGTGCTGTTAGGGAGGGAAAGCCAGGATTTTGACCCAGCGACAGTGAAGGAACAGTGATATATTTCCAAGTCATGATGGTGAGTGACTTGGAGGGGAACCTCCAGGTGCTGGTGTTCCCATGTGTCTGCTGCCCTTGTCCTTCCAGATGGTAGAGGTTGTGGGTTTGGAAGGTGCTGGTGAAGGAGACTTGCTGAGTTGCTGCAGTGCATCCAGTCGATGCTACACATGGCTACCACTGTGCGTCGGTACTGGAGGGAGTGGAAGTTCTCTCATCCCCGAGTTAAATCCATTGGGATTCATATATTTTTTCCAATGGGATACAGGAGATTGCTTTCACATTCTTGGCTCTCGTCCAATGAAGCTCGTAAAGTTTAAAATTGCAGTGGGGAATAAAGCTTCGGTGTTCAAACTTCTGATTATATAGATGTTTTTTACAGGAGCGCTACTTATTTCTCTCTTCCCCCCATGGCCCCTCTGCCCCACCCCAGAATTAAGCTGTGAAATTCCCTCTGTTTTTGGGACACCCCTCCTCCCTCCCCATCCACTGCCGCCATGTGTCAATAACAACAACAGCTTTTATTTACATAGCGCCTCTAATGCGGCAAATTCTCCTAATTCACGCGGCAGATCGTGGTAATGTCACGGAACTTGGTAATTATCCGGGGGGCACATGTTCAAATCCAATGGCCGCTAGTGGTTAATAAAACTCTAATATAAAGCCACTCTCAGGAAGTGTGCCCATAGAATCATAGAACCGCCACAATGCAGAAAGAGGCCATTCGGCCCGTTGAGTCTTCACTGACTCTCTGAAAGAGCGCCCCCTCCAGGCCCTCCTTTCCGCCCTACCCCCCTAACCCCGCATATTTACAATGGCCAATCAACCTAACCTACACATCTTGAGATGCTAATGTTTTACCCTCCTGGCGGTTTGTAGGCTGGGGAGGGGTGACTGTGAGGAGGGTGGGGAGTGGGCGGGGCGTGGGCGGGGAGGGGGGAGAGGTGACTGTGAGGTGGGTGGGGAGTGGGCGGGGGGGGGGGAGAGGTGATTGTGAGGTGGGTGGGGAGTGGGCGGGGAGGGGGGAGAGGTGACTGTGAGGTGGGTGGGGAGTGGGCGGGGGGGGGAGAGGTGACTGTGAGGTGGGTGGGGAGTGGGCGGGGAGTGGGCGGGGAGGGGGAGAGGTGACTGTGAGGTGGGTGGGGAGTGGGCGGGGAGGGGGGAGAGGTGACTGTGAGGTGGGTGGGGAGTGGGCGGAGGGGGGGGAGAGGTGACTGTGAGGTGGGTGGGGAGTGGGCGGGGAGTGGGCAGGGAGGGGGGAGAGGTGACTCTGAGGTGGGTGGGGAGTGGGCGGGGAGGGGGGAGAGGTGACTGTGGGGTGAGTGGGGAGTAGGCGGGGGCGGGGGGTGACTGTAGAATTTCTCGGACGGCCTTCTCACCAGGTTCTTGTTCCCCCAACATCTGTAGTTTTACACCTGGATGAGTGAGCCCTGCATCATAGAAACATAGAAACTAGAAGCAGGAGGAGGCCATTCAGCCCTTCGAGCCTGCTCCGTCATTCAATTTGATCATAGCTGATCATCAAATTCAGTATTCCGATCCTCCATTCCCTCGCCCCCCCCATATCCTGTAATCCCTTTAGCCCCAAGTGCTATATCTAATTTCCTCTTGAAATCAGATAACAATCAACTGAGGCCTACAAAGTTCTGGCTCCTGTGGGGGTTCGCTCCTGAATTATTTTTGTCGCAGTTTGGATCAAAGATGCTTCTTGCCAGGCCATCTCAGGGGGCAGTGAAGAGTTAACAACATTGCTGTGGGTCTGGAGTTACATGTAGGCCAGGCTAGGTAAAGACGGCCAATTTCCTCTCAAAACCCCAGCCGTCCTCTGCCTGTTGTCCCTGGTTTCCATCTCCCACACACTTACCTGGCCCTTACACACGCATTGCTTGCAGTCCCCACCCTGTCGACCACAGCTTACAATCATAGGGTGGGATCTTACAACCTCACTCGTCCCGAAACCGTAAAATCTCGCTCAAGGTCAAAAGACCTTCCCATTGTCTGCCTCTCACCCGCTCTGATTCTCGTGGCAGGCAGGGCGATAAAACTCTGGCCATAGAATCCTACAGTGCAGAAGGAGGCCATTCGACCCATCGAGCCTGCACAGACAACAATACCCACCCAGGTCCTATCCCCGTAACCCTATGTATTTCCCCTGCCACCAAGGGGCAATTTAGCATGGCCAATCCATCCAACTTGCACATCTTTTGGACTGTGGGAGGAAACCGGAGCACCCGGAGGAAACCCACGCAGACACGAGGAGAATGTACAGACTCCGCACAGACAGTGCCCCAAGCCGGGAATTGAACCTGGGTTCCTGGCGCTGTGAGGCAGCAGTGCTAACCATTGTGCCGCTTTTCTTCCCTGCAAAAGTTAAATCCCACTAGCTGTGTTCCCAGAATCTTGACTCGGGCCTCTGGGTCACCATTCCAGTAACGTCATGGGGAGGCGATGGCCGAGTGTTATTATTGCTGGGGTATTAATCCAGAAACTCAGCTAATGTTCTGGGGACCCGGGTTCGAATCCCGCCACGGCAGATGGTGGAATTTGATTTCAATAAAAAATATCTGGAATTAAGAATCTACTGATGACCATGAAACCATTGTCGATTGTCGGAAAAACCCATCTGGTTCACTCATGTCCTTTAGAGAAGAAAATCTGCCGTCCTTACCCGGTCTGGCCTACATGTGATCCCAGAAACACAGCAACGTGGTT
Organism: Mustelus asterias; assembly: GCF_964213995.1. Taxonomy (NCBI): domain Eukaryota; kingdom Metazoa; phylum Chordata; class Chondrichthyes; order Carcharhiniformes; family Triakidae; genus Mustelus; species Mustelus asterias. Next base: position 135,195,742 of record NC_135806.1, read on the forward strand.
GACTGTTAAATACCCTCTGAAATGGCCTTGCAAACATTTCGGATCCAAACTGTGACAGAAATAATTCAGACCAAGATGGACTGCGGTGGTTCCAGGAGGTGCCTCACCATCACCTTCAAGAACAGTTCAGGATGGACAACAAACCCTGGCCTTGCCAACAACACCCACATCCCACGAAAGAATAAAATAAAAGGAATCAAAGAAAATTTGACACCAAGCCACTTCAGGCAAGTGACAGAAAGCTTGGTCAAAGAGGCAGATTGTAGGGAGGGCCGTGAAGGAAGAGGGTGAGGGAATGAGGCAAACACCCAAAGAGTGGTGAGCCTTTGGAATTCATTACCACAGGAAGTAGTTGATGCCAAAACATTGCATGTATTCAAGAGGTGGCTGGATCTAGCACTTGGGGGCGAATGAGATCAAAGTTTATGGGGAGAAAGCAGGATTAGGCTATTGAGTTGGATGATCAACCATGATTCTGATGATTCTGGGCATAGGTTTAAGGTGAGAGGGGGAATACAAAGTGTCCAGAGGGGCAATTTTTTCACACAGAGGGTGGTGAGTGTCTGGAACAAGCTGCCAGAGGTAGTAGTAGAGGCGGGTACAATGTTGTCTTTTAAAAAGCATTTAGATAGTTACATGGGTACGATGGGTATAGAGGGATATGGGCCAAATGCGGGCAATTGGGACTAGCTTAGGGGTTTTTAAAAAAAGGGCGGCATGGACAAGTTGGGCCAAAGGGTCTGTTTCCATGCTGTAAACTTCTATGACTCTATGACTTTATGAATGGCGGAGCAGGCTCGAAGGGCTGAATGGCCTCCTCATGCTCCTATCTTCTATGTTTCTATGTTTTTATGACACGGGCAGGAGAAGTTTTGAATGAGCTGAGGTTTACAGATGGCGGAATGTGGCAGCCAGGAATGTGTCGGAATGTTGGAATTGGCAAATCCAGGAGGGATTCGACAACAGATGAGCGAATAGGCATCGCTCTTGTGCCACCTGTTGTGGGGTGGATTGGGTTGAGGGATCTGTCATTTCCCTCTGACGCTGAGTGACTCAGTTCTCTGTCACTGACTGCAGGGAGCAGTGGGGGTGGGGTGGAGGAGGGGGGAGGTGGTGATATGTGTGGGGGCGGGGGGTGGCGGGGGGTGGGGTGGGTAGCCGGGGGGGGGTGGGTTATTCCTGCAGCTGCTCCTCACGCTGTTCCCGGGCGGTGTCTCCGAGCACCTTGTTTAAGCAGCTGCTATTGCACATGGCAAGGGAAACTATTCCAGTAACGCACAATGCTTCATACCATTGGCTGCATCAACTGATAGTACGAGGGGACAAATGCCCTGTCAGTTACTGCAGTGACACACACTCTCACACACACACACACACACACTCTCACACACACACACACACACACACTCACACACACACACACACACACTCTCACACACAGTAAACTCACACACACTCTCACACACACTCTCACACACACACACTCTCACACACACAGTAAACTCACACACACTCACACTCACACACACTCTCACACACACACACACACACACACTCACACACACACACACACACACACTCACACACACACAGTAAACTCACACACACTCACACTCACACACACTCTCACACACACACTCTCACACACAGTAAACTCACACACACACACTCACACACACTCACACTCACACACTCTCACACACACACACTCTCACACACACAGTAAACTCACACACACTCACACTCACACACACTCTCACACACACACACACACACACTCACACACACACACACACACTCTCACACACACACACTCACACACACACACACACACTCTCACACACACACTCTCACACACACACTCTCACACACACACTCTCACATACAGTAAACTCACACACAGTAAACTCACACACACACACTCACACACTCTCACACACACACACGCACACACAGTAAACTCACACACAGTAAACTCACACACACACACTCACACACTCTCACACACAGTAAACTCACACACACACACTCTCACACACACACTCTCACACACACACACGCACACACAGTAAACTCACACACAGTAAACTCACACACACACACTCACACACTCTCACACACAGTAAACTCACACACACACACTCTCACACACACACTCTCACACACACACTCTCACACACAGTAAACTCACACACAGTAAACTCACACACACACACTCACACACTCTCACACACACACTCACACACACACACACACACACTCACACACACACTCTCACACACACACTCACACACACACACACTCACACACAGTAAACTCACACACACACACTCTCACACACACACTCTCACACACACACTCTCACACACAGTAAACTCACACACACTCACACTCACACACACTCTCACACACAGTAAACTCACACACACACACACACTCTCACACTCTCACACACAGTAAACTCACACACACACACTCACACACACTCTCACACACACACACACAGTAAACTCACACACACACACTCTCACACACAGTAAACTCACACACACTCACACACACACTCTCACACACAGTAAACTCACACACACACACTCTCACACACAGTAAACACACACACACACACTCACACACACAGTAAACACACACACACTCACACACACAGTAAACTCACACACACTCACACACACAGTAAACTCACACACACAGTAAACTCACACACACACGCACACACACTCTCACACACAGTAAACTCACACACACACACTCTCACACACAGTAAACTCACACACACTCTCACACACAGTAAACTCACACACACACACACACTCTCACACACAGTAAACTCACACACACACACTCTCACACACAGTAAACTCACACACACACACTCACACACACACACAGTAAACTCACACACACACTCACACACACACACACACAGTAAACTCTCTCACACACACACACAGTAAACCCACACACACACACTCACACACACACACAGTAAACTCACACACACACACTCACACACACACACACAGTAAACTCACACACACACACTCACACACACACAGTAAACTCACACACACACACTCTCACACACACACACACACACAGTAAACTCTCTCACACACACACACAGTAAACTCACACACACACACTCACACACACACACACAGTAAACTCTCTCACACACACACACAGTAAACTCACACACACACACAGTAAACTCACACACACACACTCACACTCACACACACAGTAAACTCTCACACACACACACACAGTAAACTCACACACACACAGTAAACTCACACACACACACACTCACACACAGTAAACTCACACACACACACTCACACACAGTAAACTCACACACTCTCACACAGTAAACTCACACACACACTCTCACACACACAGTAAACTCACACACACACTCTCACACACTCACACACAGTAAACTCACACACACGCTCTCACACACACAGTAAACTTCACACACACACTCTCACACACAGTAAACTCACACACACTCTCACACACAGTAAACTCACACACACACTCACACACACAGTAAACTCACACACACACTCACACACACAGTAAACTCACACACACACTCTCACACACAGTAAACTCACACACACACACTCTCACACACAGTAAACTCACACACACACACACACACACACAGTAAACTCACACACACACACACACACACACACAGTAAACTCACACACACACACTCTCACACACAGTAAACTCACACACACACACTCTCACACACAGTAAACTCACACACACACACACACACACAGAGTAAACTCACACACACACACACAGTAAACTCACACACACACACACACACACAGTAAACTCACACACACACACTCTCACACACAGTAAACTCACACACACACACTCTCACACACAGTAAACTCACACACACACACACACACACACACAGTAAACTCACACACACACACACAGTAAACTCACACACACACACACACACACACAGTAAACTCACACACTCACACACACACTCTCACACACAGTAAACTCACACACACAGTAAACTCACACACACAGTAAACACACACACACACACTCTCACACACAGTAAACTCACACACACGCACACACACTCTCACACACAGTAAACTCACACACACACACTCACACGCACGCACACACACGCACACACACTCTCACACAGTAAACTCACACACACACACACACACTCACTCACACACACTCTCACACACACACACTCTCACACACACACACTCTCACACACACTCACTCACTCACGCAAACTCACACTCACACATGCAGACCACACACTCACACTCACTTACACACACATTCACACACACATACATTCACTCATACACATGCAGACACACACGCAGACACACAAAAACACACAGACACACATACACTCACACAAATTCAGTAGAATTCCGGCGTTATAGTCAGTGACACAGGCACACACATGCAGACACACAAGAACAAACGTACACACAAAGACCCCACACACTGAGCCAAATATACACTGATATAGACATGCACACGTGGACACACTGAGATACACACACTGGTATACACATCATACAGATACACACATTCAGACACACACAGCCACCGACAGACACAATCACTCAGACACACAGCACTTGACATTCCTTTGATTATGAATGTCTGACAGTTGAAATGCAGAGCGCTGTCTCCTGTTTATCTGAGCTGGGTTCATGATTGGCCAGAATCAAATCTAGCCTCGGAACAGGAAACGCCATCACTCCTAGCTATTTACAAATAACATGATGCTTCATGTTAACATCAAATCTGGGAATAAATCAGGAATTCCGCTATCTCCTGACATCTGCTCAACACATACTTTTCAAAGAATCAACATTCTCCGGAAACATCTCAGTGACCACATCCCTCATTGAGCAATGTTTTCAATGAATCAAACTGAACTCACTTCAGACTATTGGACACACTGGGTGGGACTCCATGGCCTCGCTCATCCCGAAACTGTAAAATCCTGCCCGAGGTTAACGGAGCTTCCCATTGTCTGCCCCGTGCCCACTCCCATTCCCGTGGCAGGTGGGGAGGTAAGATTCTGGCCATTTTATATATTCTCCAAGTCTCTGGAAGGGAAGGTCGAAGGTTACTGGGCCTGGGAGGGAGCATTCCTTTGCAATTGATGCGGATTGGGTCTGTGAATGGAGCTCAGGATTCCCAGGGTGCTCTGCAAGTTGTGCCCAGGCTCACCCAGGCCTCCATTTTCTAAGAGCCGTTGAATGGGATGGCACGGTGGCACGGTGGTTAGCACTGCTGCCTCACAGCGCCAGGGACCTGGGGTCAATTCCCGGCTTGGATCATTGTCAGTGCGGAGTCTGCACGTTCTCCCCGTGTCTGCGTGGGTTTCTGTAATAAGTCTTCGGAGGCAGATGTCCCTTCACCAAAATCCATTTATTTACAATTCTAACAGCAGTAGACAGAGTGCTCGCAGTCAGCAGTCTACCCCCAGGGGTGTCAGAGGAACTGACACACCCGGTTAATTACGAGGCACAGACTCCTTGATTGGTCCATCAGTTGAATCCTCAATCAGGGAGCTCATAATCCAATAGGCCAACCTCAATGACCTGATTGAAGTCATGACAGGTTCCTCTGGGTCAACCGGTTTTGTCCCAAAGTCCAAAAGACTTTGGAGAGGTGATGGTGAATGGCACTCATTTTTATTCATGAGTGGGACATGGGCGTCACTGGCTGGCCAGCATTTATTGCACATCCCTAGTTGCCTGAGGGCAGTTGAGAGTCAACCACATTGCTGTGGCTCTGGAGTCACATGTAGGCCAGACCAGGTAAAGACGGCAAATTTCCTTCCCTAAAGGACATTAGTGAACCAGATGGGTTTTTCCAACAATCAACAATGGTTTCATGGTCATCAGTAGATTCTTAATTCCAGATTTTTAAAATTGAATTCAAGTCCTCCATCTGCCATGGCGGCATTCGAACCCGGGTCCCCAGAAGATCAGCTGCGTTTCTGGAATTAATAGTCTAGCAATAATACCACTAAGTCACCACCTTCTTGACAAGAACATAGGGACCAGAGGAGGCCATTCAGCCCCTCAAGCACAATTCAGTCATAGTTGATTCCTACCTCAACCCTACTTACCCATCTTAGCTCCACATCCTTTAGCCAACAGAAATGAAGTGGAAACAGGTAAAGGCAGCAGAGTGTTGGATGGGGTGAAGTGGACAGGGGTGGGTGCTGGCATTGGGAGGGGGACTGCAGGGGGGCTTGGCAAGATGAATGCAATTATGGAGTCTGGAGAGAGCAAGACAGCAGTTCAGAACCTCAGCAGCAGAGGCTCAGGCGGAGTTAAACAAACTTGACTCACATCAATCCAAGGACTAGGCTGCCTTACCCTGAGGGCCAAATATCATGATGTGGAGAGGCCGGCGTTGGACTGGGGTAAACACAGTAAGGGTTTTAACAACACCAGGTTAAACTCCATCAGGTTACCTGTTGGACTTTAACCTGGTGTTGTTAAAACTCTTACTGGGCCAAATATCAGCCAGAGTTTGCGATGAATTCTATCCTGCCTGAACGACTGTCTCACAAAAACTGAACTGTAAACTGGAGTTGATTTGTGGTCCACACTAAAGAGTCCAATAGATAAGCAAACAAAAGACAAACTTCACTTTTTGTCACGACTTGGCAAGTTGACACCGGCAAGCCAGTGTGAACCAGTCTGCCGGGGTTATTGATGGCAAAACACTCACTCTGCAAACCAATGCCCCAACAGATGGGTTGATGCCTGTTCCACAAAGCAGGGCAACTTGACCATTTGTTTGTGTTTGCAAAAGGCTCGCCCCTCGTTCAATTTCATCAGGACCCCAGCAGACGAAGTTACTGTGAAAATCCCCCAGTCGCCACACTCCAGCGCCTGTTCGGGAACACTGAGGGAGAATCTAGCATGGTCAATCCACCTAACCAGCACGTCCTTTGGACTGTGGGAGGAAACCAGAGGAAACCCACACAAACACGGGGAGAATGTGCAAAGTCCGCACAGACAGTCACCCAAGGTCCTGAGGGATAGGATTTATGACTATTTAGAAAGATGCAGCTTAATCCGGGATAGTCAACACGGATTTGTGAAGGGTAAGTCTTGCCTCACAAATTTGATTGAATTTTTTGAGGAGGTAACTAAGTGTGTTGATGAAGGTAGGGCAGTTGATGTCATATACATGGATTTTAGTAAGGCGTTTGATAAGGTCCCCCATGGTCGGCTCATGAAGAAAGTAAGGAGGTGTGGGATAGAGGGAAATTTGGCCGATTGGATAAGTAACTGGCTATCTCATAGAAGACAGAGGATGGTGGTGGATGGAAAATTTTCAGACTGGAGACCAGTTACCACAAGGATCAGTGCTGGGTCCTCTGCTATTTGTGATTTTTATAAATGACTTGGAGGAGGGGGCTGAAGGGTGGATCAGTGAATTTGCTGATGACACCAAGATTGGTGGAGTAGTGGATGAGGTGGAGGGCTGTTGTAGGCTGCAAAGAGACATTGATAGGATGCAGAGATGGGCCGAAAAATGGCAGATGGAGTTTAACCCTGATAAGTGCGAGGTGATTCATTTTGGTAGGACAAATTTGAATGCGGATTACAGGGTCAAAGGTAGGGTTCTGAGGAATGTGGAGGAACAGAGAGATCTTGGGGTTCATAGCCACAGATCTCTGAAGGTTGCCACTCAAGTGGATAGAGCTGTGAAGAAGGCCTATAATGTGTTAGTGTTTATTAACAGGGGGCTTGAGTTCAAGAGCCGTGGGGTTATGCTGCAACTGTACAGGACCTTGGTGAGACCACATTTGGAATGTTGTGTGCAGTTCTGGTCACCTCACTATAAGAAGGATGTGGAAGCACTGGAAAGAGTGCAAAGGAGATTTACCAGGATGCTGCCTGGTTTGGAGGGTAGGTCTTATGAGGAAAGGTTGAGGGAGCTAGGGCTTTTCTCTTTAGAGCGGAGGAGGTTGAGAGGCGACTTAGTAGAGGTTTATAAGATGATGATGGGGATAGATAGAGTGGACGTTCAGAGATTATTTCCTCGGGTGGATGTAGCTGTTACTAGGGGGCATAATTATAAGGTTCGTGGTGGAAGATATAGGAGGGATGTACGAGGTAGGTTCTTTACTCAGAGAGTGGTTGGGGTGTGGAATGGACTGCTTGCTGTGACAGTGGAGTCGGACACTTTAGGAACTTTCAAGCGGTTATTGGATAGGCACATGGAGCACACCGGGATGATAGGGAGTGGGATAGCTTGATCTTGGTTTCAGAAAAGGTTCGGCACAACATTGTGGGCCGAAAGGCCTGTACTGTGCTATGTTCAAGCTGGGAATCTTACCTGGGTCCCTGGCACTGTGAAGCAGCAGTGCTAACCACTGTGCCACCGTGCCGCCCAGAGCAGAGAAGGCTGAGGGGGACCTGATCAAGGTGTATAAAATTATGAGGGACGTAGATTAGGGTGGCACAGTGGTTAGCACTGCTGCCTCACAGCGCCAGGGACCCGGGTTCAATTCCGGCCCCGGGTTACTGTCAGTGTGGAGTCTGCACGTTCTCCCCGTGTCTGCTTGGGTTTCCTCCGGGTGCTCTGGTTTCCTCCCACAGTCCAAAGATGTGCAGGTTACATGGATTGGCCATGATAAATTGACCCTCAGTATCCAAAGATAGACAGGTTAGGAGGATTAGCCATGGTAAATATGTACGGGATTAAGTGGATAGGGTGGGAGAGAGGGCCTGGGTGAGAGAGTTGGTGCAGACTCGATGGGCCGAATGGCCTCTTTCTGCACTGTGGGGATTCTATGATTCTCTGAAATGCAGAAAGTTCGGGGAACAGAAAGGGGTTTCATTGCCGTTTTGTCACGCGCATCTGTGTTAGATGCTCCCAAATGGGCGGGGCCATCAGCATTGTGGATTCCAGGCACTGGGATCCCTGAAATCCCTGACGGTGTCAGAAATTTGATTGGCGTTTCCCCGCGGGCTCATACACCAGCTCAACTGGTCTCCACTTACCCCCCGAAGCAAAGATTCTCCTCACGCCAAGAATGGCTCCCAACATCGTAACCCGCTGTCGGAATGGGCAGCGATAGTGGAGCTATCACTTACACCCTCGTGTTAACTCACCCAGAGATAGCCTGTGCTGGGCTCCAGCCTTTTCATCGCAGAGGAAGTGCCTCCCCTCTGTCACCAGCACAGCACGCGATACCGGCAGCCCCGCTTGCACTCTCCCCCCCAGGCAGGAGAAGGTGGCTCTGACCCTTGGTTTCAGTGGTGCCGTATCATATTAGCCACCGGGCGAGTGAGCTCGCCGGACAGACTGGCCCCTGTTCTACATTGCAAGCGGCCGTCCAAAGCCCTTCCTGGCCCTGCAGTGCTGAAATTCAAATGGAAAATTCCAGTCTATCGTCACAAAGGGGACTGAAACCCGACAGCACAATGAGGTCGGAAAATGAGAAAAGGGATCAGCGAGTCAGCTGAAATGGGTCAGCGTTCAGCACACAATAGGTGAACCTATCGGTGAAACCTTAGCCAGGAGGAGGGTATTCGAGTCATTATCAGAATCTGTGCCTGTCCCTGCTCCACGATACAGTACAATCTCCACCCATACCTTTCATATTTTCATCTCCGCTCCTCTCTTAGTGTGACTTTCACTACAGCATTTCTTTTTAACATCGCAGTGATACCTACACTTCAACCATGATGTGGAGATGCCGGCGTTGGACTGGGGTGGGCACGGAAAGAAGTCTCACAACACCAGGTTCGAGCGCTGCTCCTTCATCAGGTGAGTGAGGTTGTACAGTCTCACCCGATGAAGGAGCAGCGCTCCAAAAGCTCTTTAACCTGGTGTTGTGAGACTTCTTGCTGTCCACTTCAGCATTAAGTTTATTTGTTAGTGTCACAAGTAAGGCTTACATTAACGCTGCAATGAAGTCATTGTGAAAATTCCCCGGTTGTCACACTCCGGTGCCTGTTCGGGTACACTGAAGGAGAAGTTAGCACGGCCAACGCACCAAACCAGCATGTCTTTCGGACTGTGGGAGGAAACCAGAGCACCCGGAGGAAACCCACGCAAACACGGGGAGAACGTGCAGACTCCGCACAGACTGGGAATCGAACCCTGGTCCCTAGCGCTGTGAGGCAGCAGTGCTAACAACTGTGCCACCGAGTAACCTGGGATCTGCGAATAGTTAAAGACTACAAATAAATGGTTTACATTTAAATATACAAGTCTCAAGATTTCATTGTCGAGACATCTAAAGAGCCCTTACTGCAACACAAACTTCTTTTTTGTAAATGATGTTGGCTGAGGGGTAAATATGGGGAGAAGTCCCTTGTACTCTCTGGAATGGAGACCTCCCAACGAGAGGGCTTCAGTTTAACAACTTAACCGAGAGACAACACTCTGACAGTGCGCCACTCTCTCCGCACTGCACTGAGAGAGTGACAGCCTAGATTCACAGCTCAAGTCTCCGGAAGGAGATTTGAACCCACAGCTGTCGCCTCAGAGGAGAGGCACTACTGTATAATAATGGGGCTGGGTGTGGCACTGGGCAAGGGTAAATGTTGATGGATACCTATAAATGGGGCAAACATTCCTGGCTGCTACTGCTGACCACTGAAGGTTCCAGATTTTAATGAAGAATTGAAAGAGATCTTCGCTGTATTTCATTCAGATGCAGTGTGGTTCTCACAACTATGAAGAAACCGCCGAGCAGGAAAAACATTATTTTATTTCATTAGAGCTCAGGGATTATTGCATTGACTGTTCCCTTTGCAATTGCACAACAGTGCGGGTTAGTAACACTGACAGCTGTTAATGCCACCTCACATTGTGGTTACGCTGCAATGTGAGTCTCTTGGTCCATATGGCAACTCCGTCTGTTTGTGACGTATATTTTTTATTTGATTATGGGTGGCACGGTGGCACAATGGTTGGCACAGCTGCCTCACAGCGCCAGGGACCCGGGTTCGATTCCCGGCTTGGGTCACTGTCTGTGCGGAGTCTGCACGTTCTCCCCGTGTCTGCGTGGGTTTCCTCCGGGTGCTCCGGTTTCCTCCCACAGTCCAAAAGATGTGCGGGTTTGGTGGATTTGCCATGCTAAATTGCCCCTTAGTGTCCCGGGATGTGTAGGTTAGAGGGATTAGTGCGGTAAATATGTGGGGTTATGGGGACAGGGCCTGGGTGGGATTGTTGGTGCAGACTCGATGGGCCAAATGGTCTCCTTCTGCACTGTAGGGATTCTATGATGTGTCAAAAGTAGGTTTACATTAACACTGCAATGAAGTTACTGTGAAAATCCCCCATTCGCCACACTCCGGCGCCTGTTTGGGTACACTGAGGGAGAATTTAGCATGGTCAATGCACCTAACCAGCACGTCTTTTAGACTGTGAGAGGAGACTGGAGCACCCAAAGGAAACCCACACAGACACGGGGAGAACGTGCAGACTCCTCATAGACAGTGACCCAAGCCGGGAATCGAACCCAGGTTCCTGGCACTGTGAGGCAGCAGTGCTAACCACTGTGCCACCCTAATTGAAAATTGAAAACTTTGAATTGAATTTAGATTGAAAATCTCATCACAAATCGCCATGACATAGATCATCGCTCCAGCTCCTCTACAGGTGGGAAACAGGCCTGAATCAAAAAAAGTGCATTGTTGAGTTGCAGGGTCTGTCTGGGAAGGGGGGAGGCCATTAAAGGATTCCTTTAAAAGACCTATCCAACTCGTCCCAATTCCCTGCTCTTTTTCCACAACCCTACAATGTTTTTCCCTTCTCAGAAGATTTCAGAATAGGAGTAGGGATGTCTTGTTGCAGTTTGCAGGGCCTTGGTGAGGCCACGCCTTGAGTATTGTGTGCAGTTTTGGTCTCCTAGTCTGAGGATTGGCAAACTTGCTATTGAGGGAGTCCAGCGAAGGTTCACCAGACTGATTCCCGGAACGGCAGGACTGACATTTGAAGAGGCGGCAGAGAGACCTCACTAGGGAGCATTCTGGGAGAAGTCACCGCAGTCACCCTGACTGTATAGTGGGTAGAGGAAGAAGTGGTGTCAAGGAGTGGTTAGGCCCGAGACACCACACGAGTGTTTCCCTCCCTCCCTCCTCCTCTAACAAAAAACAGGGGCACTGTGAGGAGGTAAAAGCAAGGTGTGGTGTTGCCCTGCTGCAGTAGCAGAGGACACAAGGGAAAGAGGTGATTGGTAAGTAAAAAGGTCAGGTAAGTATTTAATAACTTTATCATAGAAATCATAGAAACCCTACAGTGCAGAAGGAGGCCATTCGGCCCATCGAGTCTGCACCGACCACAATCCCACCCAGGCCCTACCCCCACATATTCACCCGCTAATCCCTCTAACCTACGCATTTTAGGATTCTAAGGGGCAATTTTTAACCTGGCCAATCAACCTAACCCGCACATCTTTGGACTGTGGGAGGAAACCGGAGCGCCCGGAGGAAACCCACGCAGACACGAGGAGAATGTGCAAACTCCACACAGACAGTGACCCGAGCATCGAACCCAGGACCCTGGAGCTGTGAAGCAGCAGTGCTAACCACTGTGCTACCGTGCCGCCCCACTGTGCTACCGTGCCGCCCCGGTAGAGACTTGTAGTCTCTGAGGTAATTTCTGTGGTTTCTAGTTGGTAAAGGTTATATTCGGTAGTAACAAGGAATAGGAAAGAAGGGCCCTGGAGAACGGGATATAATCTGAAATAAAACATCTTTCAAAAGTTTAATTTAGAGGTAAGACATGGCAGGCGAGCTCCAAGCTGTGGTTTGCTCTTCATGCTCCATGTGGGAGGCCGGGAATGTTTCCAGTGCCCGGGGCCAGCATGTGTGCAGGAAATGTCCCCAGCTGCAGATCCTGAAAGCCCACGTTTCAGAGCTAGAGCAGCAGCTGGGGACACTGTGGAACATCCGCAAAGCAGAGAGAGTTGTGGATAGGACGTATAGAGAGGTGGTCATACCATAGGCTCAGACTCCACAGGCAGGAAGGATGATCACCAGGCAGAGCAAGAGAGCTAGGCAGGCGGTGCAGGAATCTCCTGTGGCCATTCCCCTGCAAAACAGATATACCGTTTTCAATACTGTTGAGGGGAATGGCCTTTCAGGGAAAAACAGCAACAACCAAATCTGTTGCCCCACAGTTAGTTCTGCTGCAGAGGGCAGGAGCATAAAGTGTGCCAGTGCAATAGTTACAGGGGATTCAATTGTAAGGGGAATAGACAGGGGTTTCAGTGGCCGCAAATGAGGCTCCAGGATGGTATGTTGCCTCCCTGGTGCTAAGGATGTCTCAGAGCGGCTGCAGGACATTTTGAAGGGGGAGAGTGAACAGCCAGTGGTCGTAGTACACGTTGGTACAAGCGACATAGGTAAAAAAAGGGATGAGGTCCTAAAAGCAGAATATAGGGAGCTAAAGTTCTAAAGACTGGATTGACTGGGCTTGCACTCACTGGAATTTAGAAGAATGAGAGGGGATCTCATAGAAACATATAAAATTCTGATGGGACTGGACAAGCTAGATGCGGGAAGAACGTTCCCAATGTTGGGGACGTCCAGAACTAGGGGTCAGAGTTGAAGAATAAGGGGTAAGTCAGGACTGAGACATATTTTACACAGAGGGTGGTGGGGGCCTGGAATGCGCTGCCAGGCAAGGTGGTGGAGGCGGACACACTGGGAACGTTTAAGACTTATCTAGACAGCCATATGAACGGAGTGGGAATGGAGGGATACAAAAGAATGGTCTAGTTTGGACCAGGGAGCGGCACGGGCTTGGAGGGCCGAAGGGCCTGTTCCTGTGCTGTATTGTTCTTTGTTCTTTGTTCTTTGAGATGAGGAAGAACTTCTTCACTCAGAGAGCTGTGAACCTGTGGCATTCTCGATCACATAAAGCTGTTGGGGCCAGTTTGTTGGATATGTACAAGAGGGAGCTGGACGTGGCCCTTGTGGCTGAAGGGAACAAGAGGTGTGGAGAGAAAGCGGGAGTGGGATACTGAAAGTGCATAATCAGCCATGATCATAGTGAATGGTGGAGCAGGCTCGAAGGGCTGAATGGCCTACTCCTGCATCTATTTCCTATGTTTCTAATATTTATCCAATGACCTTTGAGAAGCTACTGAATCTGTATCCATTGCCCTTTCAGACAGTGCATTCCAGATCACAACAACTCACTGAGTAAATAACATCACTCCTCATTTTCCCTTTGGTTTTACCAATCATGTTAAATCTGCGTTAATTGGTTATTGACCCTTCTGCCATTTCCTCCTCTTTACCGCTCATAATTTTGGACACCTCGATCTTTCCTTCACCTTTTCTATTCTCGGAAAATCAATTCCAGCTTCTCCGGTCTCTACGCATAACCAATGTCCATCGCCCCAAGTATCACTCAAGTAGATCTAATGGTATAGGGGAAGGAATGGGAATCCTGCGGCGAGTAACTCGCCTCCTGACTCCCCAAAGCCTATCCACCATCCACAAGGCACAAGTCAGGAATGTAATGGAATATTCTCCACTTGCCTGGATGAGTGCAGCTCCAACAACACTCAAGAAGCTGGACACCATCCAGGACAAAGCAGCCCCACTTGAATGGCACCCCATCCACCATCTTAAAAAAACATCACTCTGTCAACCACCAGCGCACAATAGCAGTGTGCGTGCCATCTACAAGATGCATTGCAGCAGCTTATCAGGGCTCCTTTCACAGCATTGATGCACCATCAATGGAGCAAAGACTAGTTTGTATGCAAGAACAAATAGGCTTTTATTAGCAAAAGACTTGGAGCACACCCATGCCGATGAACTGGTCCAGACTGAGGCAGGGGGGTGGGGAGCAGTCGCCTTTATACCTGGACTGGTGGGGGAGGAGTCTCAAGTAGGGCCAGCAGGGATGTGTCCAGGCATGTCACATATACAGGTAATAAGCTAACAGTGGTTTACCACAAGCACCTTCCAAATCCATGACCTCTCCCATCTAGAAGGACAAGGGCAGCAGGTACATGGGAACGCCACCACCTGCAAGTTCCCCTCCAAGCTATTCACCATCCTGACTTGGAAGTACATCGCCGTGTTTTCTTCTGTACTGTAGGCGTTCTATGATTCTATGTATAACAGCAGCAACTTTTGTACCCAATGATTGGCGAAAATGTAGAATTCACCCCCACGGTTCAGATGAATAGCACATTGCAAAGAAAAGCTGAGGCTGTATAAGGTTCTGGTCAGGCCCCATTTGGAACATTGTGAGCAGTTTTGGGCTCCGTATCTAAGGAAGGATGTGCTGGCCTTGGAAGGGATCCAGAGGAGGTTCACAAGAATGATCCCTGGAATGAAGAGCTTGTCGTATGAGGAACGGTTAAGGACTCTGGGTCTGTACTCGTTGGAGTTTAGAAGGATGAGTGGGGATCTTATTGAAACTTACAGGTTACTGCGAGGCCTGGACAGAGTGGATGTGGAGAGAATGTTTCCACTAGTAGGAAAAACTAGAACCAGAGGGCACAACCTCAGGCTAAGGGGACGATCTTTAAAACAGAAAGGAGGAGGAATTTCTTCAGCCAGTGAGTGGTGAATCTGTGGAACTCTTTGCCGCAGAAGGCTGTGGAGGCCAGGTCATTGAGTGTCTTTAAGACAGAGATAGATAGGTTCTTGATTAATAAGGGGATCAGGTGTTATGGGGAAAAAGCAGGAGAATGGGGAAGAGAAAAATAGTAAGAAGTTTAACAACACCAGGTTAAAGTCCAACAGGTTTATTTGGTAGCAAAAGCCACACAAGCTTTCGGAGCTGCAAGCCCCTTCTTCAGGTGAGTGGGAATTCTGTTCACAAACAGAGCATATAAAGACACAAACTCAATTTACATGAATAATGGTTGGAATGCGAATACTTACAACTAATCAAGTCTTTAAGAAACAAAACAGCATGAGTGGAGAGAGCATCAAGACAGGCTAAAAAGATGTGTATTGTCTCCAGACAAGACAGCCAGTGAAACTCTGTGGGGGTTACAAATAGTGAGACATGAACCCAATATCCCGGTTGAGGCCGTCCTCGTGTGTGCGGAACTTGGCTATCAGTTTCTGCTCAGCGACTCTGCGCCGTCGTGTGTCGCGAAGGCTGCCTTGGAGAACGCTTACCCGAATATCAGAGGCCGAATGCCCGTGACCGTTGAAGTGCTCCCCAACAGGAAGAGAACAGTCTTGCCTGGTGATTGTCGAGCGGTGTTCATTCATCCGTTGTCGCAGCGTCTGCATAGTTTCCCCAATGTACCATGCCTCGGGACATCCTTTCTTGCAGCGTATCAGGTAGACAACGTTGGCCGAGTTGCAAGAGTATGTACCGTGTACCTGGTGGATGGTGTTCTCACGTGAGATGATGGCATCTGTGTCAATGATCCGGCACGTCTTGCAGAGGTTGCTGTGGCAGGGTTGTGTGGTGTCGTGGTCACTGTTCTCCTGAAGGCTGGGTAGTTTGCTGCGGACAATGGTCTGTTTGAGGTTGTGCGGTTGTTTGAAGGCAAGAAGTGGGGGTGTGGGGATGGCTTTGGCGAGATGTTCGTCTTCATCAATGACATGTTGAAGGCTCCGGAGGAGATGCCGTAGCTTCTCCGCTCCGGGGAAATACTGGACGACGAATGGTACTCTGTCCACCGTGTCCCGTGTTTACCTTCTGAGGAGGTCGGTGTGGTTTTTCGCTGTGGCGCGTTGGAACTGTTGATCAATGAGTCGAGCGCCATATCCTGTTCTTATGAGGGCATCTTTCAGCATCTGGAGGTGTCTGTTGCGATCCTCCTCACCTGAGCAGATCCTGTGTATACGGAGGGCTTGTCCGTAGGGGATGCCGTCTTTAACGTGTTTAGGGTGGAAGCTGGAGAAGTGGAGCATCGTGAGGTTATCCGTGGGCTTGCGGTACAGTGAGGTGCTGAGGTGACCGTCCTTAATGGAGATGCGTGTGTCCAAGAATGCAACCGATTCCGGAGAGTAGTCTATGGTGAGTCTGATGGTGGGATGGAACTTGTTGATGTCATCATAGAGTTGTTTCAGTGATTGTTCACCATGAGTCCAAAGGAAGAAAATGTCATCGATGTATCTAGTGTATAGCATCGGTTGAAGGTCCCGTGCTGTGAAGAAGTCTTGTTCGAACCTGTGCATGAAGATGTTGGCATATTGAGGTGCGAATTTGGTCCCCATGGCTGTTCCGTGTGTCTGGATGAAGAACTGGTTGTTGAAGGTGAAGATATTGTGGTCCAGGATGAAGCGGATAAGATGTAAAATTGCATCTGGAAACTGGCAGTTGTTGGCGCTGAGCACTGAGGCCGTTGCAGCAATGCCATCGTCATGGGGGATGCTGGTGTAGAGTGCCGAGACATCCATTGTGACGAGGCGCGCTCCTGGTTCAACTGCTCCATGTGTGCCGAGTTTCTGTAGGAAGTCCGTCGTGTCGCGACAAAAGCTGGGGGTTCTTTGTACAATGGGTTTCAGGATGCCCTCGACATAGCCGGAGAGGTTCTCGCACAGGGTCCCATTGCCCGATACGATGGGACGGCCGGGTGTGTTTGCCTTGTGTATCTTCGGGAGGCAGTAGAGATCTCCAATGCGGGGAGTACGTGGGATGAGAGCACGGAGGGTGTTCTGAAGGTCCGGATCAAAGGTCTTGATCAGAGTGTTGAGTTGACGGGTGTGTTCTTTGGTCGGATGTACGGATCTGCAGGTAACTGTCTGTAGTGTTCCTCGTTGTTTAGTTGTCGGTACACTTCTTAAAGACTTTGTTTCTTAAAGACTTGATTAGTTGTAAGTATTCGCATTCCAACCATTATTCATGTAAATTGAGTTTGTGTCTTTATATGCTCTGTTTGTGAACAGAATTCCCACTCGCCTGAAGAAGGGGCTTGCAGCTCCGAAAGCTTGTGTGGCTTTTGCTACCAAATAAACCTGTGTTGTTAAACTTCTTACTGTGTTTACCCCAGTCCAACGCCGGCATCTCCACATGATGAGAAAAATATCAGCCATGACTGAATGGCGGAGCAGACTCGATGGGCCGAGTGGCCTAATTCTGCTTCTATGTCTTATGGTCTTCTGGTCTTATATCAACAGGTGAGAGAGAAAAGAAAGAGAGGAAATGTTGATGGGAGCGATGAAGGTAGAAGGAAGGAGGATTGTGTGGAACATAGCACTGACATTGAACAGCGGGATCAAGTAGCCTGTCTTGGTGCTGTAAAAGGATTGTAAATTCTACATGAAGTTTGCATTATCCAGGCTGGAGTTCCGACCCTGACGACACAGTCTTGTGGGTGGTTTATGGCAGAGTCTGTTACACGGACATTCAATTCAGAAATAGATCAGATGACAAGGCGCCACAAATATGTGAAGCGTATTCTTTTGAAAGTTGCAAATTGTGGCTAAATATACTTTTGATGAGATCATGTAATGTGAGTTTATTTTTGTCTGGAGTTTTGAATTCCAGGTTCTGTTAGGTTAGCAAAATAATACAATGTTCCGAGGTTTAATTACAGGCATCGCCATCACAAAGAATTCCTGGCTTCCAGAACTGTTCATGATGATATTGAGAAACCAATATGAAGGGAGAAGGTATCTACACAGTAAGAAGTCTCACAACACCAGGTTAAAGTCCAACAGGTTTATTTGGTAGCACAAGCTTTCAGAGCACCGCTCCTTCATCAGGTGAGTGGCCAAAAGCTCGTGCTACTAAATAAACCTGTTGGACTTTAACCTGGTGTTGCGAGATGTCTTCCTGTGCCCACCCCAGTCCAACTCTGGCATCTCCACATTGTATCTACACAGAGTAACGCCAAGGCTGGAAAGGCAGCACTATCTCAACATTGCACTGAAGTGAAGGATTAAATTGTGTTCCGAGGATGGACTTTAAACCTAACGCCTTTTGTCTCCGATCTTGCAAGTGAGAGGTTTACAGGGTTAGAAAGTTTCAGTTCTGATTTGGAGGAGTGTTCTAGTTTGAGACTGTGGGGGGAGTTTTCCCGTCTCGCCCACCATGGAAATAGTAGTGGGCAGGTTGGGGGGTGGGGGGATGGACTATGCAAAGGTCCGTTGAGCTCGGGGGGGATTTTCCAGTTCATGGGTGCGCGTGGCTGGAAAATCCTGCACTGTATCTTTAAATTTCAGGGGAAATGAAACGGTCAAGGAGCGAAGAACAAAGAAAAGTACAGCACAGGAACAGGCCCTTCGGCCCTCCAAACCCTAACTAAACTAAAAACAAATCCTTCTGCCCCTACTCTGTATCCCTCTATTCCCTCCCTGTCCATGGACCCATCCAGATGCCTCTTACATGTTGCTAATGTGCCTGCTTCCACCACCTCCTCTGGCAGCGCGTTCCAGGCACCCACCACTCTCTGCGTGAAAAACTTGCCCCGCACATCTCTCCTAAACTTTTTCCCTCTCACCTTCAACCTGTGCCCCCTTGTAACTGACACTTCCACCCTGGGGAAAAAGCCTCTGACTATCCACCCTGTCGATGCCTCTCATAATTGTGTAGACCTCTATCAGGTTTCCCCTCAGCCTCCACCTTACCAGTGAAAACAATCCTAGTTTATTCAACCTCTCCTCATAGCCAACACCCTCGAGACCAGGCAACATCCTGGATGGGTACATGAATATGGGGGGAATAGAGAGATATGGACTGAATAAGGGCAGAAGCGTTTAGTTCAGTTCAGCATCATGATTGGCCTGGGCTTGGAGGGCCGAAGGGCCTGTTCCTATGCTGTACTTTCCTTTGCTCTTTGTTATGTGACATATGCTGGCACCTGACAGAAATCTTGGCTGGTTTCATTGTTGAAGATCAAATAAAGAGTCAGATTATTTTATTGAGATGCAGCTTCTCGAAGTTTACACACAGGGACAATGACAGCTGTTGCTAAGTCTACAATGAAAAGACCTGAAGTCTCCTAAAACCCAGAAGGGTGTTATTGATATCAAGTTGTAAAAAGCTGCGCTGGGAGCTGTCCCTTTGTTTCTAAAATTAAAGGCCATGGTGATTGGAGAAAGTTGAATAATGTGTTTCCCACTGCCATGGAAAAGGGGCGAGAGGAAGCCCCTTTTGAGATCAGGTTACAGGCTTCCTTATAAATCCAGAAATAGCATGTGGGTAAGTGTAGTTTGGTCTAGGGTGACCTGTAGCTGTCTGGGAGGGGAAGAGCAAAAGGTTTGATATTGGTCAGTCCTTGAGCACAGAAATGTTGGGTGGGATTCTCCGGCCGCACTCGCCTGAAAACCAAATATTCCTGCCCGACTTCAATGGACCTTTACATGGTCCGCTCGCTAGAATTCCAGTGGCGGATGGGAGAATTCCGGCCATTGACTCTATCCTTCACCATGTGGAATTCCGTGGGAAGTTCATTCCCAGTTTGAAAATCTAGCCTGTGAGGCATTAAAGGTTGGGAGATTCGCCAAGCTGAGGCTAGAGGGAAATCCTCAGGAAGACTCACTGTGGAAGTTAGCATTGGAAAAGGAAAAAAGAAAAGTAAAAACCTTGGAAGCTATGAAACATTTTGGATTGGTTCCAGGCAAAGTGAGTGTTTACTTAAGTAATGTAATGAAATTGGGCTTATCAATTCAGTAAAAGTAGAAAGAAGAAAATTCTGTTCAGTAGTTCAGTTACCAATGCAAACAGAATATTGTTTCCTAAATAGTGTTGTACTTGTTTAACCATTTCATACTGTAAAAGTTTAAAAACATGCATCAGGTAACTATAGGCCGGTTAGCTTAACTTCTGTAGAAGGGAAAATGCTTGAATCTATCATCAAGGAAGAAATAGCGAGACATCTGGATATAAATTGTCCCATTGGTAAGACGCAGCATGGGTTCATGAAGGGAAGGTCATGTTTGACTAATTTGGTGGAATTCTTTGAGAACATTACATGTGCAGTGGACAATGGGGAACCTGTGGATGTGGTGTATCTGGATTTCCAGAAGGCATTTGACAAGGTGCCGCACCAAAGACTGCTACATAAGATAAAGGTGCACGGTGTTACGGGTAATGTATTAGCATGGATAGAGGATTGGTTAACTAACACAAAGCAAAGAGTGGGGGTAAATGAGTGTTTTTCTGGTTGGTGATCAGTGATGAGTGGTGTGCCTCAGGGATCAGTGTTGGGACCGCAATTGTTTACGATTTACATAGATGATTTGGAGTTGGGGACCAAGTGCAGTGTGTCAGAATTCACAGATGACACTAAGATGGGTGGAACAGCAAAGTGTGCAGAGGATGCTGAAAGTCTGCAAAGGGATATAGATAGTCTAAGTGAGTGGGCGAGGATCTGGCAGATGGAGTACAATGTTGGTAAATGTGAGGTCATCCATTTTGGTAGGAATAACAGCAAAATGGACTATTATTTAAATGGTAAAAATTTGCAGCATGCTGCTGTGCAGAGGGACCTGGGTGTCCTTCTGCAGGAATCCCATGGAGTTGGTTTGCAGGTGAAGCAGGTAATTAAGAAGGCAAATGGAATTTTGTCCTTCATTGCTAGAGGGATGGAGTTTAAAAACAGTGAGATTATGTTGCAACTGTATAAGGCGCTGGTGAGGCCACACCTGGAGTACTGTGTACAGTTTTGGTCTCCTTACTTGAGAAAGGATATACTGGCACTGGAGGGGGTGCAGTGGAGATTCACTAGGTTGATTCCGGAGTTGAGAGGGATGGTTATAAGGAGAGACTGAGTAGACTGGGGCTATACTCATTAGAATTCAGAAGAATGAGGGGAGATCTTATAGAAACATATAAGATTATGAAGGGAATAGATAAGATAGAAGCAGGGAAGTTGTTTCCACTGGCGAGTGAAACTAGAACTAGGGGGCATAGCCTCAAAATAAGGGGGAGCAGATTTAGGACTGAGTTGAGGAGGAACTTGTTCACGCAAAGGGTTGTGAATCTGTGGAATTCCCTGCACAGTGAAGCAGTTGAGGCTACCTCCTTGAATGTTTTTAAGGCAAGGATGGCCTACTCCTGCTCCTAGTTCTTATGTTCTTATCTTTCTTTAGTGGAACAGAGAGGAGAGAGAGAATGGGACAGTGTGAGAGAGGAGAGAAAGAATGGGACAGTGTGAGAGAGGAGAGAGGGAATGGGACAGTGTGAGAGAGGAGAGAGGGAATGGGAGAGTGTGAGAGGGGAGAAGGAGAATGGGACAGTGTGTGAGGAGAGAAAGAATGGGAGAGTTGGAGGCGAGAGAGAATGGGAGAGTGTAAGAGGGGAGAGAAGAATGGGCAAATATGAGGAATGAGAGCCTGGGACAGTGTGGGAGGGGAAAGGGGGAGTGGGAGAGTGTGTCACAGAGAAAGAGAGAATGGGACAGTGTGAGAGGGGAGAGAGAGAATGGGAAAGTGTGAGTGAGGAAAGAGAGAATGGCAGAGTGCGTGAGGAGAGAGAGAATGGGACAGTGTGTTCTCTTTAAGCGTTATCGGTTTCCGTCAAGTTCCCAACAACATTCCGCACGTAAAGGAAAAAGTCAGAATTTTCTCTGTTTAAGGTGCAGACCTGGTCATTATCTAGCTCTTTACTATTCCCCTCTCTGTCATCCAAAACTGAAATGCAATTGCCCTCACTCTGTGATCGATCTCAATGGAGATTAGAACAATGGGGAGGAATGGAGGGAGAGCATCGCGGGGTGGGGGGGACAGCAATGATACGTTTATCAAATTGCACTCCAGGTTTCAAGGTTAATCAGCAAAAAAAAGCAAAGGTGGCGATGAGGAGAATTTTTCTCTTCACGCAGAGAGTTGTTATGGTTTGGAATGTGCTGCTAGAAAGGACGGTGGAAGCAGATTCAATAGTAACATTCAAAAGGGTATCGGGTAAGTAGTTAAAGGGTAGAACAGGTACAGGGTAGAGTGGAGAAGCGGAATTAATTGGACAGGTCTTTCAAAGAGCCAGTACAGATATGATGGCCGAATGGCTACAATATTCTATTACAACATTCGTACAAACTTACAAATATTGACAATGCAGAAACAGACTATTCAGCTGAAGGTAAGACAATGGCCAGAATTTTCCCGTCGTGCCCGCCACGGGAATCGGAGCGGGTGAGGGGCGGACAAAGGGAGGTCCATTGACCTTGGGTGGGATTTTCTGATTTTGGGACGAGCGAGGTTGTAAGGTCCTGTCCAATGTATGTGCAGTGGCTCATGTTCCTAACCTGGAATAAGGAAACCCCGACACAGATTCCGCTGTGGCTAATGGAATCACATTGAATTCACAGCAGAGAAACAGGGTCATTCAGTCTAAGCTACACGTTGGCTTTCTCCCTCTGTCCTTCAGCTAACCCCATCAACACATCCTTCTCTCCTTTCTCCCCCATAGGCTTACTGCCTTTCCACTGAAATGCATCTGCACTGCTTACCTCAGCTTCTCCAGATGGTAGCGATTTCCACGTTCTCACTTCTCTCTGAGTAAAGATGTTTCCCCCCATTGAGTGCATCTGGGACCATCTAAATTCATGGTCTTTACATCTGGTCCCGCTCAAAGAAACAAAGAACAGTACAGCACAGGAACAGGCCCTTTGGCCCACCAAGCCTGTGCTGACACATGACAGCTTTCTAAACTAAAGACCTTTTGCCTCTACGCGGTCTGTATCCCTCCATTCCCTGCCTATTCGTGTATCTGTCAAGACGCCTCTTAAACGTTGCTTTTGTATCTGCTTTTACCACCCTCTCTGGCAGCGCATTCCAGGCACTTCCCACCCTCTGGGTAATAACTTGTCTCCCACATCTCCTTTAAACTTTCCCCCTTTTACCTTAAACCTATGGCGGCACGGTAGCACAGTGGTCAGCACTGGTGCTTCACAGCTCCAGGGACCTGGGTTCGATCCCCGGCTTGGGTCACTGTCTGTGTGGAGTTTGCACATTCTCACCGTGTCTACGTGGGTTTCCTTCGGGTGCTCCGGTTTCCTCCCACAGTCCAAAGATGTGCGGGTTAGGTTGATTGGCTATGCTAAATTGCCCCTTCATGTCCTGAGATGGTTGGATTAGCGGGTAAAATATGTAGGGACATGGGGGTAGGGCCTGGGTGGGATCGTGGTCGGTGCAGACTCGATGGGCCAAATGGCCTCTTTCTGCACGGTAGGGTTTCTATGATTCTATGTCCCCTAGTAATTGATATTTCTACCCTGGGAAAAAGACTCTGTCTATCCATGCCTCTCATAATTTTATTAACTTCTATCAGGTAGCACCTCAGCCTCTGACGTTCAAGTAAAAACAAACCAAGTTTGTCCAATTTCTCTTCATAGCTATGGCAGCATCCTTTTCCGTACCCTCTCCAAAGAGAGTACCCCCTCCATCCACTCGGGCTGAAGGCTGGCACTCTGGGAGTGCTGCACTGTCAGAGGTACCATCTTTCGGAGTTGTTAAACTCTCAGGAAGATGTAAATGATTCCCTGGCGTCCCAGGGGCACAAACTCATGGGCCGTCGAAGGTAGAAGCTTTGCAGGATTGTGGGCAAAGTACAGGACAGCGAAGTTCCCTCTGAGCTGAGAGGGTGCGTCTGCATGGGGTAATCCGGAACTTGCCTTGTGGGGAAGAGGTTGAGGACAATCAACGTTCCTTTAAAGTTGGGCAGGGGGATAAGACCATACGATATAGTAGCAGAATTAGGCCATTCGGCCCATTGAGTCTGCCCCATCATTCAATCATGGCTGATATGATTCTCATCCCCATTCCCCTGCCTTCTCCCCATAACCCCTGATCTCCTTATTGATCAAGAACTTATCTATCTCTGTCTTAAAGACACTCAATGACCTGGCCTCCACAGCCCTCTGTGGCAATGATTCACCATCCTCTGGCTGAAGAAATTCCTCCTCATCTCAGTTTTAATTAAGTGCCCCTTCACGCTGAGGTTGTGCCTTCGAGTTCTAATCTCTCCCACTAGTGGAAACCTGATGGGAATTTGAGGGTAAATTCAGAGCAGGGAGTGGGAGATGGAAAATTAGTGAGTGACCCTGAAAGACGGAAGCAGCACAGGTTAAAACGTGTACAGCATGGAATTTGGCCGCGTTATAAGTATTTATGTAAATGCAAGGAGTATATCAAATGAAGCTGATGAGCTGAGGGCACAGATAGACACACGGTAGCAAGATACCATCGCTATCGTGGAAACTTTGCACATTGCAAAGAAAAGCTGAGGCTGTATAAGGTTCTGGTCAGACCCCATTTGGAGTATTGTGAGCCGTTTTGGGCTCCGTATCTAAGGAAGGATGTGCTGGCCTTGGAAAGGGTCCAGAGGAGGTTCACAAGAACGATCCCTGCAATGAAGAGCTTGTCATATGAGGAACGGTTGAGGACTCTGGGTCTGTACTCGTTGGAGTTTAGAAGGATGAGGGGGGATCTTATTGAAACTTACAGGATATTGCGAGGCCTGGATAGAGTGGATGTGGAGAGGATGTTTCCACTAGTAGGAAAAACTAGAACCAGAGGGCACTACCTCAGGCTAAAGGGACGATCCTTTAAAACAGAGATGAGGAGGAATTTCTTCAGCCAGAGAGTGGTGAATCTGTGGAACTCTTTGCCGCAGAAGGCTGTGGAGGCCAGGTCACTGAGTGTCTTTAAGACAGAGATAGATAGGTTCTTGATAAATAAGGGGATCAGGGGCTATGGGGAAAAGGCAGGAGAATGGGGATGAGAAAAATATCAGCCATGATTGAATGGAGGAGCAGACTTGATGGGCCGAGTGGCCTAATTCTGCTCCTATATCTTATGGTCTTGTGGTCTAAAAATGACAACTCAACTTCCTGAGAATTTTCAACCAGGATGGAGAGGAGGGTAAAAACGGTGCAGGCCGAGGTGTAACATTATTAAAGGGTGGTACAATGGCATAGTGGTAGGGTGGCACGGTGGCACAGTGGGTAGCACTGCTGCCTCACAGCACCAGGGACCCGGCTCGATTCCCGGCTTGGGTCACTGTCTGTGTGGGGTTTGCACATTCTCCCCGTGTCTGCATGGGTTTCCTCCGGGTGCTCCAGTTTCCTCCCATAGTCCAAAGATATGCGGGTTAGGTGGATTGGCCATGCTGAATTGCCCCTTTGTGTCACGAGGACTGGCAGGGTACATACGTGGGGCTACGGGGATAGGGGCTGGCTGGGATTGTGCTCGGTGCAGGCTCGATGGGCCAAATGGCCTCCTTCTCGACTGTAAGGATTCTGTTCTTCTTTGATTATTGATCTGGAGATGCCGGCGTTGGACTGGGGTGGGCAAAGGAAGAAGTCTCACAACACCAGGTTAGAGTCCAACAGGTTTATTTGGAATCATGAGCTTTTGGAGCGCTGCTCCTTCATCAGGCGAGTGGAGAGCATTGGTTATAGAATCAATGACGGTTGTGAAGTGGGGGTGACATACTAAATGAAGCATCAAATGAGGCTTCCTGGTCTGAGTCCAGAAATACAAAGGAGGTATTCACACTGCCAGGAGTGGACCATATACCCCCAAATAGTGGGAGGGAGTTAGCAAAGGAAATATGTCGGGGCGTTTCTGAGTGCAGAAACAAAAGGCCAGTAATAGTTGGAGACTTCAAGTTTCCCAATATCAATCGGGATATGAACAGTGTGAAAGGCAGAGAGGACACAACATTCTTGAACTGCATTCAAGAGATTTTTTTGTTTAGCCAGTATGTAACAAGCCCGATGAGAGGCGGTGTAATTCCAGATTTAGTCTCAGGAAGTGAAGCTGGGAAAGTGGATGAAGTCGCAGCGAGGACCATTGTGGAGATAGTGGCCAGAAGTTTACCGTCCTGCCCACCACGGGAATCGGAGCGGGCGAGGGGGCGGACAATGGAAAGGTCCATTGACCTTGGGTGGACTTTTATGGTTTCGGGACGAATGAAGCCGTAAAACCCCGCCCAGTGACCCTAAAGAGTTAGATTGAGCATCATTATGGAAAAGGACTGAACAGGAGTAAAAGGTCCTCAACTGGGGAAAACTAATTTAATTCTCTGACCTTACCCGTGGCTGGGATTCTCCAGTCCCGCTGCTACCAATGGAGATTTGGCTGAGCCAACATTCTCCATTCTCGCTGGCAGCAGCAGCGGGAGTGAATGGCTGGAGAATTCCGGCCAATGATGTTACTCCCAGTGTAAATGAAGGACCCTATACCCTGCCGTTTCCACAGTGGAAGGCCTCACATGTGGTTGTGAGCACCACCTTCTCCTTCTCTCAGAATACCTGGTCACAAAGATAATCAGAAGCTCATGGGTAGAAAGAGAAACATCAGGCAAAGTCATATCTAAGGAAGGATGTGCTGGCCTTGGAAAGGATCCAGAAGAGGTTTACAAGAATGATCCCTGGAATGAAGAGCTTATTGTATGAGGAATGGTTGAAGACTCTGGGTCTGTACTCATTGGAGTTTAGAAGGATGTAGGGGGATCTTATTGAAACTTACAGGATACTGCGAGGCCTGGATAGAGTGGACGTGGAGAGGATGTTTCCACTAGTAGGAAAAACTAGAACCAGAGGGCACAACCTCAGGCTAAAGGGACGATCCTTTAAAACAGAGATGAGGGGGGATTTCTTCAGTCAGAGAGTGGTGAACCTGTGGAACTCTTTGCCACAGAAGGCTGTGGCGGCCAGGTCATTGAGTGTCTTTAAGACAGAGATAGATAGGTTCTTGATTAATAAAAGGATCAGGGGATAAGGGGAAAAGGCAGGAGAATAGGGATGAGCAAAAAATCAGCCATGATTGAATGGTGGAGCAGACTCGATGGGCCGAGTGGCCTAATTCTGCTCCTATGTCTTATGGTCTTATAGTCTAGGACACATTAGAATGAATGCAAGAAGGGAGGTAAAAGATTTTACCGAGAAGTCAGTGCACTGATCTTGAAAGTTCAGGAAGTAATAGGGAAGGCAAATGGAATGTTGGCCTTTATTTCATAGGGAATGGAATATAAAAATATGGACCCCTTGCTCAAACTATACAAGGCACCAGTCAGACCACAGTTTTGGTTCCCCTTATCTAAGGAAAGATATACAGACATTGGAGGCAATCCAGAGAAAGTTCACAAGGTTGATCCCGGGTATGGAGGGATTTTCTTATGAGGAGAGGCCTGTACTCACTGGAGTTTAGAAGAATGAAAGGCGACCTTTGTGATGATCCCCATGAGGTCCATGGGGAATCACTGATTGATCTCCTTATGGGACTCGCTGAGTTTGAGTTCCCCTGGTAACAGGCAGCTGCCTGTCCAGCTGGAACTCATTATCTGAGCATTTTGTAAGGCAGGCCCAGGGCTGGGCCTGCTAATCTTTTATCCAGGCAGGGGCAGCTGTGTGTACACCACGGGAGTGGTTTTACTTTGCATTTTATAATACAATCATACAATCCCTACAGTTCCCATCGAGTCTGTACTGACAACAATCCCACCCAGGCCCTATCCTTGTCATCCTAGGTAATCCCTCTGACAATAAGGGGTAATCCTACCCAGACCTGTTCCCTGTAACCCCACGTATTTACCCCACAAATCCCCCTAACCTACACATCTTGGGATATTAAGAGGCAATTTGGCATGGCCAATCCACCTAACCCGCACATCTTTGGACTGTGGGAGGAAACCGGGGCACCCAGAGGAAGCCCACACAGACACGGGGAGAATGTGCAGACTCCACACAGTCACCTGAGGCCGGAATTGAACCCGGGTCCCTGGCTCTGTGAGGCAGCTGTGCTAACCACTGAGTCACTGTGCCGCCCCAAAGTCATTACAACCTTACTGACCAGCTTGCCATGATCAATGCTGAGAGGCTATTTCCCCTTGTGGGAGAGTTTAGGACCAGAGGGCATAATCTCAGAGTGAGGGGGTCACCCATGTAAGACAGAGATGAGGAGGAATTTCTTCTCTCGGAGGGTAGTGAATCAGAGGGCTGTAGAGGCTGGGTCATTAAGTATGTTCAAGGCTGAGAGAGACAGATATTTGATCAGTGAGGGAATCGAGGGTTATGGGGATAAGGCGGGAAAGTGGAGTTGAGGAAACTTTCAGATCAATCATGATCTCATTGAATGGTGCAGTCGACCCGATGGGCCGAATGGCCTACTCCTGCTCCTACGTCTTATGGTCTTATATCCCGGACCCCCACATTGCTCTTTCACTTTGTCTGTTTTCGTCTCATGGAGACTAACTCTTGTAAGCAATGTAAG
This sequence comes from Mustelus asterias, assembly GCF_964213995.1. Lineage (NCBI taxonomy): Eukaryota > Metazoa > Chordata > Chondrichthyes > Carcharhiniformes > Triakidae > Mustelus > Mustelus asterias. The sequence continues at coordinate 135,224,931 of NC_135806.1, forward strand.
CAAGGCAACAAGGACAAACAGGCACACTTCAGCACCATGGAGTCTGTGAGGCATTTGATAAATAGCTGTCGACGGCAGCCAGCTGGAAACGTGGAAGGAAGGTTCCAGAAAGTAGCTGGGTCGTTGAGTACATTTTTGTTTTTTAAAGAAAGAGTAGGCTGAGTATGTGGAGTGGCCAACAGCAGACTCAGCGTGTAAAGCTGATGGCCAGGGACAGAGAGAGCAATATCTCGTCACAAGCACGCAGCAACTAAACGGTGAAAACCTTACAATGAGCACAGGTTTATAAGCCTGGCCTGTATTCCAATGTCTTTACAAAAGTAAAGTAAAGTTCATTTATTAGTCACAAGTAAGGCTTACATTAACACTGCGATGAAGTTACTGTGAAAATCCCCTAGTCGCCACACTCCGGCGCCTGTTCGGGTCAATGCACCTAACCAGCACATCTTTCAGACTGAGGGGAGATCCAGCTGAGGGGAGATCCAATAGGAGTCGATAAAATGTGTAGTGGACTTGGTGGAGTAGATACAGAGAGGCTATTTCTGGAGTTTGAGGAGTCAAGAGTGCAATGACTTCAATCAGGCCATTGAGGTTGGCCAAATGGAGTATGAACTCCCTGGTTAAGAATCCAATTGATGGGCCAATCAGGGAGTCTTTGCCTTGTACTTAACCTGGAGCGTCAGTTCCTCTGGCATGCCCGGAGGTAGACTGCTGACTGCGAGCACTCTGTGTACTGCTGTTAGAGTTTGTAAATAAAGGGACTTCGGTGAAGAGACTTCTGCCTCCACAGAATTATTACAAAGAGTGAGGTGAAATAAGCTAAAAATACAGAGTTATAAACATTGAAACATAGAAGATAGGAGCAGGAGGAGGCCATTCAGCCCTTCAAGCCTGCTCCACCATTCAAAATGATCATGGCTGATCCTCTATCTCAATGCCATATTACCGCACTCTCCCCATACCCATTGATGCCTTGAGAGTAAGGCATTTGACAAAGTCCCACATGGCAGGTTGGTTAAAAAGGTTAAGGCTCATGGGATACAAGAAGTGGCTAGATGGGTGGAGAATTGGCTTGGCCATAGGAGACAGAGGGTAGCGGTCGAAGGGTCTTTTTCCGGCTGGAGGTCTGTGACCAGTGGTGTTCCGCAGGGCTCTGTACTGGGACCTCTGCTATTTGTGATATATATAAATGATTTGGAAGAAGGTGTAACTGGCGTTATCAGCAAGTTTGTGGATGACACGAAGATGGATGGACTTGCAGATAGCGATGAGCATTGTCGGGCAATACAGCAGGATATAGATAGGCTGGAAAATTGGGCGGAGAAGTGGCAGATGGAATTTAATCCAGATAAATGCGAAGTGATGCATTTTGGAAGAAATAATGTAGGGAGGAGTTATACAATAAATGGCAGAGCCATCAGGAGTATAGAAACACAGAGGGACCTAGGTGTGCAAGTCCACAAATCCTTGAAGGTGGCAACGCAGGTGGAGAAGGTGGTGAAGAAGGCATATGGGACTTTGTCAAATGCTGATTGAAGTCATTGCACTCTTGTCTCCTCAAACTCCTTACTAGGACGGGGTATAGAGTATAAAAGCTGGAGTCTGATGATGCAGCTGTATAGAACGCTGGTTAGGCCACATTTGGAGTACTGCGTCCAGTTTTGATCGCCGCACTACCAGAAGGACGTGGAGGCGTTAGAGAGAGTGCAGAGAAGGTTTACTAGGATGTTGCCTGGTATGGAGGGTCTTAGCTATGAGGAGAGATTGGGTAAACTGGGGTTGTTCTCCCTGGAAAGACGGAGAATGAGGGGAGATCTAATAGAGGTGTACCACTGGGGGTTGTTCTTATGTTACTGTTGGGTTAGGATGTTGTCACTGTGGGGGTTGTATAATGTTGTTGGGTTAGGGTGTTTACCTGTGGTAAATGTTATTATGGCACATCCCGGTGGGGCCCCACCTCCGGAGGAGAGGTATAAGACCCTCTGCTCCGGCAGACCCCTCCAGTCTGAACTGGTGTACTCGTGTTAGTTAGTTCCATTGTTTGATAATAAAAGCCTTCAATAACTGAAGCCTTGTTCCACGTGCTTGATTGTCGCGCATCAATTTTATTATCAAACAGAAAACTCTCAGCAGTAAAAAGAGAGTATGGAACAGATATTAAAACCAGATCGTCTGGCGTTGGACCCACGTGCGGTCGGTGCCGCTAACACCTTCGACCACTGGTGGAAGTGTTTCGAAGACTACCTGGCAGCCTCTGTAGCTGTTACTACAGACAGCGACAAACTCCAAGTCCTCCACGCAAGGGTAAGCGACACGATGTATCTTGCGATTCGTGCGGCCACCACTTACCCGAGGGCCGTCGAGCTCTTGAAGAAATGATACACGAAACCACCCAACGAGATACACGCTCGTTACCTCCTCGCTACACGACGTCGGCAGTCGGGCGAAACCATGGAGGACTACGCCAATGAGCTCCTGCAGCTTGCCAGGGGTTGCGATTGTAAAGACGTATCAGCCGAACAATACATGTACGACCTCGCCCGAGACGCGTTCGTGGCAGGGGTAGGGTCCTCGTACATCCGGCTTAAGTTACTGGAGAAAGGGAACCTCAACTTGACCCAAGCGATGGAGATGGCTGAGATGCTGGAAGCGGCGTCGAAAAGCTTGGCTCTGTACCCCGAGGACCACGTGGAGACAACGTGGCAAGAGCAAGCTCAAATCCCTCCTCGCCCCGCGGGCTCGTGCTCCCATATCGATCCGACGACGGCGGCAGCTCCAGGCGGCCAGCGATGCTATTTTTGCGGTGGGGCCAAGCATCCACGGCAACAGTGTCCTGCAAAAACGGCAATCTGCAGCCAGTGCGGTAAAAAGGGCCACTATGGTAAAGTTTGCAGGTCGAAGTCCAAAAACGGCAGTGCAGCTTGTAACCCTCCAGAGCGGAGACAATCTCCTTCGGCGTCGCAGTACCCACGAGGTCCGACCACGTGCGAATCCAGGACGGCGCCATCGTGGCTGACGGAGGAGGAGGAAGACCACCAGGAGTCGCTACGTTTGGCGCCCTCGCCCACGTGCGATTCATGGGGGCGGCCATCATGGTCCACGACGACTAGGAGCGACCAGCAGGGGTCCTCAGCATCAACATCGGCGGCATGCAGTGACGCCCAGGGGCCAACGGTGGCGTCGATCTCCCTGGACCAGACAAAGCATCACAGGCTTGAGAATTCCATGATGGATATCAAGGTAAATGGTCGTACTGTGAATTGTCTGTTTGACAGTGGGAGCACCGAGAGTTTCATACACCCTGACACTGCTAAAAGGTGTGGACTCCGGGTTCTACCTGCCAAGCAGACAATTTCCATGGCATCACGGTCCCGGTCTGTACCGATCCAAGGACGATGTATGGTAACTCTAGAGGTACAGGGCACAATTTACGAGCAATACAGGCTCCTTGTGTTACCTCACCTTTGTGCGCCAATTCTCCTCGGACTAAATTTTATGGTCCACATGAAGAGTGTGATCCTACAGTACGGTGGGCCACTCCCTTCACTGGCAGTAGGGAATCAGCCGCAGCCTCCAAATTGCCCAAAGCGCCCCGCATGCAATCTTTCCACTCTGAAAATCACTACACCATCTTTATTTAAGAATCTGGTACCAGGCTGCAAGCCCATCGCTACTAAGAGTAGGCGTTACAGCGCTGAAGACCGGATCTTTATTAGATCTGAGGTTCAGCGGCTCCTCAAGGAAGGGATCATACAGGCCAGTGCTAGTCCGTGGAGAGCGCAGGTCGTGGTAGTCAAAAGCGGGAACAAACCTCGGATGGTCATCGACTACAGTCAGACCATTAACCGTTATACGCAGCTGGATGCGTATCCTCTCCCGCGCATTTCTGATATGGTCAATCAGATTGCGCAGTACCGAGTGTTCTCTACCATAGACCTTAAGTCAGCCTACCATCAACTCCCCATCCGCCCAGAGGACCGACAATATACGGCTTTTGAGGCGGATGGTCGTCTATACCATTTTCTCAGGGTTCCATTTGGTGTCACCAATGGGGTCTTGGTCTTCCAGCGTGCTATGGACCGAATGGTGGACCAGAACGGGTTGCGGGCTACCTTCCCGTACCTGGATAACGTCACCATCTGCGGCCATGACCAGCAGGGCCATGACACGAATCTCCAACACTTTCTGCGCACTGCATCTCGCCTGAATCTGACCTATAACAGGGAGAAGTGCGTATTCCATACGCGCAGGTTAGCCATCCTTGGATACGTGGTGGAAAACGGGGTCATTGGCCCTGATCCAGACCGTATGCGCCCCCTTACTGAACTTCCCTTGCCCGCTAGCACGAAAGCACTGAGGAGATGCCTCGGGTTCTTTTCGTATTATGCGCAGTGGGTCCCCAACTACGCGGACAAAGCTCGTCCGCTCATCAAGTCCACGACCTTCCCACTCACGCCGGAGGCCCAATTGGCCTTCAAGGCCTTGAAAAGCGACATTTCGAAAGCCACGATGCACGCGGTGGATGAATCCATCCCTTTCCAGGTGGAGAGTGATGCATCTGATTTCGCCCTAGCCGCCACACTAAACCAGGCAGGCAGGCCCGTCGCGTTCTTTTCCCGCACCCTTCAAGGCCCCGAAATTCGGCACTCAGCGGTGGAGAAGGAGGCTCAGGCCATTGTGGAGGCAGTCAGACACTGGCGCCATTACCTGGCGGGGAAGTGATTCACTCTGATCACGGATCAACGATCCGTGGCGTTTATGTTCAGTAACACGCAGAGGGGCAAGATCAAGAACGATAAGATCTTGCGGTGGAGAATTGAGCTCTCCACCTATAATTATGATATTATGTATCGTCCAGGGAAGCTCAATGAGCCCTCGGATGCCCTCTCGCGCGGAACATGCGCCATCATGCAGGAGGACCGCTTGAAGGCCCTCCACAATGACCTGTGTCATCCTGGAGTCACCCGACTCTACCACTTCGTCAAAGCCCGCAACCTGCCCTACTTGGTGGAGGATGTCAGGTCAGTGACGAGAAGCTGTCGGATTTGCGCAGAATGCAAACCGCACTTTTATCGACCGGACCGGGCACAATTGGTCAAGGCCACTCGCCCTTTCGAGAGGCTGAGTGTGGATTTTAAGGGCCCCCTTCCCTCAACGGACCGGAACGTCTATTTCCTCAATATAATAGATGAGTACTCCCGGTTCCCGTTTGTTGTCCCCTGTGCGGACACGTCGACTGCCACCGTGATTAAGGCATTTAGTGAGCTTTTTACCCTGTTCGGGTACCCCTGCTACATTCATAGCGACAGGGGCTCGTCGTTCATGAGCAACGACTTGAGGCAATTCCTGCTCTCATTCGGGATTGCCTCTAGTAGAACCACGAGCTACAACCCTAGGGGTAACGGACAGGTGGAAAGGGAGAATGCTACAGTCTGGAAGGCTGTCCTACTGGCACTGAAATCCAGGGGCCTTCCAGTCTCCCGTTGGCAGGAGGTCCTTCCAAATGCGCTCCATTCTATCCGCTCCCTCCTGTGTACGGCAACCAATGCTACTCCCCACGAGAGGATGTTCTCATTCCCTCGGAAGTCGTCCTCGGGGATCTCATTACCAGCCTGGTTGACGTACCCAGGACTCGTCCTTCTGCGGCGACATGTGAGGGCTCGCAGGTCCGACCCCTTGGTCGAACCGGTCCAACTCCTCCACGCCAACCCTCAGTATGCCTATGTGGCATATCCTGATGGGCGAGAGGACACTGTCTCCACTCGAGACCTGGCGCCCGCAGGGGACGTAGCAACTCCTGTCGCTCCCATACCCCCTGTCACGAATCCCCTACTACTTATTTCTTCCCCAGACGTGGCGCGGTCAGCACCGGGACCAGTGCATAACAGTTATACTCCCATGTACAGCTTGCCTGAGACTCGGAGATCGGCGCCACCACAGAAGGTTCCAGGATCCCCTGCACCATCGCCTCACCAGGGCCAACCGGCCCGGGAGTCCTCGAGGGGACAGCCGGACGCTGTTTTGGAGAGAACGCCACCGCAAGCACCTGCTCCGGTTTCGCAACCGGTGTTGAGGAGATCACAGCGACGGTGCGGTCCTCCAGACCGTCTGGACTTGTGAATTTTGTACATATATGACCTGTTTTTTGCACCCCGCCGGCCTTTGTTTTTAAAGGAGGGGTGAATGTGGTGAACCATCGTTGGTTACCACTGGGGGTTGTTCTTATGTTACTGTTGGGTTAGGGTGTTGTCACTGTGGGGGTTGTATAATGTTGTTGGGTTAGGGTGTTTACCTGTGGTAAATGTTATTATGGCACATCCCGGTGGGGCCCCGCCTCCGGAGGAGAGGTATAAGACCCTCTGCTCCGGCAGGACCCCTCCAGTCTGAACTGGTGTACTCGTGTTAGTTAGTTCCATTGTTTGATAATAAAAGCCTTCAATAACTGAAGCCTTGTTCCACGTGCTTGATTGTCGCGCATCAACAACATTATGAAGGGGATAGGTAGGGTGAACGGTGGGAAGCTTTTTCCCAGATCAGAAGTGACGATCACGAGGGGTCATGGGCTCAAGGTGAGAGGGGCGAAGTATAACTCAGGTATTAGAGGGATTTTTTTACACAGAGGGTGGTGGGGGCCTGGAATGCGCTGCCAGGTAGGGTGGTGGAGGCAGACACGCTGACATCGTTTAAGACTTACCTGGATAGTCACATGAGCAGCCTGGGAATGGAGGGATACAAACGATTGATCTAGTTGGACCAAGGAGCGGCACAGGCTTGGAGGGCCGAAGGGCCTGTTTCCTGTGCTGTACTGTTCTTTGTTCTTCTTTGTTCTTTGAGAGTCTATAAATCTACCTATCTTTCAGTATATTCAGTGGCTTGGCCTCCCCAGCTTTCTGTGGTCGAGAATTCCATAGGTTCACCACCTACTGAGCGAAGACATTTTAAAAAATTCATTCATGGGACATGGGCGTCGCTGGCTAGGCCAGCATTTATTGCCCATCCCTGGTTACCCCTGAACTGAGTGGCTTGCTAGGCCATTTCAGAGGGCAGTTGAGAGTCAACAACATAACTGTGTCTCTCGAGTCACATGTAGGCCAGACCAGGTAAGGATGGCAGATTTCCTTCCCTAAAGGACATTAGCGAACCGGATGGGTTTTTACAACAATGGTTTCATGGTCATCAGTAGAATTTTTAATTCCAGATATTTTTTATTGAATTCAAATTCCACCATCTGCCATGGTGGGATTTGAACCCAGGTCCCCAGAACATTAGCTGAGTTTCTGGATTAATAGTTGAGCGATAATACCACTAGGCCATCGCCTCCCCAGTTTCTCAGCCCTAAATGGCCTACCCCATACCCTGCGATTGTGCCCCCTTGTTCCAGAAAGCTCCCAACCCCACAATTTAAGTCACCAAATGATTACTGTGGCACCCTTGTTACATGCACCTTAAATTTCTTGCTGAATGCCAACCCTGACCTTGCCACTACTGTTTGGAGGTCTATCGACAACTCCCTCTGATGTTTTCTGGCCCTTGTTGCTTCTTAGCTCCACACAGACTGATTATAAATTTAGATTTACTGAGCCAATATCCTCTCCCACTGTTGTACTGGGATGTTATCCTTAAATAACAACTTCACCCTACATCCTTTCCCAACCCGTCTAGCCTGTCCAGGTCCCACTCTCCCCAGAATCAGTCCCAATGCCTCAGGAATCTAATTCATCTGGGTTTATTCTCCTACTCCTGTTCTTGCTAGCATGTGGGAGTAATCCTGAGATTGCTACCTTTGATGTCCTGCTTTTTAATTTATTTCCGAGCTCCCTATATTCTGCTTCCAGGACCACATCCCTCTTCTTACCTACCTCATTGGTACCGATATGGATCATGACCTCTGGCCTCTCACTCTCCCCCCTTCAGAATGCCCTACAGCTGTTCAGTGGCACTCTTGACCCTGGCACCAGGGAGGCAACGCAACATCCTGGTGCCATCTCTACGGCTGCAGAAATGTCTACTTGCTCCCCTTACAATAGAATCCCCTATCACTATTACTCTCCCACTCCTTACTCTCCAACACTGTGGCGCTGAACCACTCGTGGTGCCATGGACCTGGCTCTTGGTGCATTCCCTCGAGAAACCACCTCCCCCAGCATTATCAAAACTGGAGAGCCTGTTAGAGAGGGAGATGGACGTGGGCTCTCCTGCACTACCTGTCTTGTGCTCACGCTCCGTCCGATGGTCACCCAACCCTTTTCTGCTGGGGCCTTGATCTCCAGGGTGACCACCTCACTGTGCCCTCACTGTGCCTTCACTGTACATGCCATCCACAGAGATCTCACCCTTACGCCTGCTCCACAGTGACTCCAGCTCCGATTTAGATGGAATACACAGAAACATAGAAAAATAGGAACAGGAGGAGGCCATTCAGCCCTTCGAACCTGCTCCACCATTCATTTTGATCATGGCTGATCATCCAACTCAACAGCCTGATCCCGCCTTCCCCCATATCCTTCGATCCCGTTTGCCCCAAGTGCTATATCTAATTGCTCCTTGAAAATATATAGGCTGGAATTCTCCCCCAAAAATTCTAAGTATCGAATTCACGTGAAAACTGGAGTAAATCACGCTGTTTCTTTCAGCGGGGTTTTCAAAATGAATCTCCCACAGTCTGTGCATTGCAGAGTGCCTCAGTGTGAATCAGCCCGGAGACCTCAGTCCTGGGCCCGCAAATCATTAAAAAAATATATCCTAATTAGTATTACCATAATTTATGCGCCTCCCTGCAGGTTTTCGGGGCAGATGTGATGCCGCCGGAATTCCGACGCTGGGAGACGCTAGTCGGCTGGGAGGCCCAGTGTGGATCCCACGCATTGGGCGCCGCTGGATGGGAAAATCACCCCCACAATGTTTTAACCTCAATTACTTCCTGTGGTAATGAATTCCACAGGCTCACCACTCTTTGGGTGAAGAAATGTCTCCTCACCTCCGTCCTAAACGGTCCACCCCGAATCCTCAGACTGTGACCCCTGGTTCCGGACTCCCCCACCATCGGGAACATCCTCCCTGCATCTACCCTGGCTAAACCTGTTTGAATTTTATAAGTTTCTATGAGATTCCCCCCTCATTCGTCTGAACTCCAGCAAATACAATCCGAACCAACTTAGTCTCTCCTCATACATCAGTCCCACCATCCCTGGAATCAGCCTGGTAAACATTCTCTGCACTCCCTCTACAGCAAGGACATCCTTCCTCAGATAAGGAGACCAAATCTGCACATAATATACAAGATTTTGATTTGATTTGATTTGATTTTGATTTGACTTATTATTATCACATGTATTAGTATACAGTGAAAAGTATTGTTTCTTGCGCGCTATACAGACAAAGCACATAGAGAAGGAAAGGAGAGGGTGCAGAATGTAGTGTTACAGTCATAGCTAGGGTGTAGAGAAAGATCAACGTAATGCAAGGTAGGTCCATTCAAAAGTCTGATGGCAGCAGGGAAGAAGCTGTTCTTGAGTCGGTTGGTACATTGGGTTCAATTCCTGGCTTGGGTCACCAGCTGTGTGGAGTTTGCACGTTCTTCCCCTGTCAGCGTGGGTTATCCTCGGGTGCTCCAGTTTCCACAGTCCAAAGATGTGCGGGTTAGGTGGATTGGCTATGCTAAATTAATTGCCCCTTGGTGTCAGGGGGATTGGCAGGGTAAATATATGGGATAGGGCCTGGGTGGGATCGTTGTCGGTGCAGTCTCGATGGGCCGAATGGCTTCCTTCGCACTGCAGCGATTCTAAGTTCTGAGGCAAGTTTTTGTTGGGTCCGGGATCAAGGAATATGGAGTTGAGGGTGCAACTGGAGTTGAAGTAGAGATCAGCCACTGTCTAACTGAATGGTGGAATAGGCTTGAAGGGCTGAATGGCCTCTTCCTGTCCCTATGCTGCTGAAGTCATTTCTCATCAGCTCTTTAGTCGAGCTGATTAACAGGAGGACTGACATGATGAAGAGGGGAATGTCATGCAAGCACATTATGTGTTTATCCGATAAATCAACACAGCTATTCTCGGCTGTTTAGTGGTGCTGTAGATAGTTAGGGTACTGGCTCAGAAGGTCAGGAGTTTAAATTTCACCATGCGAACTTGTGGAACTGAAAATTAAATCCGTGAAGTTACGGACTGGCATGTCAGGCTAAAATAGACAAAATAAATTATCATCAAGAAGTCACGAATACCACCCTCAGCACAAGAAGGACTTTCAATGTCTTTCACCTCATTCTGTGTTTATCTGAACAATGTTTAATTTCTCAGAATTTATTTATCTTTTAAATTCCCTGGACAGTGTTGTTACAAACAGGCAGATACATGAGCTGTGGCACTTCCTGATGCAGCCTACTCGAGTGATACTAAGATAATTGCCCCTTGTGGATTTGACTACAGGGGGTAATGGACAGGAGGTTTAGATGATGCACACTGCTGCCACCGTGAATCGATGCTGGAGGATGGGGTTCCTATAAAGCGGGGCTGCTCTGTCCTGGATGGTGTCGAGCTTCTTGAGTGTTGTTGGAGCTGCACCCATCCAGACAAGTGGGGAGTATTCCATCACACTCCTGACTTGTGCCGTGCAGATGGTGGACAGGGTTTGGGGCATTAGGAGGTGAGTTACTTGCTGCAGGATTCACAGCCTCTGACCTGCTCTTAGAACCCTAGAGATATAGAAAATCAGAGCAGAAGGAGGCCATTCGGCCCTTCGAGCCTGCTCACTCACTCATTATGATCATGGCTGATCATTCAACTCAGTAACCTGATCTCACTTTCCTCCCATATCCTTTGGTCCTTTGAGCCCCAAGAGCTTTATCTAACTCCTTCTTGAAATAGTACAATGTTTTGGCCTAAACTACTTTCTGTGGTAGTGAATTCCAGCAAATAGAATCCTAACCAACTCAATCTCCCCTCACATGTCAATCCCGCTATCCCAGGAATCAGTCTGGTAAACCTTCACCCACACTCGCTCTAAGCAAGAACATCCCTCTTCAGATAAGGAGACCAAAAATGCAAAAACAAATTTCTAGGTGTGATCTCACTAAGGCCCTGTATAATTGCAGCAAGACATCCCTGCTCCTGTACTCGAAACCTCTCGTTATGAAGGCCAACATACCACTTGCCTTCTTTACCGCCTGCTGCACCTGCATGCTTACCTTCAGCGACTGGTGTACTAGGACTCGTTGCACATAAGACCATAAGACCATAACACATAGGACCAGAATTAGGCCACTCAGCCCATCGAGTCTGCTCCGCCATTCAATCATGGCTGATATTTTTCTCATCCCCATTCTCCTGCCTTTTCCCCATAACCCCTGATCCCCTTATTAATCAAGAACCTATCTATCTCTGTCTTAAAGACACTCAATGACCTGGCCTCCACAGCCTTCTGCGGCAAAGAGGTCCACAGATTCATTCCCTTTTGTAAATCCATGCTGACTCTGTCTAGTACTGTTTTCCAAATTCTCTGCTATAAAATCTTTGGAGTATAAAATTTTCCCCTTTACCAGTATCAGACTGACTGGTCTATAATTCCCCGTTTTCCCTCTACCTCCCTTTTTAAATAGTGGGGTTACATTAGCTACCCTCCAATCTGTAGATGACCACCAATGCATACACTATTTCTCAGGCCATTTCCTCAAGTCCTTTGGAATCAAGATTCTCAAGCTCTGGGGATTTATCGGCCTAAAATCACATCTATTTCCCCAACACCATTTCTCTATTAATACTGACCTCCTTCGGTTCCTCCGTCCCACTAAAACCTGTGTAAGCCAACACTTCTTGTAGCCACAGAATTTGTATGGTGGTCCAATTCAGGTTCTGGTCAATGGTAACCCCCAGAATGTTGACAGTGGGGGTTTCAGTGATGATAATGCCATTGAATGTCGATGGGAATGGTTAAATTCTGTCTTGCTGGAAACGATCCGTGTTGTGTGGCACAAATGTTACTTGTCACTTTCAGCCCAAACCTGGATATTTACCAAGCTTTGCTTCTTAAAATATATTAAAGCTGACTTAAGTTTTTATATTTCACTATTCATAGCCTCAAAACATCCCAGAACACTTTACAGGCAATTAAATACTTTTAACACCTCGTCACTGCTTTAATGGAGGCAGAGCAGTCAATTTACACACAGCAAGCTCCCACATACAGCAAAGTGATAATGACCAGAATTTGATTTGATTTATTATTGTCACATGTATTAACATACAGTGGAAAGTATTGTTTCTTGCACGCTATACAGACACAACATACTGTTCATAGAATACATAGGGGAGAAGGAAAGGAGAGGATGCAGAATAAAGTGTAAAAGAATTAGAGCACAGTTTTAAAAGCATAGAGTGAGAGTAAAAGATAGAATTAGAGGGTATGCTGGGGACAGCTCACAGGTAGTCGCCACACACCTTTTTTATTCAATCGTAGGACATGGGTGTCGCTAACTGGGCCAGCATTTATTACCCATCCCTAGTTGCCCTTGAACTGAGATAATCAGCCATGGATATCTAAGGAAATAAAGGAGGGTATCAAATTAAAAGAAAATGCATACAACGTGGCAAAGATTAGTGGGAACCGAGAGGATTGGGAAACCTTTAAAGGTCAACGGAAAGCCACGAGAAAAGCTATAAAGAAAAGTAAGATGGATTATGAGAGTAAACTAGCTCAGAATATAAAAACAGATAGCAAAAGTTCCTCCAAATTTATAAAATGAAAAAGAATGGCTAAAGTAAACATTGGTCCTTTAGAGGATGAGAAGGGGGATGTAATAACAGGAAATGAGAAAATGGCTGAGGCTTTGAACAGGTATTTTTGTGTCGGTCTTCACAGTGGAAGACACAAATAACATGCCAAAAATTGATGACAGGAAGGCTATGGCAGGTGAGAACCTAGAAACTATCATTATCACGAAAGAGGTAGTGTTGGGCAAGTTAATGGGGCTAAAGGTAGACAAGTCTCCTGGTGCTGATGGAATGCCTCCCAGGGTACTAAAAGAGATGGCGGGAGAAATAGCAAATGCACTAGTGGTAATTTACCAAAATTCATTGGACTCTGGGGTGGTTCCTGCAGATTGGAAAACAGCAAATGTGACGCCACTGTTTAAAAAAGGAGGTAGACAAAAGATGGGTAACTATAGGATGGTTAGTTTAACTTCTGCAGTAGGGAAAATGCTTGAATCTATCATCAATGAAGAAATAGCAAGGCATCTGGATATAAATTGTCCCATTGGTAAGACGTAGCATGGGTTCCTGAAGGAAAGGTCATGTTTGACTAATTTGGTGGAATTCTTTGAGAACATTACAGGTGCAGTGGACAGTGGGGAACCTGTGGATGTGGTGTATCTGGATTTCCAGAAGGCATTTGACAAGGTGCCGCACCAAAGACCGCTGCATAAGATAAAGGCTTTTGCTACCAAATAAACCTGTTGGACTTTAACCTGGTGTTGTTAAACTTCTTACAAGATAAAGGTGCACAGTGTTGCGTGTAATATATTAGCATGGATAGAGGATTGGTTAGCTGACAGAAAGCAAAGAGTGGGGGTAAATGGGTGTTTTTTTGGTTGGCGATCAGTGACTAGTGGTGTGCCTCAGGGATCAGTGTTGGGACCGCAATTGTTTACAATTTACATAGATGAATTGGAGTTGGGGACCAAGTGTAGTGTGTCAAAATTCGCAGATGACACTAAGATGAGTGGCAAAGCAAAGTGTGCAGAGGATGCTGAAAGTCTGCAAAGGGATATAGATAATCTAAGTGAGTGGGCGAGGGTCTGGCAGATGGAGTACAATGTTGGTAATGTGAGGTCATCCATTTTGGTCAGAATAACAGCAAAATTGACTACTATTTAGATGGTAAAAAATTGCAGCATGCTGCTGTGCAGAGGGACCTGGGTGGCCTTGTGCAGGAATCACAAGGAGTTGGTTTGCAGGTGTAGCAGGTAATTAAGAAGGCAAATGGAATTTTGTCCTTCATTGCTCGAGGGATGGAGTTTAAAAACAGCGAGGTTATGTCGCAGCTGTATAAGGTGCTGGTGAGGCCACACCTGGAGTACTGTGTACAGTTTTGGTCTCCTTACTTGAGAAAGGATATACTGGCACTGGAGGGGGTGCAGTGGAGATTCACTAGGTTGATTCCGGAGTTGAGAGGGTTGGCTTATGAGGAGAGACTGAGTAGACTGGGGCTAAACTCATTGGAATTCAGAAGAATGAGGGGAGATCTTATAGAAACATTTCAGATTATGAAGGGAATAGATAAGATAGAAGCAGGGAGGTTGGTTCCACTGGCAGGTGAAACTAGAACTAGGGGGTATAGCCTCAAAATAAGGGGAAGCAGATTTAGGATTGAGTTGAGGAGGAACTTCTTCACACAAAGGGTTGTGAATCTGTGGAATTCCCTGCCCAGTGAAGCAGTTGAGGCTACCTCGTTGAATGTTTTTAAGGCAAGGGCAGATAAATGTTTGAGCATTAAAGGAATTAAGGGTTATGGTGAGCGGGTGGGTAAGTGGAGCTGAGTCCACAAAAAGATCAGCCATGATCTTATTGAATGGTGGAGCAGGCTCGAGGGGCCAAATGGCCTACTCCTGCTCCTAGTTCTTATGTTCTTCTGAGTGACTTGCTGGGCCATTTCAGAGGGCAGTTGAAAATCAACCACATTGCTGTGGCTCTGGAATCACATGTAGGCCAGACCATGTGAAGACGGCAGATTTCCTTCCCTAAAGGACATGAGTGAACCAGATGGGTTTTTTCTGACAATTGACAATGGTTTCACGGTCATCAGTAAATTCTTAATTCCAGATATTTTTTATTGAATTCAAATTCCACCATCTTCCGTGGCGGGATTCGAACCTGGGTCCCCAGAACATTAGCTGAGTTTCTGGATTAACAATCTAGCGATAATACCACTCGGCCATCACCTCCCGTCTGGCGCCATCTTGAATTCATTGAAGTTGGTGATGCTGGTTGAGGGACAAACCTTGGCCAGGGCACTGGGGAGGAACCATCGGGGTTTCTGGGAGATAGTGGGGACATTCCGTATCCCCTGGCGGGGGCAGAACGGAATCTCTGTTTCACGTCTCATTCTAAAGACGGCACCTCGGACAGTGCGGCACCTCCCGCAGTGAGATGTCCAGCCCGGGCTGCCACTGAGCTGCAGCGAGTGGACACTGAAAGATTGAGATAAGATGAAGGTTGCTGAGGCTATTCAGTGAAGCCAGCGCAGACTGACAGAATGCAATCTCTGACGTTCTGCTGGGGTTTGTCCCACCTGCTCACTGCCTGAAGTCAATGAGACCCCTGGGAGCAAGTCGTCTATTTTTAGTTTACTTTTTTGCAATTTGTGGTCTTTTTTACAGCCATTAGTTGCTGACAGGCATATCCACTGCATCAAGCAAATGGGGAAGTCTTGTCAGATGCAGCCTAATGGATTGCCTCTTCATCCTGAAACAGTGCATTACATGTCAGGCGATGGAATGTGAGTTAGCCTCTTGTCAGGAGATAACGGCCAGTCGCAGTTTGCTCTTCGTTCTAAAGCTATTCTTCATCACACAATCAAAGCACGTTTCCAATGTTACGATATCAAAATCTTACACTGCGCTGCCAGAGGAGGTGGTGGAAGCAGGCACATTCGCAACATTTAAGAGGCATCTGGATGGGTACATGAATAGGGAGGGAATAGAGGGATATGGACTGAGTAAGGGCAGAAGGTTTTTATTAGTTTAGTTAGGACAGCATGATCAGCACAGGCTTGGAGGGCCGAAGGGCCTGTTCCTGTGTTGCACTTTGCTTTGTTCTTGCTCTTGTTCTACCTATGGAGCAATGAAAAGCACGGCTGACGCTGCAGGGCAGTACTGAGGGAGTGCTGCACTGTTGGAGACGCTGCCTTTCGGATGAGGCGTTAAGTGAAAGCCCTGTCTACCTGCTTGGGTGGGTATCAAAGATCCCTGGGTGTTATTTTGAAGAAGAAAAGGAGCGTTATCCTGGATATTGGCCGTATTTTCCGGACTTGCACACCCCGCTATTGCTGTCAGCGAGAATGTGATGCCAAATCTCCGATCACAGCAGCGGGACTGGAGAATTCCAGCCGCGGGCAAGGTTGGAGAATTCTGGCCTCAATCCCCCAATCAACATCGCACAAAAAAATCAGATGATCTGGTCATCACCACATTGTGTCCTTGTTGTGCCAGGAAATCTGGATGCCAGATTTCCTGCGTTACAACAGTGACTATATTGCAAAATAGAGCACCACACTGGCTGTCGGCTATTTCGAGGCATATGGGGGCAGTGAAAAACTCTGTACCATTGCAAGTTTGATAGATTTGGCAAGTCCTCTCCAACTCTCATCATCTTTTACAGATGCACTATGGAAAGCATTCTTTCTGGTTGTATCACAGCTTGGTATGGCTCCTGCTCTGCCCAAGACCACAAGAAACTACAAAGGGTCATGAACGAAGCCCAGTCTCTTACACAAACCAACCTCCCATTCATTGACTCTGTCTACACTTCCCGCTGTCTCGGCAAAGCAGCCAGCATAATTAAGGACCCCACACACCCCGGACATTCTCTCTTCCACCTTCTTCCGTTGGGAAAATGATACAAAAGTCTGAGGTCACGTACCAACTGACTCAAGAACAGCTTCTTCCCTGCTGCCAACAGACTTTTGAATGGACCTACCTCGCATTAAGTTGATCTTTCTCTACACCCTAACTATAACTGTAACACTACATTCTGCACCCTCTCCTTTCCTTCTCTATGTATGATATGCTTTGTCTGTACAGCTTGCAAGAAACAATAGTTTTCACTGTCTACTAATACATGTGACAATAACAAATCAAATCAAATCAAAATCAAATCAAAGAAAAGTTGATTCTCTGTGCGTCAATTGTGGGGGAGGAATTTAGCATTGCTACAGACAAAAAGCAACTGTGTGGGACTATACACAACTGGCCTTACCAAGAGCCAGCACCAGCACAGCGGGACTAATGGCCTCCTTCTGTGCTGAAAGCCTGTACGATTAGAGGGTATAAGCTATAAGGAGAGGCTGGACAAACTAGGGTTGTTTTCTCTGGAGCGGCGGAGGCTGAGGGGAGACCTGATAGAAGTCTATAAAAAACTATGAGAGGCATAGGTAGGGTTGACAGTCAGAATCTTTTTCCCAGCGTTGAAATGTCTAACACTAGGGGGCATGCACTTAAGGTGAGAGGGGGAAGGTTCAAAGGAGATGTGAGGGGCAAGTTTTTTTACACAGAGAGTGGTAGGTATCTGGAACCCACTGCCAGGGGTGATGGTGGAGGCAGATAATATAGGGGCACTTCTGGGGCTTTTAGATAAGCACATGAATATGCAAGGAATAGAGGGACACTAAGTGTCTTGGGATTGTGATCGGTACAGACTCGATGGGCCGAATGGCCTCTTTCTGTGCTGTAGGATTTCTATGTTCTCTATGTTCTATATGGACCAAGGGCAGACAGAAGGGGTTAGTTTAATTTGGCATCATGTTCGGCACATCGTGGGTCGAAGGGCCTGTTCCTGTGCTGTATTGTTCTACGTTCTATTATTCTCCAATCCTAAGTTGGCAAGGTGTGACCTTGCAACAACTTTCCAATGAATGTTTGGCTCCCTTGTCTGGAGTGGGAACGTTGCACGCGAGTGGTGTTCATGCAATTATGGGATCGTCCACAATCATTTCACAGGAATGCAGAAGGAGCCACAGTCTCTGTTTTCCCTTGCAGTAGCACGAAAGCTAACCCCATTCCCACCCGTAACCCATTGCCTGCCTGACTGGTGAGGGGTACCGTGCCTCGCATTCATCCCAACGGCCCCACAGGGCACTCACCCAGTTCAGTAGAATTCAATGGAGAGTAACGGGAACGCTGCTTAAGGGAGGAATTGGCAACTCAATGGGATGTTTGCGTTCTTCTTTTGACATTGATGCCTCTTTGCCTCTTATTCGCAGGATTGGGAATTGCCACTAAATGTCTCGGCAGGGTGAGGTTTTACCAGACAATGGGTGTGGGGCTAGGAGGATGATGGGGGGTGGGGGGGGAGATCGGTGGAGGTTGGGCAGGGGGGGGGGGGGGGGGGGGTGGATGTTGGAGGATGACGATCCTCCGCACTTGAGTGGGTCCCCACAGCCCTACAGACTCAGAGTGATACCCATTAATTAATACAATCACAGGAATACAAATGTTTGTTCTTCCCCCTGACATTGGCATACTTGTGAATTATCCTGATGAGTGCAAGATGAAAAGTTTTGACAAAGTGTCTTTTTTTTAGCAACACGCATGCATTACTGAAAAACATGATCGAAGTTTACAAAATTATGAGAGGCGTGGATAGAATGGACAGTCGGATTCTTTTCCCCAGAGTAGAAATGTCAATTACTCAGGGACATAGGTTTAAGGTAAGAGGGGGAAAGTTTAAAGGAGATGTGAGAGTTACGTTTTTTACACAGAGGGTGATAAGTGCTTGGCATGCAATGCCCGGGGAGGTGGTGGGAGCAGATATGATTGCGGCATTTAAGGGGCAACTAGCCAAATATATGAATGGGATGGGAATGGAAGGATACAAATTCCGTAAGTGCATACGGTAGAATCAGTTACAGTAGCAATAGTAGGGGAGGGCGATGGCCTAGCGGCATTATCGCTAGACTATTAATCCAAAAACTCAGCTAATGTTCTGGGGACCCGGGTTCGAATCCCACCATGGCAGATGGTGGAATTTGAATCCAACAAAAAAATACCTGAACTAAGAATCTACTGATGACCATGAAACTATTGATGATTGTCAGAAAAACCCATCTGGTTTGCTAATGTCTGTTAGGGAAGGAAATCTGCCGTCTTTATCTGGTCTGATCTATATGTGACTCCAGAGCCACAGCAATGTGGTTGACTCTCAACTACCCTCGGGCAACTCGGGATGGGCAATAAATACTGGTCAGCCAGCGACGCCCGTGTCCCATGAATCAATAAAAAGAAATGTTGAAGAGCCATCTTGACAGATACATGAATAGGCAGGGAATAGAGGGATACGGATTGTGTAGAAGCAAGAAGTCTTCAGTTTAGAAAGGTTTCAAGTCTCGGCCCAGGCTTGGTGGGCCTAAGAGCCGGTTCCTGCGCTGTACTGTACTTTGTTCCTTGTTCTGTACTAACAAACCACTGTCTAATTAATACAATTAATGTCAGTTTGGCTTATAAATTAGCCACGACAGTTTGTATAGCATCTGGACAAAAGGGACAAGGTGACACCAATCACTTTGGCTTCAAACAAGGTATCCTTAGTGTGAGTTTCAACAGAATCATAGAATCCCAACAGTACAGAAGGAGGCCATTCGGCCCATCGAGTCTGTACTGACCACAATCCCACCCAGGCCCTATTCCCCACACATTTCCCCTGCTAATGCCCCTGACACTAAGGTGCAATTTAGCATGGTCAATCCACCTAACCCGCACGTCTTTCGGACTGTGGGAGGAAACCGGAGCACCTGGAGGAAACCCATGCAGACACGGGGAGAACGTGCAGACTCCACACAGTCAGTGACCCAAGGCCGGAATCGAACCTGGGTCCCTGGCGTTGTGAGGCAGCAGTGCTAACCACTGTGCCAAAGCTCAACAACACAACAGGGAAAATTTCCCCGCCCCGCCTGCCACAATAATGATAGCGGACAGCGGGGTGGACGGTGCAAAGGTCCGTTGACCTCGGGTGGGATTTTCCAGTTTTGGGCGACCATGGCTGGAAGATCCCGCCCATCTTCCCTTATCCCAAAACGAGAGGAAAATATCGGGTAAAAATGTAAACAGTAAAGTCCTCCTTTCCAATGTCAGATGTCAGGTTATGTGGAGTCTAACATCACCCAGCACTTTGACAGAAACACTCTTTTTTTTTGTTGCCTCCAGTCTTACTGTCCCGGGATTTGACTTCACTATTTAGCTATGATTTGGAAATCTAATTTTAGATCCTTCAGCCATCGGAATTTGGCCCTCGTATTACAACAAAAATCTACAGCAGAGATTAATCTTGTTAAATTTTGTGGTGCGGTACAAAATATGCCTGGATTTCTGGCAGCACCTCACTATGAAGCATTGCATCAACAAAACATAAAATCAGTTACTGGACAGTCACTCTTCAGAAATGAATAATCCGTCTCTCCATGACATATTCAGACAAACATCTAAAGCAATGAGGTTACGGTCACTCAGTGGTTATCCAATGGGGCCAGTCATCCAGAGAACTAGACTAATGGTCTGGTTCAAGACATGAGTTCAACTCTTACCAAGCAATCTGGGCAGTTCAAATTCATCGAATGGAATATGTCTGCAATAAAAGCTAGTCTCAGGAATAGTGACCATGAAAACTGTCGGATTGTCATAAAAACCCATCCTAATGGGTGGCACGGTGCCACAGTGGTTGGCACTGCTGCCTCACAGCGCCAGGGACCCAGGTTCATAGAATCATAGAATCCTACAGTGCAAAAGGAGGCCATTTGGCCCATCGAGTTTGCACTAATCATAATCCTACCCAGGCCCCATCCCCATAACCCCATGCATTTACCTTAGCTAGTCCCCCGACACTAAGAGGCAATTGAGCATGGCCAATTCATCTAACCCGCACATCTTTGGACTGTGGGAGAAAACCGGAGCACCCGGAGGAAACCCACGCAGACACGGGGAGAAGGTGCAGACTCCACACAGACAGTGACCCAAGCCGGGAATCGAACCCGGATCCCTGGTGCTGTGAGGCAGCAGTGCTAACCGCTGTGCCACCGTGCCACCCCTCGGTTCAATTCCAGCCTCGGATGACTGTTACTCACACCGCAATGGAGTTACTGTGAAAATCCCCTAGTCGCCACACTCCGGAGCCTGTTTGGGTACACTGAGGGAGAATTTAGCACGGCCAATGCACCTAACCAGCATGTTCTTCGACTGTGGGAGGAAATCGGAGCATCCAGAGGAAACCCACACAGACACGGGGAGAATGTGCAGACTCCACACAGACAGTGACCCAAGGCTGGGAATTGAACCCAGGAACTGTTTTTTTTACACAGCAAGTTGTTCCGATATGAAATGTACAACCAGAAAGGTTGTTAGTAGTAGGTTCAATAACAACTGTCGAAAGATTGAAAAGAGAATAATTCCACCACTACAGAATAAACCTACAGCTTGGTTTCAAAGCTAGGACATTGAGTGGAACTATTTCATTTGTGTTGACTTAGTGGCCCTCTCCAACCGACCCCCCTCTGCAGTGTAGAGTGAGGCTGTGGCACGGTTAACTTGCATCAGTTTGTTACCTGCATAAACGAAAGCCATTTATGTAACATTATAACTGACCAGAGGATTAACCATTTTTAATCTTTAACCTAGAGGTTCCGAGTGGATGATCCATCTCGGCCTCCTCCGGAGGTCCCCAGCATCACAGATGACAGTATTCAGCCAACTCGATTCACTCCACATAATACCAAGGAATGGCTGAAGACACTGGATACTGCAAAGGCAATGGGCCTTGACAATATAGAAACCCTACCCTACAGTGCAGAAAGAGGCCATTTGGCCCATCGAGTCTGCACCAACCACAATCCCACCCAGGCCAATCCCACCCAGGCCAATCAACCTAACCCGCACATCTTTGGACTGTGGGAGGAAACCGGAGCACCCGGAGGAAACCCACGAAGACACGAGGAGAATGTGCAAACTCCACACAGACAGTGACCCAAGCCGGGAATCGAACCCAGGTCCCTGGAGCTGTGAAGCAGCAGTGCTAACCACTGTGCTACCGTGCCACCCTGTGCCAATATTCCAGCAATAGTACTGAAGACCTGTGCTCCAGAACTTGCCGTGCCCCTAGCCAAGCTGTTCCAGTACAGTTACAACACTGGCATCTACCCGCAATGTGGAAAATTGCCCAGGTATGTCCACGGAAGAGAAGCAGGACAAACCCAATTACCGCCCTATCAATCTACTCTCATCCAACGGTGCAATGAAGCGACACTTACTCAGCAATAACCTGTTCAGTTTGGGTCCTGCCAGGGTCACCCAGCTCCTGACCTCATTACCGCCTTGGTTCAAACATGGACAAAAGAGCTGAACTCCAGAGGTGAGGTGAGCCTGCCTTTGACATCAAGGCCGCATTTGCCTGAGTGTGGCATCAAGGAGCCCGAGCAAAACAGGAGCCAATGGGAATCAGGGGGAAAACCCTCCACTGGTTGGAGTCGTACCGGGCACAAACTAAGATGGCTGTGGTGGTTGAAGGTCACTCATCTCAGCTCTAGGACATCACTACAGGAGTCCTAGGCCCAACCATCTTCAGTTGCTGCATTCATAACCTTCCTTTCATCATAAGGTCAGAAGTGGGGATGTTCGCTGTTGACTGCACAATGTTCAGCACCCTTCGCGACTGCTCAGATACTGAAGCAGTCGGTGTCCAAATGCAGCAGGATGCAGACAGGTTCCCGAGGCTTGGGCTGAAAAGTGGCAAGTAACATTCACGCCACACGACGGCCATTTCTAACAGGAGACAATCCAATCCATTTTCCCTTGACAATCAATGGCATTACAGTCACTGAATCCCCCACTATCAACATCCTGGGGGTTACCATTGACCGAACTGGACTCACCATATAAATACCATGGCCACAACGGCAGGTCAGAGGCTGGGAAACCTACGGCGAGTCACTCACCTGCTGATCCCCAAAGCCACCTACAAGGAACAAGCCAGGAGTGTAGCCGAATACTTGCCTGATGAATGCAGCTCCAGTAAGGGGAAGGGCTTAGTGATATTATCACTAGACTATTAATCCAGAAACTCAGCTAATGATCTGGTGACCCGGGTTCAAATCCCACCACAGCAGATGATGGAATTTGAATTCAACAAAAAATATCTGGAAATAAGAATGAAACTATTGTCGATTGTCGGAAAACCCCATCAGGTTCACTCATGTTCTTTAGGGAAGGAAATCTGCTGTCCTTACCTGGTCTGGCCTACATGTGACTACAGATCCACAGCAATATGGTTGACTCTCAACTGCCTTCCAAGGGCAACTAGGGATGGGCAATAAATGCTGGCCAGCCAGCGACGCCCATGTCCCACAAATGAATTTTAAAAAAGAATAAAAACACTCAAGAAACCTGACACCATCCAGGACAAAGCAACCCACTTGATTGGCACCCCATCCACCACTTTTAACATCCACTCCCACCACCCCTGACACAAATTGGCAACAGTATGTACCATCTACAAGATGCACTGCAGGAACTCACCAATGTCCTTAGGCAGCACCTTGCAAACCTACAACCTCCACCACCTAGAAGGACAAGAGCAGCAGATATCGAGAGACACTACCACCCGGAAGTTCCCCTCCAAGCCTCGCAGCATCCTGACTTGGAAATATATCGCTGTTCCTTCACTGTCACTGAGTCAAAATCTTAGAACTCCCTTCCGGCCCTAGAATGGAAAGCTTGTCTCTGTGATAGT
The DNA here is from genome assembly GCF_964213995.1 of Mustelus asterias. Lineage (NCBI taxonomy): Eukaryota > Metazoa > Chordata > Chondrichthyes > Carcharhiniformes > Triakidae > Mustelus > Mustelus asterias. The sequence goes on from NC_135806.1 coordinate 135,248,411, forward strand.
GACCATGAAGCAATGATCGACTGTCGCAAAAACCCATCTGGTTCACTAATGTCCTTTAGGGAAGGAAATCTGCCGTCCTTACCTGGTCTGGCCTACATGTGACTCCAGAGTCACAGCAATATGGGTCGGATCTCAAACAATGATGATAATCTCTCCCTCATTGTCAACAAAATGAAGGAGATTGTCATCGACTTCAGGAAGTATGGTGGAGAACATGCCCCTGTCTACATCAATGGGGACGAAGTAGAAATGGTCGAGAGCTTCAAGTTTTTAGGTGTCCAGATCACCAACAACCTGTCCTGGTCCCCCCATGCTGACACTATAGTTAAGAAAGCCCACCAACGCTTCTACTTTCTCAGGGAATTTGGTATGTCCGCCACAACTCTCACCAACTTTTACAGATGCACCATAGAAAGCATTCTTTCTGGTTGTATCACAGCTTGGTGTGGCTCCTGCTCTGCCCAAGACCACAAGGAACTATAAAGGGTCGCGAACGAAGCCCAGTCCATCACTCAAACCAGCCTCCCATCCATTGACACTGACTCCACTTCCCGCTGCCTCGGAAAAGCAGTCAGCATAATCAAGGACCCCATGCGGGGTCAAGGGCGGCACGGTAGCACAGTGGTTAGCACTGCTGCTTCACAGCTCCAGGGACCTGGGTTCGATTCCCGGCTTGGGTCACTGTCTGTGTGGAGTTTGCACATTCTCCTCGTGTCTGCGTGGGTTTCCTCCGGGTACTCCGGTTTCCTCCCACAGTCCAAAGATGTGCGAGTTAGGTTGATTGGCCATGCTAAAAATTGCCCTTAGTGTCCTGAGATGTGTAGGTTAGAGGGATTAGTGGGTAAAATATGTAGGGATATGGGGATAGAGCATGGGTGGGATTGTGGTCGGTGCAGACTCGATGGGCCGAATGGCCTCTTTCTGTACTGTAGGGTTTCTATGATTTCTATGCATTCTCTCTTCCATCTTCTTTC